>NC_142681.1:92441-399941 GCF_964200805.1 Pocillopora damicornis | reverse complement strand
TGTTTCAAACCTCCCACCAATTCCTCCTTTTTATTCATGTACTGTTCAATGACTGGTTCAAAAATCCCCATGAATCCTTGCTTTTGTGCATTGATTAGCATGAGGAACAAGTTGAGTAAACAAACCATTTAACATTTGGATAAACCTCTAAAGTTTCTTCAAGAGTTTCAATAATATTGCACTCCTACCCAAAGTACTGTCCAATTCCCCCCCTATGATACACAAAACAAAATTCAGTACTTCTAAAGAATTATCAATCCAATCTATCATCTATTCACATCTTATGGAACTAGGAAACTACAAAATGATTCACTCAAACTAACGCAATGACCTTGAGCAGTCCCCATATTTAAATAAATGCATCTTGGGCTTGCATTAAGGAGGGGAACACTTATTTACAAATATTCAGAGAATTGTTTAGCATTTAACTTGCAGCTAATAACAGATTGTGCTTTGGATCACTAAATATGAACCTTAATCCCACTTCTCAGACACAGAACTTGAGTTTACAATTCATCTGACTGAAGGTAATAACACATCCTGTACATTATCTTGCTTACTACATGTTTATGCCTAATCTAATTGCCAATATTAATGTCACTAAATGGTAACAAGTCAATCCTTGTTATCAGAGGTCAATGAGTGTGGTCCATTTAATGCACAGAAGGTGCTGGAGGTTGAGGGCCAGGATCTCTCTGAAAATGATGAGAATAAAGATAAAAATTGCAACAATTGAAAAAAAAGAGAGAGAAAGATAACCCTTGGTGCCACATAAGAACCAAAATTCAATCCAGTTCCAATCTGTGCCTGTTTTCTTTTGAAGTATGATTTCAGTCGTCATAAGAACCAAATTACCAGACAGAGTGCACCCATTTTCTGATTTGGGGTAGAAAATATCTCAAGATTATGTATATTCTTCAGCTAATAGAGGTGTAAAGGGATACCTGGAAAGTATGGGGTATTGACAACCAAAAAGTAATTGAACGCTAATACCACCTAACCTTAGACCCTGATCCTAACAAATTTGGAAAATATATTTTAATCAATAACTTGAACAACTTGTAAAGACACATCAAAATACCTTTCCATTACAGATATAAAAACAGTAGTCTCCATTTGACCCCAAATTTGTCTGTGAACATGTGTTTCGAGATGCAAACAGTTTTCTAAATGTCAAGCTCAAGGAGAAATGTAAGCTTCAAGGAACAGATGAAGTCCAAGGACAAAAATAGGAGCATCTTTTTCCCCCAAGGAAAATTTTTTTATGAACAGCTTACAGTGTGCTGCATGAGATATAAACTTTACAGTGTTCTCTAGTACAACCTTATGAACAAACATGCCCCTCCTGTAACAAAAGCTAAACTCTCCCTTATCTTAGATGAAATTTTAAAATAATGCTTTCATCAGGGTGGACATGATGGGAAAATCAATTGGGGTAAATTTTTTTGGTGTTGATTGATAGAGTATAATGCTAACTATTCAACTTACGTCACTGCGACTTGGTTTCTCTGGACCTTGTCTCATACTCTGGGGTCTGAAAACAAGTAATCATGCCCCTTAGTAATGATAAAACAATTTACATTGATGCAAGTCTATCTTGTTTGCTTATAAACTGGATTTTTGTAGGTCAACCACCACTAATGATGCAATTTTTCTGCTTCTCACACATTGACTAAATGTAGCTGGAAGTAATGTAAAAATTACATTACTCTCATCATGCATTAAGACATAAAACCTGAAGTTATTACCTGAGTAGATACAAGACAAAAGCAATAATCAACCAGGCTATCATAATATAGAATGCAGTGTGACTGTCTCCTCCAGTATCATTTCCCTGTGGGCCTGGTACTGCGTGGCATACAAGAAAACCAAACTTAGAACAAAAATAAGTACTATGGATCACAAACTAATGATAAATTATAATTAATCATAAAATAGAACAACTAAATGAGAGGAGAAACAACTTATAGAAGCCAAATGAATATAGCTCCACTATAATTTTAAGTTGGGACCACTTAGTTGTTTGAATGGAAACTTAATGTTTCTCATCTGCATAATTACTAGGTAATTTGAGATATCCTCTAACTCATAGATACTTTGCGATATTGAAAAATTATACTTATATTTAAAAATTCTATTCGCACACGCACATCACGTGAGAGTTTAAAATTCCAACTAGAAAACATTTCCACTTTGAACGTTTAGTAACAATGGTTTTGCATATCAGTGGACAGATTCCTCAAATAGAAAATGTTTGGAAATGACCCTTGACTTCCAACTTTTTAGGAGACTTTATTTTCCATAAATAATTAATTTACCTTGAAAAACACTAACGGCTTCAAATTGTTATCAGAAGAATTCAAAACATATTGAAGCTCAAGGACGAAGGGTAAAGACAACAGCAATTCACTTGCTTCTTAGGGTTTGGGCACATAAATTTATCACAACTTTACATTTTAAAACTTGTAGTTCACCGAATAATCATGACAAACACTGTTCCTTCGTTTGCTTGCTTGTACACCGTTATTCCGTGTATGTCAACGAGTGTTAAGAGCTACCAATTCGCAGATAAATCATCAAGCGACCAGACCTTTTCTGAAATCAATCGCCCTTGTCGAGATTCTAAAATACATTATTCATTCCCAAATAGCCCAAGCAAGAAAAAAAGGATAACTTACATTCTTGCAAGCACTGGTTATCTGTACAATAACTCTGAGAGGATCTCAGCTGCAAAGATGAACCGGACATCTCAGCACACAAGATTTAACATACCTTGCGAACAAAATTTAACTCACGAGAAAGAAACATATTTACTAGATCAAGCTATAACAAAAAAAAATAATTAGTACTTACCAAAGAAATAAGTCTTCGCATTGCACCTTCGTGGCTGCATATACACTCACATGGATCAAACGAATCGCCTCCACCACCGTCCATGTTTGACTTCAGCTTTCGAAAGAGAGTAGTAGTGATCGCTTGTTCTAGAAAAGTCTTTTAACGAAGCAAAGCGTTACTTGACGCTCCACGACCTTACAAATCAGAATAACGAACTGAATGACGAAATACCGGCGTTATTCTCCACACTGTTAGTCAGATCGCCACGATTGTATTAGGTAATAAGGTTTGCACGACTGAGTTCAGAAAGAGTATGCATCACGGTCGCGCCACGTACTGTTTTGGTAACAATCCCGGATGACGTCAATTACGCATGCATGAAAAGTCTCCCGACGTCTCAAACATAGGTGGAATTTTTGTCCTCTCTAAACAATTTATATCAACGGTTATTGCTAGCTGATTCAAAGCTTTCTAACCCACTCAGGAGAGCTCTCGTCGTACAATCCGTAAATCGGAATTTTAAAACCTTAACTGTGGGTTTTAAACAGGCCTTCAACCTTGAAAGTTGTTGACTTCTTCCATAGCAACATTGTCACCCAGACACCTGCTTAAATAATTTACGATCCCAGCTGAGAAAACACCGCACCGATTACAAATATTGAATGGTTAGGAAGAACTTAGGTAGATGTAAGAAAGATGGATATTTCATTGTAATGAGATAATAAAAATTGGTAAATTTCGTTGTAAAACTGTCTGAACTGAGACAAAAAACAGCACCTTTTTCCTCTTCACTCAGTGAGAAAAGGATGAAAGAAAACAATACTGAAAAAAGTCACCCCAAGTTACAAAACAAATCCCTATAGGCTTGTCTCGCGCCCTTGAGGGAGAGGGGTTTCTCTGTAAGTATACTATACTATACTCGAGGGATATCATAAAACCCGCGGGACTGATTTTGAAAGATAAAAAGGGGATATTAAGAAAAATGAATAAATAATTCAATTCCTCTCCAGAAATAATGCTGCAACAGCTCTCTTGAAAGACCGGAAATACGAGGGGGAAGGGAATCATGTGCGATGAAAAATAGGCAAGAGAAATACACGATGCCAGAGGGCGACTCGAATATGGATCCAAAATCTTTCGGAATGGAACAAAGTCGATTTTAACATTCATGAAAAGTCAGGATATTCTTGATTAAACTAAAATGTTTCCGTTTTCCGCTTTGCTTTCTGAGAATTCCACAAATTTCACGTGACCGGAAATTTAAGATGGATTTTGGAGTGATTTTATTCCACAGAGAGATGTATACTTCAAACATCAACGCTCCCACGATGATATATTTAATCATTGTTTTCTTGACGGTGTTCATTTTTCCAGGCACAGCTGCTGCTGAAAAATCCAAATTGTTCATCTCATCAGCTATAGGTAGCGACACGAAGTTTTGTGGAAACGAAAGTGTTCCCTGTCAAACTTTGGATCATGTCTACGAACTGTTGTCGCCTTCCGGGTTTAACTCGACAACTTTGCTGCTTGAAAAAGGAACTTACAGTCTTCGGAAGAGTATGGTTTTTACGAAAGTGGAAGATCTGAGCTTAATTGGGGTAAACAGTGATACATTAGAGTCAAATTATCAAGCCAAAATCATATGCGAACCCAATGTGAGCGTGGCTTTCCTCTTAAGTGATAATATCACTCTTCAAGATCTGAAAATGGTCAGTTGTGGAGGATGGCATGAAAGTGCTATTTCGAAGCAAAACGCTGTAGTTATCAAGTTCAAGACCGCCGTTCACTTTGATTACTGTAGAAACATTTGGATGCGAAACGTGGACATAGTTGGTTCCAAAGGTCATGGGGCCAATTTTTACGAAATCGGTGGAGTGCTGAACGTGACAAACTGCGTGTTTGAGAATAACACAGTCAGCGCAGATACCTTACGGAACATATCAACGAGTAATAAACAAACCCTTGAGGTAGTTGGTTACATTAATTCTGTTGGTGGAGTTTTCGTGACTTTGAACAAGTACACTCGAAATCAGCCGTTTTTTGTGAATGTCACGCGAGCTCGTCACGAATCTTACATACAAGGAAACAGTTACACATTCACAAACTGTAGCTTTATTGGAAACGGAATTTCTGGAGAAGTGGCCCCCAAGGACAATTTTCAAGGACACGCGTTGGATCAGCGAAGAGGTATCAGAGGAGGTGGTCTGGGAATATCTTTCGTCGGTAAAGCCAAAAGCAATAAGGTGCTTATTCAGAACTGTACATTTTTGGCCAACCAGGCATACTGGGGAGGGGGACTGCAGGCTGAGTTTTCTGAGCTCACTAGCAAAAACGTCTTCACCGTTCAGAGTAGCGTTTTTCAAAGTAACATCGGACATTCTGCTGGAGGTGGGGCTCGTGTAGGCCACTGGCGGGAAAAAGGTGTCTATGTTCCAAACAATAAAATTCGTTTCGTAGATTCTATCTTCAGGGGCAACCAGGGAAATTGGGGAGGAGGTGTATCTGTGTATGGCTCCTCAATCTTCTGCAAATGCAAGCAAGATTTCAATAGCAGGAAAATAATTTTCAGTTTTCAGTCTTGCCACTGGTTTGCTAACAAGGCGATTGTGGGCTCGGCCATCGATACTTTTCTGTTTAATCAAAACAGAGAAAACATCGGTCCTGAAGTGCCTTTCCATGTAGAATTTGTAGACAGTCGAGTGGAGAACAACGCAATTGACATTCGGGAGGAAAATGTTCAGATCGGGGAAGGGGCGATTTATAACGTCGGTGTATCGATTGTCTTCCGAGGAAAAACGATCATTAAGAACAACACCTTTACTGCCCTTGCCTTAGATGGGGGAACATTAGAACTTTACGACGATGTCGAATTTGTTGAAAATATAGGAGTCCTTGGGGGAGCGATCGCAATGTACGGATATTCTCAAATAATATTGATGAACGAATCTCGGCTTCTGTTCAAGGAAAATTCTTGCTGGGAAAAAGGAGGAGCTATGTTTATACAGACTCCTGGATCACCACGAACAAGCTACGGCTTAAGTAAAAATAATCCGAACATTTGCTTCTTTGCATACGAAGACGATCAAATAAGCTTCAACCAGTGGAACACGGAAGTTATTTTTCAACAGAATAAGGCTCCGGATGATTCCTCAGGACATTCCGTTTTCGCCACTACTCTTAAGAAATGCCGCATGCAGGGAGAAACTCGTTTAAACAACTCAGTATTAGACTGGAAGTTTATAAGATTTCATCGAACAAAAGCAAATAGAAATACCAAAGAGATTGCCACAAGCCCTGTGGATATCATGTACAATGCGCAGGACTGGTCTGTTTCGCCTGGTGAGGTTTTTAGCCCCACTGTTCACCTTCGAGACGAGAAAAATAATTCTGTCAATGGTATCATAAAAATCCTGATGAATAAAAGCTCTAGCCAGCAGGAAGATAATTCATCTTCAGTTCATTTACAAACAGATTCGTCGCTTTTTCTTACCCATGGAAAGATCTCTTACCTCAAAGTTGGAGGACACATTGGAAGGAAATTCAATGTTGTTCTTCAACACATTGGACGACAAGTACTCAGGAAAGTCATACCGGTGCCTTGTCTTAAACCTTGCAATCCCGGATTCTATCCAAAAGAAGGAAACTGCGTTTGTCAGGATAAATTGGATGGTATCTCGAGATGCGACAAAAACGGAAAGACTGTTTATCTTAAAGCCGGTTACTGGGGTGGTATGGTGGACGGAACGTTTTATACTCACCCTTGTCCACGAGGTTTCTGTAACTGTTCACGGGATAATGTGACTTTAATTGCACAAGACGAGTGTGTCTTTAATGTCAAGCAAATGTGCGATAACAGCAGAGAACCAGGCAGTATTTTGTGTGGGAAATGTAAACCAGGACTCAGTGTAGTGTTTGGGCACTCAAACTGCCACAAATGTCGAAAATATGGCTTTTTGGCGGTTATTCCAGTCTACTTGGTGGAAATTTTAATCTTTGTTAAGGTGGCAATGCTCCTGGATGTGGATTGGTTTTCCGGTTTTCTTAATGGCTTCTTGTATTCCTACCAAGTCATGTGGCAAATCGTTGGAGAGCGGTTCGTCTTCAGAGACCATTTCATGTTCTTCTTGATTAATTTTCTCAACTCTCGCCTTCGGATAAGAAGTCACTTCTGCTTCTCATCTAATCTGGATTATGCAGACAAGCTGTTCTTTAATCTGACCATTTCTGTCCTCACCTTGCTCGTGGTCGTCTTTCTGGCCAAATTAGTGGGAAAGTATCCAAATTGGTGTTTTAGTCGGAGAGTGAGGGGCCCTTTCCGTGCAATCTGTACCATCCTTGTCCTTTGTTACACTGGCATCACATCAGCATGCTTAGGCCTTCTGAACCCTGTGGTATTTGGCCACAACATAGTGTTGTTCCGCAGTGGCAGCACGAAATTCTTCCAAGGCAAGCACGCTATTTACGGAAGCATCGCCATTTTGTTTATGTTCTTTTTCGTAATCCCATTTCCACTCGTGCTGATGTGCCGGCCATTCTTCACACGTCTCCTCAAGCCGGTGTTCAACTTGAATCGCTTTAAACCACTCTTTGACGTGCTTCAGAGCTGTTTCAAAGACCAACATCGATCTTTTGCTGCTTTCTACCTCGTTTGTCGCCTGGTCGTGTTGGTAATTTCCATTTATATCCCATCTGGTCCTGTAAAGAGGTCCCTACTAGAAGTCACCTGTATTACGGTTCTGTTCATCTTCACCTACGCGAAACCCTATAAGCGATCTAAGCAAGGAGGTGAGGCCGACCCAAAGCATGCTTGGGAAAACAAGTCAGATACCATCCTCCTCTTAAATCTCTCCTTAATGGCAGTTCTTGCTACGGCCACTGAAAACGATAACATCTCAAAGAGGCACAAAGCACAGTTGGAAATTGTTATTCAAGTCATGGCTTATGTTCCTATTGTTGCTTTGACATGGTACATTTATAGAAAGACCAGATCACGTTGTGCAGGTGTACTTTGCGGTGACCACCGCGATCCAGAGGGACCAGAAGTAACTGACACCCGCAATAACTGAAGAGCCGAAATAGCTCCTAAAACTGACTAGTGACGTTATGCAGGCATGAATTAGATTATTAATGTTTAATTGCCTGTGTAACAGAAATGGTAGTCATAAATGTGATGTACTAATGAAACAGTGTATTAGGGCAATGTTAAATTCAGCGTGGAAAACAATTCAAGATTGCTTTTTCCTCCCGAATAACTCAACGGATCAAATTAAATTAAAGCTATGCAAAGCTGCAACTTATTGCAAATCAGTCCGACGCACGCGTTGTAGGCGCCAATTTCCTGTTGAGTTTATTGGTCCCTTCTGCTATTTACCTTTGTTCTGATTGACTTTGGTGAATACTTTTGTGTATTACGGCAACTAATCAAAATGTGTCGTACTGAATCATCCATTGGTAAATATCAATATTGACACGCCTGTTAACGTCAAGGGAACATTTGCCAGTTTAAGTTAACTTTAGATCTCTAAGGTCTGATAACCCCCGAATAATGTTCGGCCTGAGGTTGCTGTGCATTGTTTTCAACGTTAAGTGAAGCTATAGGAACACTCTTGTGTTCTTAGATTAAACCAGTCCCAAAGACGATTTAAAAAATATGGTACAAGTTTAAATGACTGCTTATATCAGGGTGTTTCTTCAGCATATCCGCAACAAAGGCACTGAAATGTTTGATGCTGTCTATTCACTTGGTCAAAACGAATAACCTTCTAGTAGACATTTTCATAACTTTTAGAGTTAATGATATTTGAGAAACGTTTACTTCTTTTGATTGAAGCGTAAAATTAGTGAAAATATAGAAAATGTAGTTTACCGACTGCCTCTGGTTATAGGAATAAAGGAAGCTGTCCAGTTGTAATACAGCAATTTAAAAGAAGGCTAACTTTTTTATCTTTAAGAGAGAAAAATATATTCGTGTCCATTATTTATTTGGAGTTAAAGTATCGAGGGATAAAAACTCTCACGTCAACTATGTGAAACGTGTTCGAATAACTACAGAATCCTGATAAAACCGAGGTTAGCTCCCGGCTTTTTCTAAATTCAGAAATTTTAGATAATGTCCTTCTTGGCATTGTATTCATTGCAGCTCGTTCGGTTATTCCTGTCAAGTTATTAATCGAAGTTGACGGCTTTTCCGTTGAATTCGCCCCACGCTTTTGACTTTTCTGAGGCTTTTACTTCCTTCGAATTGACGTCTAAATAATGTTGAGTACACATCTGGATCATCTCCGCGAGGACCCGGCTCAAAGACATTCTTGCGTAATAGCTTTGGGATATTTCCCGCTGGCTTATATAAAGCCACTACGTACAAAGGTCCCGAAGGTGCAGCGGAACTTCTAGCGCAACCAATTCCAAGTTCTTGTGTGCCTTTCCACACAACCTGTGAGTCAAAATTAACAACATCCTTGAACAAGATTACACAAAACATAGTCTTTACAACGTGAAAGCTAAAAAGTATTAAATTTCCCTTCTATCACAATCAACGATTAATGAATATTAAAGCTATTTTCAGCTGAGTGTCAAGCTTCATCCCGAGCCGCAATGCTTTTGCTCTACTTCGCTCTTTGATTGATCCGGAATTTTCACTCTTAACCAATTCCATCGAAAACTAAAATCAATGGTGACTTGGTCACTCGCGTTTTCTCTCCCTTCTGGCAGTTTGCTTGTTTTTCACGTGATCACTCTGGCTCCTCGTGAAATTTAACTTTGCTCTTATAAACCCTCGCGATTAAGTTTCCTTTTGTTTCGAAATACAATCTTCTTCAAATTATCATGCTACCAGAAATTATTCAAAGAACGTTGTAAATATGCTGATTGTTTAACCTGTGTGAAAGTGTCAGTGTCTGCGTTGAGTCTTGGATCAGAGTAGCTGTAATTGTTAGCCTGGCTGTACCACAAGTTTGTTGCGATTTCTCCGGCATCCTCACATGCCATGGAACCTTTATGATGGGAGAGGGAAGTTAAATGAATCACATAAAGCACAATTTTTCTCAGCCATTCATAACACGATTTTGAAGGAACTATTTTTGCAGCAGCATGATATAGATGGTAAACAACATTTCAATGATTGGTTATGATTTTCTTTACGCTTCAGGGGCCTAATTCTTATTAATATTTTTGAAAACTATCTTACCACGTGCAATGTTACGTTTTCCTGTTCTTAAAAACATAGGCCACCCTGAATATCGGTGTGTTTTATTAACAAAGGAACGTTAGATAAATTTGTATATAAAAGAGTTTAAAATCCAAGATGTCACTTAAATGAGAAACGCCTCTGAGATATTAAATCGGAGTGTGCATGCATGGCATGCAGCTGCAGCAGCATGCCTATCAAAGATTATTATGTCATTCCTTGGAGTATCGTATGAAATTTTGTCATATACCTGCCAGTTTTGCCAAGTTTTGACCTAAGTCCATAGCTGAATCTTTTCTTGCAGAGAGCGAGCTCTGTGTCGCTAAGTTTTGTGCAAGAGCTTGTGCCTCTGCAGCTAGGCCTTCTGACCAGTTCAGAGCAGGAGAATGGTGCACTGCGCGGTATTTGTTGTGAGCCAGCAATGCTCGGTGCGGTAATACATTTATTGTAGTTTCTGAACAGGAAGTAAAGCAATAAGTCGAGAATTTAAATAATCGACAGCGTATATCATGCACAAATCTTTACTGGTTGTGTGGTTTTTCTAAGAAACATTTCAGCTGAGATACGCACAGCTTCCCGCTTCAAACCTCTTCATCACTTAAAATTCAAATTAATTAAACTTGGAAACGTACCTTGTGCTTTGTTGCCGAATCCAACAACTAAGAAAAGAAAAAAATTGAATATCGCATCAATTTCACCGGTCACTTCGATTAAACTTTTTCATGGCATACAGGACGCTGATAACAAGGAACGAAAAAAGACCGAACTGATCTTATCTTGTAGGATAGACATGATGCTAAGAGCAATCATGATCTACTATACGTAGGTTGGCTTTTAAATGTATTACTTCTTTTCACTGCAGTTACATTACTCACCACAAAATATCACAAGAAGCACCACAGCACCCAGCCAGCTTTCCCTAAGCATATCTTCCTCGTTTATTTGTAAAAAGAACAACCTGTTGTAAAACATTTGAGAAAGTCACTTTGTTTTGAAGTGTTGCGAAAAGGGCATGTTTTGACATGTTATGAACCTAGTCAGTTGATCTTGCTGTTTCTGAGAGTCAGCTGGTAAAGCATTTGGCAGCGAAATCCGGAGTTGTAGGGGCTGTGGTAACATTTTTCTCACTGTTAGCTCAAAATTTTAACTTTTTTTTCCTTAGCTTTTCCTTTCATGGTGGTATTTGTCAGCTTCACAGGAAAGTTATGGTCGAACTCTAGTAATCTCCCTTTTGACAGTGATCCTATTATGTTAATTTTAGCATGAGTTATTGATTCCGTTTCAACTCAACAAGGGTGGTTTTGAACAAAGGTGATTAGATCGGTTGTCGGATAACGAGGTCCTGAACTTGTACTTTCTAAATCTGTTCAATATGGATGAGGAACCTCGAACATGGGCTTTGCCAGGTCAGTTCTAGGGTGCAGCACATAAGACCACTGGTAACCGCTTTCAAATTAATTCAATCATAACCGAAAGGGAAAGGTAAATATTTTGTAACCAGTTAAAGGAACGGTTAACGATCAGGTAAGATTCAAGGAAGAGCGATCTTAAAAGCAAACATGTCTAGCCGGAACCTGTTGTCATTTAGATTCAGTCAACCAATTAAACTTACGACGTTAATTTTCAACAGTTAGTTAAAACGAGCGCTAATTCTACACACAAATAAAAGCGATAATACGAACTTCAATTTTCTTTTCACACTAAGACGAACAACAATCCATCGAGATTCTTCTCTCGAAATGTTCACGACAGTAAACGCAAAACACAGAAATGTTTGAACTCATTAGAATCGTAAGCTTAGTGTAGCAAGAAAAACTGTCGAGACGAGTTTCATTTGCTCAAAATAAAAGTAACTAAAACAAAGTTTTGTTTAACTTACCTCTAAATGATTATGAGTGGAAAGTAAACACTCTATTGAAAGAATTTATGCCATTTTGGCGGCCCGTGAGGGCTAAGTTGTTACGGGCAAACCTGAGGCTTAACTAATTAACTATGGAAATGAGATCATCAATTTATTATCAAGGATTCTCTGCACACAGAACTGAGAAAAACCAAATCACTGAACCATGTTTGTTCAGTCTTCTGAAACCTTCTTATGGTTCATTTGTATGTGGAAAAAATGGTCATTAAACTTGACACTTGTTAGTTAGTTTTATTTTATTGGTTATCTTCCGTTAATTTTTTTTTGCGTATATCGCACGTCTTAGGAGAAAATTTGATCTCTAAAAGGGCACATTACTCTTATGTACGACTTATATCCTGAATTTTGATGCACTTTACCATCCACCACACACGTTGAATTAGCGCCGCAGACTCACCCGCTACCCGCGGAGCTCCATACCTTGGGAGAAACGAAGCTCCACTTTCTTATGTCTAGATATTTTAAATCAATAGCTGTGCTGGCACATTCACTGACGTCTGTGTCATTAGAAAGAATTGATTGGTTAGGACAAATATATTCAGGGAAAAATTATCTTAAAAGCGCAATGCTTGAATATTTTGATTAGAGAACCGTCTGTAAGTGGAAAAAAACCTGGGAATATTACTTTGGTTTGGTAGACAAACAATTGAAAGACAAGAAGAATTGAATGGAGTAAGACGGGGAGTGTACAAACTTGAAAATAATCTGCCAATTTTTTGAGATTTATCAACCATGATTTAGCTCTCTCGGAGACTCTTTTCCCATTTTACGAGTGCGTCTCCTGAAAGGATGTAAGAAACTGTTACATTTGAGCGTAACATTTGCAGAAAAAATACATGGCAAAATTGAAATATGTTTTAAATTTCTTGTCCCATAAATATGAAATTAAGGATAATATAAATAAAACGTAACTTGGCCAAAAGCAGAGGGTGAGGAATTCAATTTATGCTGTTTTCCATGGTCGTCACCCCTGTCTCCCTAGTCGGTATTAACTTGCGGTTCTATCTAGCGCACAGCTCTAAATGTATTTTTTTAGTTTAAACTATTGCTTTTCTGGACATTTTGGCAAACTAGACTGAGTTGGAATCGAAGTAAAATCAGTCAAGATGTTAAATTTGAATTTTAGTCTTTTAAGTAATGCTAGATTTATTTTTCTTTAGACAAATGAAAACGATCGTTGTCCACCAATACTCTTTTATTTACCAATCAACGCCGTCAGAAGAATTCAGATTTGGATACAATAATAAAACGTGTTTTCTCTCATAACAAGTTTTAGCCCTATGTATATTAGCCTTGAGCTTCCTTATGGCAAATTAATGATACCGTGCTCTGACAAGTAGTGTTGTTTGACCAGGCAAACTGAACGTTGGTTATTACACATGTGTAACTAAAACAGCTGCTTCAAATTAAGTTATGTACGAAGTTAAATGATACTACACTTATCTTCATGATGTATGGAGTTAATGTACAAATCATTGTTCTGCAACATTGAGTTCAGCTTGCCAATTGAAAAGATTGGTCATTCGGCCCCGTCTGGAGAAGGTGAGGTTATCTGGTATTTGACTTCCAAGTGAACAAAGATCTTTTTATTTGCTGATACTCCCTCTGTTTCACTAGAGACTACGAAATAATTAGCTAGATAGTAATCTTATAATCGTCTCTTTGGCTTCGCAACAACGTGTAACTGCGTAGCTATTGTGGTTTGTTCTTGCGCCGGATTAATGTCTTGAGGTATGAGGGACTGAGCTGCACTCCTAGCTTGACCTTGACCTTGACCTTGACCTTTACTTTGACCCTGACCTTGACCTTTCGCTTGACTTTGTTCCTGGACTTGACCTGATGTAACAATTTTCCCGCCACCAACCAGACTACTCACTAAAGAAGCAATGGCCTTGGGAGGCAGTGAGGCCGCCGCCTCTGCCACAGATGCAGCAATCTTTGCAGGAGAAGTCTTCACTTGCGGCTGTTTTTGAGTTTGCTGCTGCTGCTGCTGTTGTTGTTGTAGCTGCTTTTGCGAAGGTGCATCTTTCGCGGGAGCAGCGTCATCTTCAGCCTTATGCACTACCACTTGCGGTTTCTGTTGAGACGGAGTGACTTGTGGCTTTGGGCTACTCTCAGATTTGCTTCCTTCAGTGGTACCGCTGTTAACAGCGGGCTTCGCGTCATTTACATCTCCCTCACTACTAACTTTATGCGTTGCCGGGCTTCCCTCGCTTGACGGTTTCTTCTGAAACTCCTCCCCATCCTCTTGCTTCATTTCGTCATTGAGCGATTCAGAATCTTCACCTTTTTCTTGCTGGAATTTCTGTCCCTGAAATTCTATTTTTTCATCATTCGCCATATTCTGGAAGTCAGGATGTCCGTCAGGCTTGTTGTACTGTGGCGGCATATCTGTGTTCTCACCATTCATGTTGTTCATTTCCACTGACCGGAAGTGACTGTAATCTGAATCGTGGATGGTGTACTCTGGCCAAGAGTTTGCGTCATACAAGTAAGCATTTGGATCATAGCCAGTGTTTAAGTTCTGCGGTTGTCCAGCTGACTGATCCTGGGGAGTATGCGCACTGCTACTACTGATCTTGGCTTTAATAGCAGCATTAGCTCCTGGAGGCATTCCATTGGGTAAAGCTGCCATGTTGGAGATCTTTAATGCTGAGTCATCATCAATTCCTTGATCTGCTAGTAGAGCTGAAAATAACAACACAGAATCTGTGCCATAACAGACGCCTCTTTTCCATATCAGATTAATAAATTAAACTTCACTTAGTTTGCCAGAGTGAACTGACTATCTAAGAACTCATCTAACAGGACCCAATATACTCTGTATGCAACCTTACTTTACCCAGTACCTTAGAACTCTGACGTCAGTAACGAATTAGGGGTGAAAAGGTGTCATACAACATGTTTGCCACATCATAAGATTAAAAAGAAAAAATTATGTGATCTCTGAATCCTTCAAGAAGATTAATTTTGTTGCCCCTGGAGTTGATGACGGACTCTTCGATTGGAAGACGTGATTAGTAATGGTGATAGGGCCGAGTGGAGCCCAGTTCGGTCCGTAATCATATAAGTGATTAACAAAATCGGATTAATCAAAACGATGACAAAATTTGAGAAAGAAACTAGACGTCGGTTGTACGTTTTCATAAAAAATCAACAGCCAACTCGGCGAAATGCGAGACAACAGCGCGCACAAATGACGCGTTCTTTCCACTTACACAGGCATGACGTGTTAACTGTCCCTTTAACTGTCCTATTACACCGTCCAATTACAAGCATGACGTGTACACTGCCCTATTAGTGCTCAAATCAGGCTGGTGATAAATAATCACGCTCGAGAATTTTGTCATAGTTTTGATTAACCTGAAATTTTCCCTCATAACATACATACATTATCTACCAAACAGGTGATGTTTCATCTCGATATGACACCAAATTCTCCTCAGTAGTTTTTTAAGGAAAAGAGAAGCAACGACAAAGGAGAAGTACTAAAAAGATCTTGGAAGTTTAAGTCAAACTAAGGGTGTGAACTTCATTCACTTTCGATTTCAAGATTCTTCTTCTCAAATTAGGAAAAAAAAAAGCAGTTTGTTGTATATTACCCGTCTCGGCTGCCATTTCGTTGTTGATATACTGCTTGTTATAGTTCTGCAGCTGGTTTAGTTCTTCCGTTTCACTGGGTTGTAAACTCTCCGGGTTTTGCATCGCTGTAAATTTGTCAAAATAAGGCTACGATAACATAACGGTATTTCATTGGTTTTCTTTTCATTCGCTTTACGGTCAGTCCAGAAAACTCGCGCCACCCTCTCAACCGAGCAGACACAACACTAAAACCCATTACGATTTGTCACTCGCGTTTCTCCGCAGTTTGCAGTTTGCTTGTTTTAACTCCGAGTCCTCATTGGCTCAATGTAATGACCGGTAGTTGTGATTTATTTCGAAATGCGCTCTAAAGGGGAAGGTAAATTCATTTTCCTCGTTAAATGGTTGTCAACTCATTAAAATGAAATCGGTAAACTTATCAGACCAAAAAAGGGATAGAAAACTGTGGATAAAGCGGAGAAAATTTGGTGCATACATTTCAGTAAAGAACTTGATATCTAAGCCACGTGATATGGATGTTTGAACAGTACAGGTAACAATTCTTTTTACCCGCAACTTGATCATTTGTAGGCTGCACTGCGTTTTTCTTTTCGCCAGTGAGACTCCTTTGATGAGCAGCATGGGCTAACAGAGTTAAACAAAGAGATGATGTAAGAGGGATATAACGACCAAAATTTTAAAAACAAGATATAAATACAATTATAAATAAAATGCGTACAAATTTTTCAAGATGACCAACCTTTCATGTGTCCATTATGCCGTAACTTCTTAAGTAACTTCGTTTTCGTAGCCTTTTTAGAATCCACGCCTATGAAAAGAAAAAACTGTAGACCCTGAAAAGTCGCAAATCAACTATTTGTCATGTTTGACTGGTCATTAATCATACTTAGAAAACAAGCAAAGCTTTGTCAGCCGATCAGAACATCTAATTAAGACTTCTAAACCTAAATGCGGTGTTTTACAAGAAGAGAGGGTTATTAAAGATTGTTTAGAGTAATTCCTTAACAGCTGCATCTGCTCCTGGTTTGCGCTTTTAACAGCTTTACGCGATTGCCATTTCAATGTAACAAAATGTTAGCAACTGACGCTGCAGATATGATTAGGAAAAGACCCATATTCTTAACGTGGGATTTGCTTGTAACTTGAATTAATCGAACGATGATTGACGGTTGGGTCAGCAACGTAAATAGAATATCAAGAACGAAAACACCCATGACTTGTATTGATAAAGAATGTTGGCTACCCGTGGAAGACACTGGCTGGTCCCACCTCCAGGGAATGTCGAGCCACAAGATCTGAAAAACACTCCGTGTACTGTTACAAGACGTAGTGGGCGAATACTTACATTGGAGACTTAAAACCGCTGCCAGGAAGACGACTGAAACAATCTTCCAGTCTGTTCGCATCTTTCTTTCTTTCGAGAAGAAAGAAAGAAAAAAGATAAATGTTTTTAGAGGTGCGAACAGCCAGAAATCACTTATTCGTGTCCATAATAAACAAAGCCTGACAAAAATGATATAATGAACATAGTACCAGGTTGTATAAAAAATTTATCAAAGGAGTTCAACTTTACGCTTGATTTATTCCTTTGTTCTTGGTTTAGTGCTAATTTGCACCGCCATAACAATCCGTGTCGCCACCAGCTCTTTGGGTTATTAGGTTAAAATGCTTCGCAGCTCTGCAAATACGAGAATTTATGAGAAGAATTTGTGTAAACACGCTTAATCACGTCTAGACACGCGTGATCATGAGTTCTGCTTTTTAGAATTCACGTGGGTGGACACCTCTCTCATTCTATTGTTGGTTTAGTTTTTCAGTGTCTCTCAACAAGTGAATCCTTGAATCAGTCACAGGTGAAGTCGTGTCTTGATTCTCTTTGTATCTTGGAGAACAATTCATAAACCCAATTAAGAAGTTTATTGTTTTTTGTTAAAATGCTCAAATGGAGTATTTTTAGAATTCTTGATATCAGGTAGAATGTAATAGTCTTTGGCTCGTTGTCTTTATGATCATAAAATCTTTCTAACTTAAAACTGAAATGGAGAATCTGAATTGGAATTATGGGATCAATTCTTTCGAGCGTGACAGCATTTCAGTGGCATTGATGTATGGTTATAACGAGCCTAAAAGAAGGTCCTTTGTAAGGTAAAGTTTTATCTAGAAAACAGGTTTTTATCTTTTTTTTTTTTTTTTTTTTTTGTGAGCCTTTACCATTTCTTTACGACTTCATTTTCCATGATAAGCAACAGTAGGTGCTCATGTTACTGGACGCGAGAGACCGATTGCGTGACAGGCGGGTTGCGTGAAACAACCAAAGGGCCACTTCAGAAGGACTGGGGTTGAGTCAAAATTACCCATAGTGCATCACTAGACAAATAAACTTTCGTTTTCTTTCGTGAGGAATATTCAGCCTTTTGCTTGTCTCAAAAACGTCCATGAAAACCTAACGACGAACCAAAAATCAAACGCTTTGATAGGATCAGGAATGGCCATCCCACACGAAGTGCTGGCGTACGGTTGGATACCATTCACAGTGGTCGTTGTTGTAAGTTTATCGTTACTTAAGGTGCACTGTTTTGGTCACATGACATCTGCATCTTTTTGTATCGAAATCTGTAACATTTAGTGTTACGAATATCTTCATCTAGCTGCACATTGCTGAGAATGCAAGTTATGGGATGCTTTATGTATAACGCCATTTTATTTTAGAGCAAAGCATCAGTATCAAAGACAAACAATTGCTTCCGCAATGGTGTTATTTTATCAATCAATTGTATGCATAATGAAGTATTGGGTAATGAGAGTCTTATCCAAGGTATTCCTTGAAATGCCATCAGGTTCCCTAATGGGAAACAAGGTGGACTTCTCTGTTCGCTGCTTGTTTTAAATGTGATATTGCTTTTGTCTGAGTTCTCCAAGGGACATGTACCACTAACTTCATTAAATTTTTTTACCCAATGGAAATGAGTGCCTTAATTTTGAGTGTGTTTCAATTTTTCTTTAACAATTCTGAAAAATTGCCCAACTCTCAGCTAGTTGGCAGACTATGACAGAACTTGACAAGACCTTGTGCAGGCATAGGCAATAGTGTCTTGCGAAATGTATGGTTAAAAAGGAAAAACTTGCATGGGCATCTGCAGTACTCTGCATACAGGACTCTGAGTCTGCAGATGATTATTCTTTGTGGCTAGTTCTACATAAAAAAAATCCCTTTAAATTGCTAATCCAATATCTTTACTGTAGCCTACATCTTTTCCTCATACATTTATAGGAATGATTAACACTTAGTGTTGTATTATTTGCAGTTAATCTTGATTTTTTCATGGTTCTACATCCGTTACTATCAAGACCATGCTCAGTCTGAGGTGTCCTCTACACTCACAGCTATTTTGGCCCTCAGTGTTTGTCTTCTCACTGTTGCCCTGGTTCCTGTGGACATTTTCTTGGTTTCCTACATGAAAAATGATGATGGGAGCTGGAAGGTATATAAAATGTAAAACATATGAAAATCAAAACCACCAGAGCTTTTATGATATTCCAAAATCATGTTAAGACAGGTTTAATCTGATACATTCTCAACTGGCTCTTTTTCATATCATGTTTCTATACTGTAGACAAAAGTCAAAGTCATTTATTAGATAATTAATTCTAATTACATAGGCAATCTGAAATTCAGTTGCTCCTTTATTTGTAGGAGTGGAGTGACAATGAGGCTTTGAGAAATGACTTCAAGCAGACAACTGCTGTTGGATATTACGGTGAATTATACTATTAAATATTAATGACATTAAACCCTCATTCAAAAAGTCAGTTTGGATTAAGTGGTGATGTGTATTTGTGAAAACAGAGAATAGAAGAGTGATGTTAAAGTTGATTGTTGGTCTTTGTACCATTAGATAATATGTTTAACTTAGAATGGAAGTTATGAAAGCAAGTGAAGTTAAAGAATAACAACCTGTTAGGGCTAATGAACCCAGACCTTGCAGTCCAATGTAAAGCTAACCATTAACCAGTCTTCTTTGTACATGCAGCTTTGAGAAGTTATGATGTTTTATGCTATTGTTTTGACTTGAATGCAACTACATGGAGATGCTTGTGAATTGCTTGTATTTCTTGTCTTAAATTTGTGATTTTATTTTATAGTGCTGTATTCCATGGTGGCTTTCTTAGCATTTGCAATAATGCCATTCATGTATTTCTACTATGAAGAGAAAGATGAAGATGCCACTACCCGACAGGTATGAGAAGTTAAACAATACTTTGTATGCTTGCTTGATCAAAACTCTAATGGAAGATGTTTCTACTTTGTTTTGTTTCAGAGGATGTGTGGTGCCCTCAAGTACACCATAGGGTTTTTGATAGTTGGCATCGTCCTTCTCCTTGTTGGGTAAGGATCAGATTTGTGAATTTATTTGTAAATGTTGCTTCATATTTGATGTAACATATTATGGGATATTACTCAGAGTTTTCCATTGCAAGCTTGGCATTTTCTTCCAAGTTTTTATGTTTCGATTACAGCTTGTAAAATGGTAACAATATTGACAAAGCATTTTGATTTGCAGAGCCTTTGCACCCCTGAAGCAACCTTCAAAAAATGTGACACATTGGGACAAGAAGCTTTTGTATATGAAGGATGAATTATTGCACACTCACCGTAAGAAGATTTGATCATATGTATGATCTTAATTCAGGAGGGGATTTATGAGCTAACTTTGATGTTGCTTTGTAGAGGACATAATTCTGTTATAAAAAAATATGATTGTGGTATGATATTGACACAAATCAGCAGTACAAAGGCTACTTAATGTTATTTGTTTTTCCTTTAGATGGGGAAACTTCTTTGGCCCTGGTCATGGGCTTTCTCTCCTTCATCGGCATGGTTATTATGATCACATACACTGTAAGTATTTTATGCTTACCTTCACCCAAACTTTATGAATTTGAATTTGGAACAAGAAGAATTAACATTTATTAAAAAATGTATGGAGTAGTTTGGGTAATTCAGTAGTAACGTCTCTGTTTTGTTATTTTTCAGGCTTATGGCATGACTTCTTTGCCTTTTTCAATGCTGAAAGGATTCAAGAACTCCAAAGTAATTGATGTTCTAATACTTAACAATGCTTTATGTTGTCTGACACCAGATGTGTCTGCATCTGACTTTAGCCCTCTATTTGTCTCATTCTCCATCCCTTTTTTTCTTTTCACTATTTAACTAGGGCTTGCATTCTTGTGTTATATTTTCCCGGACCTGTGTTCAACACTTGTATTCTTCCCCACACTTTCAGTAATTAAGAGCTACATTTTGTAAATTTAAATGGTTGTTTTCAGAAAGAGCATTTGGAAGTTAGCCAGGAACGTGAATCAGTAGAGGAGCGTGCTCGAATGATCCGTGCCAAGTATATGGATGGTCGTGCAATGAGCAGTCATGATAGGAGGACTCTAGCAAGGCTGGAAGGGGAGGAAAAACTTCTTGTCAGAAGAGAGAGACATCTTCAGGCAGCAAACCTTGGCTGGCTTAACAAGTGTCTGAAGTGCTGTCGTCCTTTTGAAGTTGTATTTGGAATTTTCTTTCTGTTGTTTGGCCTTCTGATCATTGTATCCCTGTTTCTTACCAGGCAAGTTTTGATTGTCAAGTCCTCTGTCATTGATTTACTGAACAAAACCCTTTAAACGAGATTTAAGTGTTAATTTGTTTAAAACACTACTTTTCCAGCTTGGACAAGGCCCTGAATTCATTGGGCTACAAAGCTGGTTATGCACTTTCCAAACCCCAGCTTCCAAATCCTATCAATATCATTATGGTGTATGCACAGAAGGTAACACTTTTAATTTTGTCTTTAAGGTTAACTCTGAGGAGAGATATGTTGAACACTTACCAGGAGTATAGGGCAAAGGAAATATCTGAGTCCCCTATAACAGTTCAAACCCCAGTTGCTTCTGATTTTGCAGCTGGATACTATAGTAAATGAGCTAAACAGAAAAATTTTAGGCAAGTCAGGCTAAACTTAAAGTTCATTTGTGGAGAGCATCCTTTACAATGTTAAGATCAAAATGTTGGAAGTATCCTGTAAGTATGTAGAGTAGGACATGTGGTAAAGGTTAGTTTGGGCTTTAAGAGAAAGGAAAATTTTAAACATTGATTTTGTCTTGAGAATGGGGCAAGGAAAAATTGCAATGTATCATAACTTGCAGTCTCAGATTTTTGTAACACTATAGGTTTTTCCTCTGGACTACTGCTTGTTTGTGGCTATTGTCCTTTACTTCCTCTATTGCACCATGGCAGGAATCAGAGCAATCAGCATACGTTGCTGCTGGATCAAAGTATCCTTACAGTTTGACTGAATTTCAAATATTCAAGAAGACTAGGGTGATTTCTTTCATCCCTTTCCTAGAGTTTTGAAGATAGGATGGCCTAGAGGATGGGGATGAACTGGCTTTCCATTTTTCAGGAAAAAGTGCTCCTTAAAAAAGTCATGATACAGAATCTGAATAAGCTCCAGTGGCAGTAGAGTGCTAAGCATTGAATTACTTAAAGCAGAATTATTTAAATATGACATTTATATGGATTCTTTATCATGTATGGTTCCAAAGATATGGTTTAACACCTTAGCCTCAAAAAATTTAATATAGCAATTTAATAGGATGTACAGATTAGTGGGGAGGGGGGTGGGTAATGAAGAAACTAGAGACATTTTGTGGTCTTATAACAAACAGCATTTAAGCATTGTGTTATGTAATGTATTTTGAAAAGAATGGAATCACGGAGGGAACCAGCTGAGATACTTTGAGAATTTACTTCCAAAAGAATGTCTGGATAGTTTTGGTTATGATCATTGAGATTCCTTTACTCACAAAACATAGCTTTATAAAATCCGTCCTCGCAAAACTATGCCTCAAGCTCTGCTGTTTTTGATTCTGATGTTGATACTGACCATGCTGTTCCTCAACATTATGTTGTTTACATTGGCTCCTCAGTATGTCATGTATGGGAGTCAACATTACATGGTCAGTGACCCCTTCAATTGCACTCTGTTTTTTTTGCATTGATACATAAACACAAGGAGACTTGGATGACTTTGAAATAGGCCCTCATACCATTTTCTTCAGAGGCAGGCCTTGAAATTGTGAGAAGAGCAACAGGACTACCCTCTCTTGGAAGTTGTTTGAAACTTAAACAAACAATGAAATTAAGATGGCCCTGAGTGTCTGGACACATCTTTTCAAACTTTGCAGAAGGTTGATTCTTAACTTTCTAATTGTGGTTTATTGATAAAAATTGGAGTCATTTTGTCACTTTTTGTATTAGAGGCATGAAAAGCTAAAATTTAAAATGTGCTTCTAAGAGGGTGCTGTGTTACTATGGTAACCTTTTATGTTAAAAAAATTGAAGTTTTCACAATCAATTTCTAGAAAAAAACTAAAAAAGTGTGGAAGGTACAATCCTTGAAAAATTTGGTGCTTTGAAATAATATACCCAACCATTTTAATTTTTTTAAAATTAATTTTGTATTTCTCAGGTGAAGACCTATCATACAGCTTACATCAATGGTACTCATGGTAATGTCACCCATCTAACAAATACCACATCTGTAACTACTGAAACCAAAGTCTGCTCCACTGATGTTCCTGAAGGTTTGTGTAGATTTTTTTGATGATTTCAAGTCTCTTGTACAAGGTTTATCAACTTTCTATGTTACATAGTGTGCAAGTATTAAAAAAACACTTAAGAGGTTACCTGGGTACTCTTCTGTCTTATGTCTATTTACCTGAGGGTGCTCTTAAGAGAGATATATGTCAAATAGGGATAGAAGCACATAGGGGAGGATGCTTGTCAAGGAATACCTTTTGCTGGATGCAAATGGCCTATAATCAATGGGACTTAACAGCTTATAACTAGGGGTACTTTGTCTTACAAGTGGGCTTTTATATTAGGGGTATTACTGATGTAGTTCATACATAATTATCTTTTCCCAAAACTTAAATGTTTTTTCCTGTTTCTATACAGATAAATGCCTGATGACAAGAGCTGCTGTATTTGTAAACAGATTTTTCTACAAAGTTTGGTTCTTTGGGGCTTGCTATTACTGGGGCACATGGCTGTTCTTGGGAGTAAGTTAGATACTGTTTGTTTTCGTGCATTCACTGTTGACCAGAGACCTGGAATTTTAGTGGCTTGTGTCTTTGACTCAGGATCAAGAGGTCCAGGTCTGAAACCAGCCTAAGATATTGTGATGTTGTTGAGCAAGAGGCTTCACTCCGGCTGTAGCCTTCCCCACCTCTGAGTATAAATGGCTACCAAAAACTTTTGGTTAAACCTGTTGAAATGGTTGGGGGAGAGGGGAGGGGGGGGGGGGGTGTAAACTGGCAACTGACTTACAATCAATCCAGGAGAGTGGCAGAACTGCCAGGAGGGGCTTTATGTCAAAATAACCATGATATGCTTCATGTAATGGGCCTGTTAGACTTGTAAAACTTGATGTTTATAAAAATTGTTTTAAGGTGCAGCCATGGTATTAATATAATGCCATTAATTGAATACCCATTTTTTTTGTGACAGATTTATGTGATTGGGTTAGGAGTATCCATAGCAAAGAAACGCAAGTCAGTGGTAGATGAGGAACTTGATTCCAGTGATGACTCAGATGAAGAGTTGATTAGTACTTAGAAGACACGAATCACAAGTTTGAGTTGAATTTCTTTAGATTTCAAATCTTAAATGGAGAGTAATTTTTAGTCTCTTCATAGTTGTTTGGTAAAGGGGATAGTCAAATGTGATAACTTGGTTCCACTCCTGATTTGTTGAGAAACTTAATGCTTGCATGTGTTACATCTGTGCCAATAACCCAAGTTGCCATTGGCACAGCTGTGTGTACATACTTGTATGCTGAAATGATGCTCTCTTAAATTAGAAAATTTATTAAGCACTCAGTTGGCTGAGTTTAGCATTAACAACAAAAAACAAACAAAACTGCCAAGAAACCTGTTAAAGCCTATAGCTATTAAATTAAGCAAAGATTTGAAATGACACAATGTAGTAAGTTAAAACTTTTGTACAGTAGATTTATTACATAACACCAAAATATCCATTGTGAGAAAAACAATTAAATTAAACAACAATGTAAGGCTGAGGTATTTATTTTTCTTTATTTATTGATCTGACACATTGGTCATTGGTCATTGATCACATGTTGGTTAAATGACAGTCATATTGAAACGATACAGTTGTAAAACTTTTTGCAGCAGTGATTCATTCTGACAGTTATGCTATGGTATCCATTCTTTCTATCTCTCCTAGAATGTCATCATCGTTATCATCCATGTGAAAATCGCCTAGGTCATTGTTTGGGATGTTTACTATGTTATCAGGGTTGATCTCTTTCTTGACAGCAACCCTCCCATGTTGTATTCCACTAGGTGTGGCACTTCCCATTCTGGATGCCCCACCCTTTTCCTTCTGGGTGACCTGATGGCTCTCATCAAAGTATTGGTTTGGATGATTGATAGCTGAATCGGCCATAACCTGGTCATCCAATTGATAGGAAAACAACAATTTAAACCCTCTTACCAGTTAAATTGGTCATTTTCAGTATTTGCAAAGTTTACATCACACCGGGCAGTAACAAGACCCCACTTGTAACAAGAGGACATGAATGTGTGATGCAAATTACCTGTAGTACTTGTGATACCTGTAATACTTTTAATCCAATCCCACTATCATGTACAAATATCACTTGCTTAAAACACTGTTAATCTTAGATTTGGTAACATGACTATTTACAATGTAACAATGTGATATTATATGAAAACAGTTGTTTATCCTACCCCATGAGTCAGTTCATAATATCTTGTACAGGCCAGTTGATAATGAGACTCTTTCACAAATGCCATTATCTGCAAAGAAAGTTTACATACTGCAAAAAGAGTTTACAAACTCAAGTTGCTAAATTACTTCTGAAACGTGTCACAAGTTTGTCTGACTGTTACTTGATGTTACCTAATGTTACTTAATGTTACTTGACTAGAATAGTATTGGCTAATTGAGTACAGAGGGCTGATCAAACATTGCTCTCAGTGTGACAAAGAATATTCTGAGTTACCTCATCAACTCCTTTCTTGGGCACCCTGTATGCTGCTAGCCGCTGACGCAACAGATCAGCATCTGAGTGTCTGAATGGGCACCCTGTCAGCAAAGGATAGAATCAGCTTATCTCCAATGATGGATTATTGAAATAAAATATCAATCAATCAGTCACTCAATTGCTCTGGCAAAGGGCCAATGCTCAAAATGTCAGCTTTGAAACTCTTGATGGTGGCCAATTTACATTACCAATTCAATTGGTAATACCAAAATTATCTTGTTATACTCCCCCACTGACACAGCACTACAGTTTCTTTAGAAACATGTCCTCTTTAGTTAGTCAATTGGTCAGACAGTCAATCAGTCAGGAACTTGATCAATTCAACAATCAATACAAGCAATTCCTCATTAAGCCCTCATTAGATCTATCAAATCAGTCAATCAGTTAATCACTGAATTTTTGAATGAAGTAAGCAAGTCAGTGAGTAGTGATTGAGTGAGTCAGTCTATCAATCAACCAGACCAGTTAGTTACACATACCATGATGATCTCCAGGTCCTGGTGGGTTGGACATGATAATCTTCATGCAGCTGTATGGTGTGTAGTCAGCTCTTTTACCTTCTTTTCCATAGTTATGACGGATGTTGTATGCATATTGCTTGTCAAACTACAATGAAAAAACAACTAACTCTTATGACCAATTAACCTATTCCTAACCCAAACACAGGTACATTGAAAGGGGTTGCCAGAGAGAAAAAAACAAGATGATACCTCAACAGTTGAACAAGTCACAAAATGTTCTCCAACTAGCATTTGTACCTTGTCCACATCCATTAGTTTTGTGAACTCTGCCCTCCAGAAGATGAGTGCTTCTTCCAAACTCAGACCAATGCCCTGAAAAGAAACATCCAAGAAAGTTAAATATGTCACCCTCAAAAATATTTAATATCCCAACCAGCTTGTGTGGGAGTTTTACAGTCAAATTTGTCTTAAGCCTTAAACACAAAGGTAAATGTTTACAACTGACCTTGAGAAACAGGCCATACTGCAGACGACCGCCATGCTTCAAATGGTGATTTTCTTTAAGAGCTGTATGAAGTTGGCGCATACATAAAGGGTATGAAGTCCTTGACAACTGTGAAAAAAAAAAGAAAAAAGAAAAATGTTGGGATCAATTCTGTGGAACATTGTAGCAGTTGGGTGGCATTGGTAAATCCCTGTTGCTTGATATTTGAGAAATACAAGCTTCAGTCAAAAGGAAGAGTGAAGAGAAAATGTTTGGGTGTGTGATAAGTAAACCTTGATTGCTTTGATTCTCTTTAACCTGCCTTCACTTTGCAATTTATCTTTAAAACCTGTGCCACCTTCTCAAGTGATCAAATGCAAAATTAAAACTAATTGGGACATAGTCACTCATGCCTTGTCATGCTTGAGTTTGGTAATGTATATTTCCTTTGAGTACTGATTGGCTCCTGGCAATGTTAAGCTTTAGTCTGATAAGCTGTCATCATCACTCTGGTTTCAGTTATACATGTTTGTATTACACTTCATCTAAAAAATATTCTAGCATTTTCTTTCTTTTCACTGTTTTCAAGTATTATGTGTTGCCATGGCAGATGAATTTAAATGTCTGTTCAAACAAAAATGCAATCACAACTCACTCCATCAATCTGATCCAAAGTAACTTTGCCTCCTGCTATTTTCTTGAGGCTGTAATCTTGCCCCACATACTGTCGGCTGAACAAGAAAGTATGTTACTACCTGTTAATTTACTGTGGCATTTAAGTGGTTTTAATATTACGAAACCTGATGTAAACCCCCTGAACCATCCAAAGCACTTGGATAAAAAAAAAGTTGTGTTTTGCTTCCACTCAGTTTCATGGATAATGTAAGAGTCTTGCAAATGCAGAACAGAGAGTATCTTATCATGTTCGTTTAAAAATGTACCTGAGGTTTGTTAACTTTGGTAACAATCTCTCATCTTCTTCCAGATATGGTAATGCTCTTGCAGTCATCTTAAGTGGAAATATTAAAAAGATTAATTTTCAGTCAGTCACTGTAACTTACTTGCTCAAACTGAGACATTGTTTAGCAGTCCAGTATGCCTATCACTAGTAAGACTATCACAACTACTGAGGAAAACAACTGTAATAATTTACTACTCACAGCCAATGCACGAGACAGCTGCATCCGAAATTCATTTGCGACAAGAGAGACAAGGTCATCTCTGGGGATAAAAGCTTTGCCCTGCAAGAAAGATACAAATGTAATATAATTTGGTCTGTTATTGTCGTATGACTCCTTCAAAATGTAGCATTTTTTTAAGACTTATTACATAAACAGTATACCAAGTTAATTGAATGCTACAAGGAAGTTTTAATGGTCTTTTCCTATTTTTCATATTGTCTTCCTTTTTCCTTGGATCATGAAAAGGCTCTAAGAACCCCTCCAAAAGGGTTCTTAGAGCCTTTTCAATGGCTTAGTCACACAATACACATAAAAGTAACAATTCTTATCCAATAAACATATTGGTCAAAAGTTGGCCACCAACTATCATTGATGTAGATTTCCAGAAATATTGAAAATTATACAATGTTTGCATATGATTCATTATCATTCATATCACATGTAGATCTGAGAATGAATATCAGCCTACACTTTTCAAGTTTTAATGGCCACAAA
The DNA here is from genome assembly GCF_964200805.1 of Pocillopora damicornis. Taxonomy (NCBI): domain Eukaryota; kingdom Metazoa; phylum Cnidaria; class Anthozoa; order Scleractinia; family Pocilloporidae; genus Pocillopora; species Pocillopora damicornis. The sequence continues at coordinate 371,636 of NC_142681.1, read as the reverse complement.
ACTATCAAAAAGTCAGATAAAAATATTGCCTGATGAGTACTGCTAAGCATCTTGATTGTAAAGAATATTTACATTTTCCAAGTAAACCTATCATTGATGTAGATTTCCAGAAATATTGAAAATTATGCAATGTTTGCATCTGATTCATTATCATTCATATCACATGTAGATCTGAGAATGAATATCAGCCTACACTTTTCAAGTTTTAATGGCCACAAAACTATCAAAAAGTCAGATAAAAATATTGCCTGATGAGTACTGCTAAGCATCTTGATTGTAAAGAATATTTACATTTTCCAAGTAAACCTTCCTAGATCTCACAAGGTCAAGGGCATCAGTAAAAGGAACCTGAAATAAAGAAACTACACTCATCAATGGAAAATTTATTAAGGTGGAAGTAATGAAGATAGATTACTCCTTTATTTACTTAGTGATCAGTTGAGACAATCTCATTACCAATTGGATAGATATCTTGTGGAGAAATTTTCACAGGAAGTTCCATAGATTTCCTTAATAATTTTGTGGGAGGATTTTTTTCACCTGTTTATTACACATCATATGTACAGTTTAAGAAGAAATTGTAAACAAGATAGTCTTTTATGGCAGGTAAACTGTTAAAGAGTGAGTAGAAAGTTCACCTTAAAGTATTCAGTAGCTAAGACTTTGTCAATAGTAAGATGGAAACCTGAATTCATCAACTCTACTTTCTTTTGATTTTTCTCTTCTTCATCAATCTGTAGAAAAGAAGAGTATAAGTTGATGATCAATGTAAAGGAATCAAAATATTGAAATTCCCTCAATGTCAACAACAATGAGGCACTAATGATCACAAGTGAGTTACCACCCTCATATAAGATTAATGTGATGTCTTCTGAATTAAAGGTTTTTTTTTGAGGAACCATGCGAGAGGACAAGAGGACTGTATAAAAACTGCAATAAGGTATGTTCATGATTGCAAATCTTCTGCTTGTGATCCAAAGTTTCCACATCATCAATTTTCTAAAGACTTGTCTTGCAGAAATGAACAACAATGACTGTACATTAAATATGTAGATTATTTACCACAACTCTAAAGAGTTTTAATGTCAGAATACATACAGTTTCATACTTAAGTCCATTGGCTAGAAGGAAAGCATCTGCCACCTTTGGATCAAATTTTGCCATTTCTATGAAACGAGATCTGACATAGAAAAAAAGGTTGATGTAAATTTTTTTAGGTATGTCCAGAAAATGTCACTGCATTGTATGTCTAACAAAAATGGCAAAAAATAAGCCAAGCTGATTTAAATTTGACAAAATTTTGTCAAATATACCATTTTCATTACTGTGAGTAATTTCCAGGCATAATTGGTACAGCTCAGATACCTACCTAAATAGCTCAACCTCTTGTGACAAGAACCACCGTCTAAGTTCTTCCCTGAAAATAAAATCAATATAAAATTATATTTGAGTTTGTTTAAATTCCAAAAATTAAGATTTACTTCCAATTGCATTGTATCACAGAAGAACTTACGATCTGCAATATGCAAGGCGTAGAATAAAATGAGAAATGTGATCTTTCCTTCTCTCGGCAACAGTTGCCTGAGCCTCTCGATTCTATGAAAAGAAAAAAATTGGAAAAAGATTATTGTTTGTAAGGAATAGGTTCTCGAGTAATGTTAATGATGAACAAACACCACTGGAAAGTAGAATGTTTCAGTTACCTTGTGAGCTTTTTGCTCCTGTGGTAAGAACTTTTTAAGGCTTTCCTTCATGGCAGTATTATATTGCTGTGAACCTCTTTTGTGACGTATCCCCAATGTTTCAACTTCTCTGAGAACTTTATGAAAAAATTTGAATGATATTTCCATGTGCTCACAAGCAAAAAAAAAATAAGTTAAAATGACTTAATCAACTTGCTTTTAATTAAGACTCATTATAAATGCACAGATTATGTAATTTTCTAGAATAAGATCAGTTATATCACCATTATTATCATTGCAATCATTATTACTATTAATACCATTACTATTGTGATCATTTGTATTATTATTATTATTATTATTATTATTATTATCATCACTGTCATCATCTTCAAAATCATTGTAGTAATAATAATTACTAAAACAATTAATAACATATTCAACACCAACAGTAGAAACAAAATTATTCACATCTTTTAAAATGTTATTATCACTGTTAATGTTAATATCGAAGTGTACATCTCATGTGAATGAGGTTCTTTTGTGGTTTGCCTTGGAGCAAAAGGCGTAAAGCATATCTGTCAACCTACCCTGAAGTATCTTATCGACAAATTTTCATAAAATGACAAATGGGAGAGCTACAGTTGACAATTACTTTACAAAAAATGAATTTCAACGTCGCAAACGTTAGATGCAGCAAATACCTTTCAATCGGTCAATTGCAAACTCCTCAAAGTCCTCCAATGTTATGTTGTCTGTAGGAGGAATCTTATACATTTGCAGACCGTATGGATACTTCCAGCCATTTTTGGTGCCTTCTAACGTTGGAATTCTGCTTCTCCGTTTCCTGCCACTACTGAATTGCATATTTCCTTCGAAATTTGCGTCGATCTGTAAAAGTTTGCGATCTAATCGATTATTATTTCGCGCCGAAATGCAACCAAGAATACACTAGTTCCGAGTTCCCCTCCAAGTTTACTCCAATTGCATTGTGGTCTTTTAAAACTATTGGCGGCCATTTTGAAGTTCGTTGTGTTCTCTGTCAAAAATAATTTAAACTTTTCAACCCTTAACCTTTAGCCCATCTTTAGACAAGTATTAGAAGCTTGAAAGAATAACGTGTTTTATTGGAGTATATGTCCCGGTGATCAAGGAGGAGATTCAAGGTATGGATGAATTCCATACCAGATTATATATAGGCAAATTCATTGTTTATGCTTTGACATCGATGGTAGCGTATTGTACTTATGCTGACTTCTGTGTATGAAAAATGAATTGTAGCACTTGACGCCCTCTATCATATCCATAGTCGTTTCAGTAGGAAAAGTGGAAAACATGGAAGATAAAACAGTCTTAAAATCAAGAAGATTAAAGAGAAAGAGTGAGGTAATACTTTCAGATTTTACCTGTGCTGAGATTTTTGGACACAAAGTGGTTGTTTACCCGATCTCATGCCGTGTAGGCTTAATTGTGAATTGTAGATTAACTCAGGGGGTTATGGAAATAACAAAAAGAAAATATCAAATATTTTTATAATCGCCCTAAAAAAGTTGACTACAATGCTGAAGAATATTTACGGTGTAATTTTGAGTTTTATATAAACAAGAGACAAATAAAAAAAAAAAAAATTGCAGAACTGTGCTCTCCTCACATTATTCTTTATTCTAGGAGGACTTAATAACCAGTGGCAGCCACAAGGAAAATTCACAAGACTATGACAGGTAACAGAACTAGTGATGGAAACAGTTTGGCATAACTCAAAATGATTTGGAACACTTGCATTATATTTCCTTTGGGTGTAATTATAAATGACTGGAAAGATATGCAAAACATTTATGTGAACGGCAGATTTAGAAATGAATATGAAAGCGATTTTCATAGTAATGAACACTACTTAAGAAGTAGTGAAAATAAGGCCTGAAAAAAAAATTTGGAGTGTAATCATCATCAGTAGCCGAGTTGATGTAAACTTAAATAATTGAGAGACAAATTGATCCTTGCATTCAAACTACAATCAAAGAAATTTCAGAAAGAAACCTTGAGAAAAAAATTTTGGCTCTTTTGAATTGATCTGCACTGGTGAAGTTATATAATTATTTGAGAATTATAGAAAGTAAAACCTGATCAGTTATTCAATTTTTTTCTTTTTTCATTTTTTGTGAAGGGCAAGACTGAGCTCCAAAATGAGAAAGATTAATCCTTCAAGTGATGATAACCAACATGGAGCAGAAAGCATGGCAAAAGGCAACATGAAGGAAAATTCTCTTGTCTCTTTGTGGGAGTCACCTAAATATATTCTATCAAAAGTTCGCAGAAGAAGTAAAGACAAGAAAAAGCCTATGGTACCTCCTCTGGGAAGCTTTAATGAAAACACAGAATTTACAGATTCTGCAACTGGATTTATACTTTCTCCTCAAGCTGAGAAACCTTACCAGTGTCACTTGTGTATTAAACAATTCAAGTATTTTAGTAATTTGAAATCCCACATGAACATAGTGCACAAGAAAACAATTGCACAGTCTCATATTGATAGCAAGACACCACGTCATGCAAATGGACAATTATTTCAGTGTGAAGTTTGCTTCAGGAACTTTAAGTATTTCAGCAACTTGAGAACACATAGGCTTGTTCACACAACTACAGAAATAAATGATGCAGTCTCTGACTAAAAAGTCTGTGTCATTTTTTAACTTATCACAAATGCTGTTTATTGTATAAACTGTTAATGTGTTACATTTCTGTACCTCTGCAGAGGCAACTTTGCACAAAAGTGGTTGTACATGTTTAGCACACTTGTACATGTATACTATCTTTCATCCCTGGTTCAAATCTCATTTTCCTTGTCATTCATGAATCATGTGTCACTGTAACTGTAGAAATTTTTGTGCACACATTGTTAAAGAGCCACTGTTGATAGAATTACCAACACTGTTTCAAAATCTGGCCTGGACCTATGCTAAGATGAAATGTCAGATGGAAACTGACCTCTGGCCTCTTGCCTCTCAGAATCCCTACCCCATTACAATCTAGTTTGCAGTTAGTCACAGACCACTTTTAGGCAACTGAAACAACTTTTTATCCAAGATTCTTCCCATTTTTTTATTCCCATTTTCTTACTCAAGGGTATGTGACCCTCATTCTAGTAACTCTATTAAAAATGCAACTCCATCTAGTGTCATGTACAGAAATAAAGAGAAAATTATCTAATTGTTTCAGTATAAATCTTCTAGATGTCCAAAACTAACCAAAAAGACAGGCCTGTGTTTTTGCTATATTTTTGTTTTATCAACCACCCATTTTAGACCATTCTCATTACTTGCCTTCAACCATCGAATGATGAGTGAGTAGTATAGCCCATCAGAGTGCTGCATTTGTGAATAGAACGCTTGGGGATTTTCTCTTACATGAATGATCGATTAGCATTGTTGTCTTCCCAGTCCTCCACCTTTTGTCTCCAAGAGCATGGTAACCAGTTGTTTCAAAATGGCGGCCAAATCAGTGGACAGCTAGAAAGAAAGCTTGGCTTGACTTGATTTTTTTCAGCCAGCAAAGATGAGAAAAGGAAGCGAGTCGCCGAGGAATTTTAAATTATAAGTGTCTTATTATATGACTCTCTTATCTTTTCGACTACCACACGTGTTTGGCATGGCAGATGGTGTTTTGTCGAATGCTTAATATTTACTTGTTATTTGCAATTGTCTTTTATATACGATTCACCAGACGCTGTGCATAACGTCGATAGATTTCAAGCGAAAATGTCTGTTTGTAAGTAAAAAAACTAATTAAATTACACATTTTGACAGATCAGAGTATGAGACTTATCCAAACAGAATGTTCACAACAAAATACATTTTACTTAGAATTACTTGTTTTGCTTGTTGTAGGGTTACGTAGAGCTGAGAATCCTACCTCTTACAAGCAACCTAACAAGAGTAAAGCTGAACTCAAAGCAATGCAATATCCTTTTAATATTTTTCTTGAGCGTATTATCTTCTTGCTGGCCTGAGGAAACAGGTTATTCTTAAATTAAACAGGTAAGGAGAGTGAGTGTAACAAAGGTCGTGTTTTGTACCTTGACTTGGTGAATGAATCATGCGAGTCTGTGTCCGGGATGAAAGGAGATCAGGGGAACATGACTGGTATGATGCTGGTTTTCAACTGGATGATCCAGGAAAAGTTGTCTGCCCAGATAACAAAAAGTAGGCTAACAGTAAACAAAGCTAAAGGTTCTTTACAATTCAGTTAATAAGTGACCCTAAGAATATGTTGTTAACTCACTGGTTCAGTTAAAATGCTTTAGAACATAGATGAAGGAGTGAACTGGTTTAACAACAAGGTTTAACTGTACCGAAAGTAATGTCTTTGCAGTTGTCACAAAATTATTGTAACAAAGATAACTCTCAACAAACTGTGTGTTGCAGAGGAAATGAATGGTCCCATCATGGAAGAATGTAAATTAGAGCTCTCACAGAATTTTCAGTCTATTCTCTACACTCTTGATAAAAGTGAGATGAAGACACTGAAATCATGTGCTACTAGTCTTTCATCCATTCTTTGCATTTCTTTTTATTAAAAACATTTTATTATGATAGGAGAAACCTGGATCATTTCTTGGCATGCATGCAGAGTTCTGTAAATGCTGTGGATCCTGAGACTGGTGGAGGGGAACTAACTGTTAGAATTCCAAAAGAAGTGTTGTCTTGTGCACATGGTAAGAATAATGATATGAAAATCTTCTGCTAGTACCTAGGTATACTTTTGGGCAGGTGAGGAGCACTGAAGGGTTAAATGTAGTTACTGCCTTGGTGAAGAACACAGCACAGTGACTCAGCCAGGGCTGGAATGTAGACCTCTCTAGCAAGAATCCAGTGAGCTAACCACTAGCTCACTCCTTATCTCTCTCACTCCTAAGAAGATATACTTCAGTTTATCATATTCTGGTGGAATATGTCTAATTGTACTAACTATTTGTTATTTTTATTCTTTACTTATTGTTTAATGAAGAAGGTAAACAGTTTCGTGTGAGCATTGAGTTTTCACTGGAGCATCCTTTAGGAGGAATACAATTTGTTATTCCCAAAGGTGAAGGTACCATGTCTCAGGTATGAAGTAGTTTTAATCTGTTTAGGGTATTACATAAATGCTGCCAGCTCCCCTCTTTTATTCAGATGCTCAACCAATATGCATCCAAAAAATTGTTGTTAACTTATAAATATTTTTTCAGTGTAAATCCCTGATTCACTGCCTCCCCTGGAATGAATCCCCCTTTGAACAATTGCCCCTTCTATTGATTTAAATTTCTGAGGACATTCAAGTACTGTGATAACAAAGGATGTGTAATTTTGATCATGTTAAATCAACCTCACCTCACCTTGGATATTTGTGGCGGCATTTTTACAGTCTGTGTGCATGTTCACTTTGGAACAAAAAAAAAAAAAAACCACACTTGTTAGAACTGAAGCATTAGTTTTTCATTTAAATACATAGTTTTTAAAATTTGTATACATGTTTTGGTTGTAAATGTATATCAGCCATAAAAAACATTGAATTAAGGGAGATCTCTATTGGTTTGTTCTGGCTATTCATGGTATTGATATCCACCAATTTGAACTATTTCTATATACGTTGTTGCAGCGGTCAGCTCACTTGTTTAGCTATGGTTGTGCAAATTCTTCAAGGTAAGCTTGACTTAATCATAGAATATGCTACTTCTATTGCTCTCACTGAGTAGTGTACAACTTTGGATGCTGTGTAGCTTTTGGTGAATTTGACCACCTGAGATAGAAGTGATCCTGCAACAATTTTGGCTATTAATTAACTATTCAGTTAGGAAACAGTGGAAGAGTTTTTTGAAGTCTCTCAATAATGTACAATACTATAATGGACATCAGAAAAGGCTGGAATTGTTACAGGCTAAAACATCCTTGACAAAATAATGACTGTATTTTTTGCTTAGTGGAAATTTATGGTGCGAGATCCTTTGTAACATTCTCCTTTGTACATTGAGTTGGCAAATATTGATTTGTGATCATTTGTAGGCTGTGGTTTCCTTGTGTGGATTGTTACTCTGAACTGTGCACATGGAACATTGACATCACTGTTGATAAAGACATGGTTGCTGTAAGCTGTGGTGATCTTAAAGAACAGGTTTGATGTCATAATTTATGTCAACTTTATAATTGAACTGATGTTGTTATGATTCATTTAGTAGTTTCCTTTGGTATTTGTAAACCTTCTCTACAGTGTAGATGCATTGCTGACGTGAGGGAAATTTTCTTCTTTGTTTTTTCTAATGCTGGGTACAGCATTCTGCCCAAACCGTGGGAAATTTTTCCACATTAAGAAGGGAAGGTATCAAGAAAACGTTTTGCAGGAATTCTGTGTTGGCTAAAGGAGACGAAATGTGTTCTTGGTGACTCACTGGAAAAAGTAATTGTGCTGAACATGATGTGATTTGCTCATTGAATAGATTTCTTTATTTCTATGTAGTGGTGTCATTCCCGTTTGATGTAAATCTTGGACTTCATATAAGCCATCATTCTTATGAAAATGTATACTGTTGTGTTGAATTCTGGGTATTTATTGGTTATTGAATCAGATGGTAATTGTTTATAGGTGTTGACTCCTGATGAAAAGAAGAAAACTTATCATTACATCCTCTCTATTCCTACCTCTGCTCCTAATATTGCTTTGGCTGTTGGGTAAGTCACAATTCATTTTACTTTGTCTTTCTGGAACAATGTATACTTCCCCCAACAAAACAGTTTTTGTTATTTTAGGCGTTAAGTTTCTTTAAACAAGCTTCCAAGGCTTTGGTTTTAATAACTTGATTTTGTTGTGTAAAGGTAGATACAGAGCTTGTACAGTGTCTTACATTCTTGAGAAGTAACAGAAATTTAGAGCTGAATGTTGAAGTACTTGAAAAATAGAGATAAATTGCTTTTAATAGTCTGGACTGTTTTCTGAGACACAACAACTTGATTGTTGGATGGATCTCACAACTGAATTTAAGTGTTTTAAAAGACTACTGGTATGTGATTTCAGTCAAAACCCTTAGTCCTGTACATAAAAATAATGTTTTGTGAAAAGGCTATCCAAGAGAAATGTTTATAGTATGTAATGCTGGAAAACCCTGTCTCTTGCAGACCATTTGAGATCCATGTGGACCCTGTTATGCCAGAAGTAACCCACTTTTGTCTTCCTGGTCTACGCCCAGTTCTCAAAAATGCCACAGCATTTCTCCATGAGGCATTTGAGTTCTATGAAGAATATTTAAGCTGCCGTTATCCATACACTTATTACAAGCAGGTCTTTGTAGATCAAGCCTATGACATCCTGTCACCATATGCATCCATGACAATATTTAAGTGAGTGCTGCCATTACAGTACTGTAACCTGTTGCAAGTTAAGAGAAAAAGAGATGATTTATTGTTGTACCTCATCAAAAAAAATTCTTTTTTTCATTCCAGCACTAGTCTTCTTCACTCCTCAAGAGTTATTGATCAGGGATTTGAGACTAGGAAGTATTTATCACAGGCATTAGCTGAGCAGTTCTTTGGATGTTATCTATGCATACAAACGTGGTAATTAGACACTAATTGGTTAACTTCAAATAATTATTAACATGTTCCCTTTTTTTTTAATTACAGAAGAATTTGATATAATTAAACCTATGTGTCCAACTTATGCTGTGGCTGTATTATCATGATGATTGTAGTCTGTGTTGTGAGGAACTTTTCATAAGTTATTGGGTTAAGCAAATATCAGAGTGCAAGAATCAACCAGACAGAGACAAGGACAGTCAAGTATGGCAGATATAGATCTGGTTACAAGGGACAAAATTAAAATCCAAATTTTTCTAGATGCAGAAACCATAATATAGCACTTTTGAATGAGAATTTGTTGTTTTTCTTTAGGTCAGATTTTTGGCTTTCAAGAGGTATATCTGGTTACTTGTTTGGTTTATTTATGAAAAAGATGTTTGGTAAAAATGAGTACAGACATTGGATAAGAGAGGTAAGTCAGTCTGTCATAGAGCCCGTTTGGAGCCTGTGCCTTATACTTCAATATCAAGTTGTGTTAACTGCCAGCAACCATTTGAAAGATAGGTTTGAAAAAAACAATGTGAAAATTGAATATGTTGTGCACAGGAATCCAAACAAGTTTGCCAGTATGAAATGCAGGGCCCAGGATTACCTCCTCTTCACAGTGCAGGAACATTATCGTCATCCAGTGTACAAGGCTCCTCCTCAGGTCAAGCACCAGAGTCCCCAGGTGGAGGGTCCCCTCATATGCATCCTCATCTGACTTCAGGGAAGAACCTGGAGATTGTTTGGAGCAAGTCACATCTTGTTATGAGAATGATTGAGATGCGAATTGGTCAGGAGCCGTTACTGCAGGTGCTTTATGTTCACTTTTGTAGTTTAATTAAGAGAATCTTATTTTGCAGCTTAAAATGATATACACACAAAACTTTTAGTGAAGGATGTCGTTTTGTTAAGGAATGTGCGCGGTAGGTAGGTAAGCTAACAAGAGTGCGCAGAAGCCAAGTGGCTTTTGGTGCTTTATTTTTTCCTGGTTTCCTTTCCTGGATGGCATGTCAGTCCATTGTAGGTTACCTTTGCACATTTTGCTAATGTCTGACACAGTTTCCTTGTACCCATTTGTGTGGGTGGGTGGAGAGAGTTAATGTGTTAATGAGTGTTTTCTCTATTTATAGTCAAATCTGGTAATAAGCAAGCCAGTATGTCTCTCAAAAGGAAAATATTATGCAGATCTATATTTTCTCAAGTGATCTGGAAAGGGCTCAAAGTAAAAATTTTAAAACCTTATGTGGAGGAGGAGATATGGATATTTAAAAAAAAAAAAAAAACAGTGTTGTTTGGGTAATCATGATGTACAGCAAAGAATTTAAGTTATGATGTTAGATTTTGTCTTACAGGTCTTCAACAAGCTTCTGTCTCTTGCTAACAGTGCAGCGCAGCCTAGGGCAGACTATAGTCTTTGGTCTAACCTCCTACTCTCCACCAGTGGGGTAATGCTAAACATGAATGTAAGACTGTCTAACATCTAATGTCAGTGGTAGTGTAAGTTATAAGTCAGAATATAAGTTGCAATTTGATAAAACCTAAAAGTTGCATAACTCTTTCAAGCAGTGATGGTGACAGTTAGAAAGGTAAAGGAAGTGATGATAATGATGTTTATGAAAATGGGATTAATGTTAAAATGTATTTTGAATTTATTGCTAAAAATGTATATTTAAGTTAAGTAGTTACCGTATTTACCCGCGGATAGGCCGCACTTTTTTCCCGGAAAAATGGGACCGAAATTGGGGTTGCGGCTTATACGCGGGTACAAGCATTTTGACACCTCATTAATATGCACGAGAACTCACGGTAGTACAGTAAATTGGCGTTTTAATGTTCGCTTTAAATTGTTCCTAACTTACAACACATACAACTACCGGGTACTCGACCTCAACAATTTTTTTTTTCCCATGAAAACCATTGAAAGTTTGGGGTGCGGCCAATACGCGGGTGCGGCCTATCTGCGGGTAAATACGGTATATTTATTTTAAAGTGGATTATTTTATTGTATTTTAACAGTTCCTCAAGTCAATATCTACAGTTTCTGGTAAAGATATCAATGTTTTTGTGGACCAGTGGATGTATCCTAATAGATAAGAATTGATTAAAAATAATCACCCTGTCTGCATCATTCAGTGCAGCAATTTCTATCAAGACACTCATGGTCATGGTATCCTCAGAAACTGAGAGAGAAATGTTTTCATTGGCAAAGTTTTTAGTCTTTTCCTTTAATAATGCTATAGTTGTCACAGTGGTGTGGCTAAATTCCATGGAAGCTTTGTGTTCAACAGGAAACGTAATATTGTAGAGCTTCAAATCAAACAGGATATGTCCAGAGGAACAGTTAAATATTTGGTAAGAGAAACACTTAAACTTTTAGCTCTATTGCAGATTTGTAATTATTCTATAGTGTTGGTTTGCGCTTCATCTTTCCTTTTGTAAAATTAATACAGACCTATTTCCATGGTAAAATAAGGAAACATGAATTTATTAAGGAATTATATTCCTACACTTTTTTCAACAAATATAAATCTTGGAGATTGTGTGTTACCCACAGGGACCTTTGACAGTGTGCATTCAGGAACTGGATGGATCATTCAATCACACTGTCCAGATAGAAGATGTTTATAGCCGCCATGAAATACCTTGTCATTCAAAAAGTCGCAGAAACAAGAAGAAGAAGATTCCACTGATGACAGGAGAGGAGGTGGACATGAATCTCGATGCCATGGAGTGAGCAAATATTTTCTTGCTTAATTTCATAGTCTAAGCTTGCACAATACATTTTTCCTTCATTTACCCTAATAGTTGGTAGACTTCAGCTTCAGGAATGTCTTGAGCAGACAGGAACATTGACCCTATCACTCTTGACATCTCAGTAGTTATACTCCTTACTGTCCTCTATACATTTTCTGTTTATTTGATTCTCAGAATTCAGTGCTAAAAGATAACCCTTAGTTGATATTTTTCTTATTCTCAGCACCTGTCTTCTTGACATTGCACATGTATTGGTACTGAAAGCAGAAATTATTTCTTGCCTTCTCCTAAGAGTGATAGGGTTATGCTGCATTGTAACAAGATGCCTTTGACAAGTTTCCTGTTAAAAAATTTTCATTTTTGGTTAAAAACAGAAAAGTAGAGAATGGGAAGTTTTTCCCAGCCTAGAATAAAACCACTGTTGACAAAAACTTAACTTTATTTCTCTTTAAACTGGAAACAGCTCTGATTCACCTGTGCTGTGGGTTCGTATTGATCCAGAGGTTAGTTGGTTGCGGTATGTTTCATTTGAACAGCCTGACTACATGTGGCAATATCAACTGCGGCATGAGAGAGATGTTATTGCTCAGAGTGAGGTATGTGTTAACAAATAACATTTCAATCTAAAAGCACCTTTTTTCGTTAAATTTTCTCAATGTGTTTTTTAACAGCAATGATTGTCATCATCTTGAGACACTTTGGAATACAAGATTTGAAATTATCAGCCTCTGGCTAACCAGGAACATGTTGAATGTACAGACGTTTTATCTCATTTGAATGAGTAATGAATAAAGAACTGCCAAAGTCATATACTTTAGAACAGAGGCAGATATAATGGTGGGCAACCTGAGCATTCAACACATATATCTGTTTTTTGTTTTGTTTTGTTATGGAAGATATAACAAGAAAATAGTCACTAGAATAAACAGCCTCTAACCAAGTTTAGACCAATTTATTTCTTCTGTTGTTGTTTAACTGTTAGTGTGTTACAAGCATGCACTGGCTATTGCATGCTCTCTTGACAAATATGTTCCTCAGCTATCTTAATGTACTAAATAATGACATTCAAAATGTACTTTTAGGCAATTAAGGCTTTGGAGCAATTTGCAACACAAGCAACAAGGCAAACACTGATAGATATAATAAACCAAAATGGATGCTTTTATAAAGTCAGACTTGAAGCTTGCTTTTGTCTTGCTAAGGTATGAAAAGATAGCAAAAATTTGAATCTGTTTATTAGAAAGTATTTCCATTTATTTAAGTTTCTCTCTAAAACCCTATCCATGTAATGTATAGTTAATCAGCTCAATGATTTAAAACTCAGGAAAAGAAGAATTTTCAGTTTTTACCCACATTTAGCTAAAGCTCTGTAGGCAGCTTAAGGGCTCTTTCATAATTCTGCTCATCTCATTGAGCTCATTCGCTCAACAGTGTCATATTCAAAAGCCTACTGGCCCAGTACTGCCAGGGACCCACTGTGGTTTCCGTAGCTTGATTTAACTAGGAAGATTGTTACTCATCATGGATTGATTTACAGTTCATTGCGATTACATGTAGTCCCCTCGTCAGTATTCTCTCACAGTTTTCAGGGTGAAGAGAGGCACTGTGAGAGTAGAGTGTCTTCCCCAAGAATACAGCACACTGTCTTGATCCCCATGGTTTATATTTCCTACTCCTTTAAAAAGAAAAAAAAACATCATTTTTTCCTTCCCTCTCCATCCAAAACAGGTTGCAACTGCTTGTGCTTCAAGTTGGCCTAGACACACAACCATGATTGGAATTTTCCGAGACATGTTTGGTTCACAGTCATGCCCTCACATCGTGAAGTACAATGACTTCACAAATTTCATCTCTTACTTCATACAAAAGGTTTGGTGTTATGTTCTTAACAGTATAATGAAGGGTGTTGGGTAGATTTTGTTGAGGAGTTAGGGAGTTGTGAAGGACTCTTTTAAGATAAGAAGTACAAACAATGCATTGTTATTCTGTGAATCAAGTTTCTAACTACATTTCTTGTTATGTCCAGGCTCTGCCAGTTGCTACTGCCTCTGTGAGAAATGTTCATTCCCAGTGTCCACGTGAAGTTTTACAGTTTATACTGGATTTGATTAAATACAATGACAATAGACTGAACAAGGTATCTTGTTTTGACTTCAGTTCTCACTGAGAAAAAATAGTTATTTTTTTCAGCATTTTATGTTTTTTTCATCGCACTTAAGCAGTTTTTTCATCTTCACCACTGCTCAAGTAGTGTTCATCACTGCAAAGATCACTTTCATATTAACTTAGATACTAGCATGTTGATCAACAAGAACCTTGTAAAAGTCACAATTTAGAAATCTGTTGATGTTCTTCTCCATGATGCAGTTCATTTTGAAATAACCTTTTATAGGTATTTCAGTCAGGAAACAGGGTGTTGCAGTTCTGTACCCCACAGGAAAAAGGTCGAAGAGTTTTGGACCTGTCTCAAGCCTTCCCCCCTTTTTCTCACTGTGCATGCAGCTCCCTGCACCAACCCATCACTTGGACATGCTTATCCAAAAATAAATGATTTTTATAGAGTCACTGTAAAAAAAGTATTTTGTATTGTTTGCTATTTTTATAGTACACAGATAGCCATTACAGAAGTGCCCTCATTGATGCACTGGCCAGTACCGTTACTCCTGGTGTCTCTGTAGTTACCACAAATAGGCATGTACATATCTCCCTTAAGTTTGATCTAGATTTACTGAAATGAAAGTTATTTTCTCTACAAGCAAAAAAGAATAAAGAATTCTCAATTCTTCTCTTTTACCTGAGACACTTTCCACAATCCACATGATTACTGCAATTCCAAAACTTAGTATAATTTCACAGTTGATTATAGGGAACTAACTGCTATAACAAGTCAATATGCTATTACAAGTCATATCAAGAGCTTACCTTTGAGCTAACACGTTCTTCATTTGTCATCATATGTTTGTTGCATGATGTGTTACAATTACGAAGTGATAGTACACGTTGATCACTCCATGGAAATATAACAAGACACCGATAGAGTAGGCCACTTCTATCTCTGTCAGAAACTTCATTTTCTTTCCGATAAGGACAAACAAAATTTACATCAATTGTTGTTTTTTATTTTTGCATATGTGTTCTTTGATTGTTCGTTATTATAACGTTTTCATTGTTTTCTAGTCATGGCAGTACAGTGGTCAAGTTAACAGAAGAAACACAACTAATCCTAGGCGAGGTGACTCGCCAGCTGAATTTAGAAAAGTTACTTCCAACTTACAGATACGTTGTGTCTGTAAGGTGAGTGTGGACATTTCTTAAAAGATATAAAAAAACCCGCCAGTAACACATAGTTTTAGAGATCACGTGCTCCAAAGGCCAAACAATCAAATTCATGAAAACTGGAGGCTGTGTGCGTGAGAATTGAGCTTACATTGCAGCTTTTCCGTTCATGCCCACCAGTTACATTGTGGTTGTTGATTAAATTAAAGGCAGAGGAAACCATGACTAAGTGATTGGTTTTACTTTTGCATCTGATTGGTTGAGAGGTTGCCACGTGTTTACTAGACCAATCACAAAGCGCATTCAAAGCCAATGTTTCTTCGGATGACTTTTGACTCTCAGTCGAAACTTGCTCTAAGGTCGCTGTTATAAGTTAAATGTTATCTCTCTCGCAGCTGCCTAAAGGCGCTAAGAGTTCTTCAAGTCAATGGTCAAATCCCGTCTGACCCTGCTGCATTTGAATACTATGCCAGGTGGGTTTTTTCAAAGCAAGTGTATTCAATTAGTAGTTGAAATTGGTGGCCATTCGTAGCTCTCTTTATCTCGTCCAAGGGTCAACTTGAGAGATGGAAATAGAGAGACCTTGGGAACTACAACCTTAGTTACAAGGGTTGAAAAACTGTGCTGTTCGTAGTTTTTGCCCCTCCCCTCCCCTCCCCTCCCCTCCCCTCCCCTCCCCACAAGTGCTACGTTAAGTGGACAATTTCAAGTCACAGAGGTCTACATTTTGTCAATATCCAACATTGAAAGGTGGATGTGTGTGTCGTGACTTATTCGTAGGTTTTTTGGTCAAACTGGATATTTCAAAAATTTCCTTGCTGAGTTTGTCCAAAATTATAGTTTGAACGTTTTTCTATTTTGACATATTCTGTTTCTATTCCTTGTCCAGCTATGGTCATTTTGAAGATATTCGACTGGCAGCTATTGAGTGCCTTGTGGATCTCTCCAAATGTGAGTTGCCATACCCAACCATCTTTGTTCCCCTCCGGCTGATTTTTCATCTAAACCTTTTTTCCTTGAAAAATTGTTAGTTTAAAAGTTTCTTTCCAATTAACAACAATTTCCAACGACTCAAAACATTTCAAAAGAAGGCTGACTGCTCCTCTGTTTAGTTTAAAATTAATTGCTCTTGGTTTGTTTGTATTTGGAAACGATTTTACCAACATTCCATCTCCCCAAAAGATGGTGTTAAACGTCGCGAGAATATTCTTTTATTCTTGATTTTTCAGCCGAGAACCTTGAAAGAGGAATGATTTACTTGATTGGTCTTATTGAGAGAGACCCGGTTCCATTTATCAGGTTTGTATCAACTTTGATTGTTGGTCTGAAGCAAAATCTTCAAACCTAATTATTCCTTTTACCGGCCACACGCTTTACGTGAAAAAATCTCCTCTTCAATTCTCTATTGTTGTGTAAGCTCGTGCATCTGCAGTGAGAGATGTTGAATCTGGATTCGCCTTTGAGACTTTGTGATTTACGTGAAACTTCTCCTCACAGTTTCAGTTCATTATATTGCAAACAATTGATGATTATAGACAAGCGTATCTGCTAGAGGTTGTTATCTTCATAGAACTGACTCTAAATGCTCCTTTAATTTACCAACTAATAAGTTGCAGTTGGAAAGTGGAATAGCCAATCAGATCTTGAGAGTTAATTGGGTAAATTGATTGTGCACAACCTTTTTTTTACAGACACTACACTCTTTGTTCACTCACAAAGAATCCTCCATTCTCACGCAAATCAGAATCTTCTCTGAACAATCTGGATCTTGTGGAATCCTTGTGGCGGTTAATCAAGTGAGTGTTGCCAAGCGCTAACCATGAATCTCGGGTTACCACTCATTTATTTGTTATTACACATTTCCTTTATAATTTAGACGGTTCCGTCCAACATCGGGTGGCTTTGTCCGATTTCGGGTGGTTCCGTTCAATGATGGACGGGTGGTATAATTTCTAAATTCACAATATGATTTTTTGGTATTTTTTCTTTATCCTGCGATTGCTTCTCTGTACAACTCTTCCTTTTTCATCTTTAATTATTTTTGGTTTATTTCTCTTCTTAGTACCAGTTCCTCAGTTGATGCTCGACTCAGACGAGATGGAGTGGAGCTGTATAATGCATTATGGGGCCGGCTGACACCTGGCTGTGTTCCTCCTCAGGGGGTGAGTGTAAGGCAACTGTAAGTAAAGAAGCGAATAGAATGTGAAGTAGACGGTTCGGCGACTAGTTAAAGGCATCGGGTAAAGTCTTCTGGGGTGTCAACTTTTCATTTATTATCTCAATGACGTTTTTTTTTAATGGTTTATCTTGTAGATGGGCATCGTTATAGATCTGAAGGAAAGGAAAATAATGAGCCGGTCTCCTCTTCCACCACCAGCATCCCCGGTGAGTTATAAACAATCGTCACAATTGACTCACTGACTCTAATTTTTCACCTCTACTTTAAAGTAAACAAAAGTTTTAGTTTCTTCTCTTTTAAAGGTCATCGTGTTTTTTTGCTTGTGCCATTTTTTTTTTATTAGATGACTTTTAAAACGTCTCGAGAGAAGCGCTGTATTAAATAGACCTACGTTATGAAACTTGAGTTCCAGTGAGGAATTTCGCCAACAAATTAGTTCATGTTTACGTTTTTATGTCATCCGTGATGCAGGGATCTGTCAGCGGTGAAGAATCAACAACATCAAAGAAAGGTCAGAAGAGAAAAGCTTCCAGAGCAACGTCGCCTTCAGGTAAAAAAAAACACACACTTGAATATTTAATCTAAAATTGATTACCGTGTTTCCTCTTAGTAATTTCTTTACATCGATCAGCAAACAAGGGTTGAGAAAATACAAACCTTACAGCGGAAGAGTAATATCTTGACATAACAATATATTCTCTTATTGGGAATTTACAAGGAAGTGTGCAGCAGCTAGAAGGGAAGGGAAGGGAACAGTTAACCTGTCCTCGAAATTGAAATGGTTTCCATCTTTTTCACTAGAGTTAAGTCATCTTGACTCCCAGCCTGGTACACCTGTGAGTGTTGAGTCTGCTAATTCTGAGGCCAGCAAACTTCGTTTGAAGATTAAGGTATGTAGCTAATAGTCAAGCACTTCGGGAGGAGTCCCCAGGATCCTCCCTGGAAAGAATGCTTACTTTGCCTTTTTACCTACCAGTTCATGAGGTAGTTTTGTGTTACATCCTTTTTGATTATAGATTGGAGGAGAGGAGAGTGGCACTGAAAGTGGAGGAGAGACTCGAGTAAAACCAGCCCTTGAGCCTGGTGCCCCAACTCACAAGAAACACAAGAAGAAGAAAAAGAAACACAAAATTAAAGACGAGCGAGAAAAAAGGAAACTGAGCACGAGTAGCAGTAACTACGACTCACCACTGATGTTCGACGCCAGTCTCCCTTAGGATTTAAATGAAAGGGAGCCTAGGTCTGGAACTAGGAATTAATTAAGTGATTATGAGGAGTCACTGAAAACTCATAGGAGACTCTAGTAACCCTCTGTAAGTTCGAAATGATGAAGTCGCCATTGCTTTTAGTTTTGCATCTGATTTGTCAGGTTGTGGTGGAAACCCATGGCAATCATACTTTCTACACTCAAGAAGAAATTATTCATCTGTGGACAAATGAAAGTTGTAAACCAAGATTTAAAGTCGTTCAACGTTGCTGATTGACTTTTTTAAGTTATCTAATGGTAACTCAGTTACAATATCGTTATCATCGGATAAAGAAACACTGTGTCGAGAGAAGAGCATAACTAAGTTTGGATGTTTCAGTATTTTAAACACCAAGATAGCCTTTGGAATCTGTTGAAATTTCTATACAAACATCTGATATTCTCAAGAAGTTTAAAAGAACCTTTTAATCGAAATTGTACGAAAATTTTCCGGCTGCCGAGTATACAGCCACAGTGTAATTTCATATTCTGATTTCTTCCTATTGGGCCTTTACCTTTAATTCTCCCTTTTTTCTGAACCAGCGTCGTTCCAGTTAGACGTAACGTAACATGTGCTCGAAACCGGGCGACCACCTTTTCTTGGCACATGTTTGTATGTACAGTCAGTGGATCTTTACAACTTTGTAATTGGTGGTGAGAGTTAGTTACAACAAGAACTGTTATCTTTTGTAAGTAAGAATAAAAACAATATTGAATACATTGGAAACCAGAGTTTGAATTAATCATCCAAAAGTAAGGATAATTCGGGACATGCTAATGCGAGATATGTTTCAGTTAAAATTGACCTCTGCCAAAGTAAAGACAACATGGTCAATGTCTTGATTTCAGATATTCTCTACAATGGCGGAGATAACAATCATATCGTTATCAGAATATACTCTTTAGACGGACATTTTATCCCCTGGCAGTTTTCCTAGAAAATTTCTATGATGATAAAATCGCTAGAAGCTGTATTTTGTTACATTGGTTATAATAACCATATTAAGGTCGTAGGTGCGACTCCTGTGGAAAGCACTCCGAGTTCTCCTTCTCCAAGTTAGTATGCCTGTCTCCTTCACTGAATAACTTCTTTTTTCACTTAAACACAAGCAGACCCAAAAAAATTCACCATCTTCGTTTACATCATCAACGTGGAGAAGAAAAAAAGCACATTGGAGAGCTAAGATAATAAGATCTTAGAATGTCAATGAAAGTTGTAAAAAGTAATAAATTTTTAAATTTCAGTCGCCTTCCCCTATCTCCCCTCCCTTTCCGCTACACTGACCCACCAATTCCAGCTTGTTCCAAGCGCCCTTATAATTTATTACGAAAGGTATGCTCGTTTGTAATTTTCTGCTGTCATTCCAAGCGATTCCGAAAGGTCTGGTTGTTTTCATAGGAGGAAAGGAACCGTAAATCACTGTCCCCACCTCAGGATAGCCGTCTGACTTGATCCCAGTACTACTCGGACAAAGACAGTCAAGAAAAAATACCGTAGTTGCCATATCATCTTCCAAACAACAGCGGGAAATCTATATCTGTGAAAGATGAGGGGTGAAAACTGGCTTGTTTTCATGTTAGTGCTGTTCATCTTCGAGATATTTTGCCTTCATATTATGGTATGTTTTATTATGACTGTTTTTCTTGGTTGTATTTGTTTTGCAAACGATCACAAATATCTATACGTGCCATTACACTGCACTACGACTTTTTAAAGTTGTTATTAATTAAAATTAAAATTTGTCGAATAGCTTGCATTTCAGAGTATAAAGCGCTCCTTCCTTTGATTTGTGTACGTCCAAGGTTCTTTTGGTATACATTTCACTTTCCCTGTCTCACCTTAGAGGTGATAGATCAAATCATCGCTCCTTGCCCCTGTGATCTATATCAGATCAGCTGAGGACGATGAGGAAGATACTCCATTTTAGATTACACTCAGACGAGACACATCAGAAACGCAACCTCATATCTGATGGCTAAAACACCTTTGAATCAGCGAATTTAACTTGTTATGATGATGTTACATTATATTTGGGTGCGTGGGTGCGGAATCAGAACTCATTCTCTCACAGTTTTGCAACTACCCACATTGACATATGTGGAAACAAACTGAAATGTTATTTCTCTATTCTTCATTTTAGGGAAATGATATATATTCCATGTCCAGTAAGTGGAAGATTTTCCATTTTCATGCAGTAATACACGTAATCCCCATCTTCTGAGCTGTAGCTAGTGTAAAGTTCTCTTGCAATATATATATTACTAAGTACTTTGATTCACATTCATCACGCAATCCATTGAGCAGTTGTCTTCTGTACTCATCAGTAATTTTCTGCTTCCCAACGGGTACTAACTTTTAGCATGTTTGGTTTATTAAAACTTCGCTGAAAGTCCTAGTTCCATTATTTTTTTAGCATTTACTCTCCAAAAGATGTCACATGTTTGTTGTAATATGGCGTCATATCTGTGCGAAATTATAGCACACTTAACGGGACGTCCTTTAATTGTTTTATCTTATGATTCACCAAACACTGATTAATATTTTATGTTCACAATACAGACCTCACTCCAGTCAGGTTTATTATAAAATGAGTTCCACTAGATCAATATCCAGTCCAGGAAGTGGGAAGCAGTACTTCTTATTACAATGTTATTTGGTGTTAAAGGAATTGATACCAAACTGGAAGAATATCAAAGATATTGATAGACATCAGCAAGTTCCCTAATTATCTGGTGATGATTTTTGCAGACATTCCTCAGCCATCTGCAGAATTCCCCATCGTACTCTTTAATGAACTAGATTATCAAACTTCCTCTCAAAATGATTACACTCGGCTTAAAGAAGAAGAATACCATGTATGGGGTCAAACAGTTGGGGATGAGAAAAGAGAATTCCGCTATCGATCAGTAATAGTGATGCCAGGAAGGACACTCACATTTAAAGGTAAATAACTTTGTGTATGTGAATTACTCATAGATGATATTTTATGATAACTTGATGTTTTGTAAGTTTTAGGATACTCACTTCTATAGACCACTATAATGATCACTATATCCAGAACAAAGCATGTTATTTCTCCTTACAGTATCAGCCCATACATTAAGGTCACAAGAATAAAGGAAATGATCACCAACTAAACAAGCTCTTGATTGCTTAAAAAAATTCTCCTTGTCAGCACCCTAGGAACTGCACAGAGAACACCAAGGCAAATTAACATAATGATGTTAGGGTGGAAAGAGGTAGAGATTTTGAACCAACTCCATTGAGTCACAGTAATAATTATTTGATGCATGGTTAGAACTCTAGATATAACTGTTAACCCTTTAACTCCCATGAGTGACCAGGACAGAATTTCTCCTCACAATATCAATACAATATCAACCAAATAAGTGATGACATTAAAGAAAACTATCAATTGAGGGTTAATTAATTGATCCAATACTAAATTCTCTGAAGTAACATTATAAGAATTGTATGGTTGACAGTAAGGAGAATTACAAATTTGATCTTGGAGTTAAAGGGTCAATTGCCAACTTTTTCATAATTGCAGCTGGCTTTCTGAGTGGAAACAAATTTACATCCTCCATCTATAACATCACAAACATTTCAAATATCCACCTGTGGATGTTTGATAACCAAGATGTCGGTGGCTCCTCCGGGATCTGGTACACACAGTGGCCTCACTGGGAGATGAACTTTGCCCTTAAGTTAGAGCCATGTCCTAACTGTTCACGTCCAGACTGTGGCAACAAAACCTGCTATTTTGGTACATGTGGAATAAGTGGAGAATGTCAGTGCATTACTGGCTATTCAGGAGAAAACTGTACTACAAGTATGTTTATTGACTCCTTCTCTGAAAATTAGACTCACTTACATGTAATATCACACCAAATAAGACATTTTATGCAGCGCTTAGTGAAAACATGCATCATTTGTTGTAATAATGGTACAAAGTTTAATGTAGCCAGGTGTTGCTTCAGCATGGAAAATTGAAAAATCAAAGACTTTTGTAAAGGATTTTGGAGGGTATGTCTTTTACTGTGAGACAACTCTTTATTAATGTGAATAGTTTCAGGCTGTTTGATGGTGATTTGTGTTAGACTGAATAGGAACTATTAGAGCACTTACTAGTTTGACTACTTTCTTTAGTGCCATGTTGATTCACAGTCTCTAATCTTAACAATGAATTCAGTTTGGTTGCCATTCTGTGCTACATCAGGGTGACAAACGCAGTTTTCTAATTTTTACCTTAGACCAAAAGTGGAGGTATACTAAAAACAACAAGATTTTGAAAGTTTCATTGTCAGTTTGATAACGTTATTGTTGTCATTTTTTTTTCTCATAGGACCTACTGATCTTGAGAAGTTTCCATCAATTCAATACCCTCTTATCTTGTTTCCTGGAACGTATTTTCAAGGAGCACCGAAGAAAGTTGAACCAGATGCTTTTGAAGTTTTTGCCCGAAACAGCCAGAGTAAGTTGTTATATACTTATCAGTCCATGCGAATTCTGTTCCAAAGGAAGATTACTTTCTCTCGTGTGGACCACAATGCTGAGGTGGAACTTCCTATTGGACGAGACATTGAAGATATTCCATTGTTCATGATTATGAATGAAGATGTAGGAGATGAGCTGTGGATTAACTATTCACCAGCAATAGAACTAAGCTTTGCTGTTAAAGTTGAAGACAATCCTGCTTGTACTAATTGCAGTAATGTTGGTGGTAGTTGCTTTAATGGAAGCTGTGTCTGCCTCCCAGGATATGGAGGAGAAAACTGTGATAGCTAGTGCAGTATGATTAGTATGTTCTGATGGGCCTCTAACTTTTCAGTCCACTATGTATTGTACACTTTGGTTGCCAGTAATGAAATGTTGTCACCCACTGTTTCAATAACCCAAACCAGGATAGTTATTAGAGTCACTTGCACTCTCTGCTTATGACTCCAATACAGTCACAACCACTGATAACAGTCCTTTTCAAGGCAATCTTAACCTCTAACCCTGGTGATGAAACTTGAGGGTCCATTGTTACTCCTGTGTGGAAACCCTTAGTTGTATCTATAGTTTCAGTTTCATGTACCAAACCAGCACTATATACCTCAAGTATAACAAAACATTGAACCATAACCATTGAATTACCATTGTGTATAATGATTTTTTATTTATTGCTATTTATTTGATGATTGATTTGTATTTAATAGTTTTTTTCTCTTTTTTATACTCCTGAAGCATGGGTTATTTTTTTAGCTTTATTTCCACAGCTTCTTCACTTTTATATGTAAGAGCTCTGATCTTTTATTTTATGAGATCCTTTTTCTCAGCTTATTTTAAAGTTCTGTTTCTTAAGTGGTTGTAGTGATAAAATTTGAAAATTAGTTAGTGCAAGTTCAATGGTACATAATTTTTGATATTATGCTTTGAAAATGCACTGTTTTCAAACCTAGTTGTATATTTGATTAGGCTTGTTTGATATGTTTTTTTATACTTTTTTTATAGACATTCATGTTTCAAATTTTGTTAATAAATTGTATTTTTCCATAATGTCTTCTGGATTGAGTGAATTCAGTAAATGGTACAAACTACTACTTTTGATCCTGTTGATCATGAAGGACATTTTTGTCAGTGAAAATTCCAGCATTTGGTTTAAAATTCTATATTCTAGAGAGGTAAAAAAATAAATGTTGATCTCTCAGTTCGGACGTGCGTTATGATTGGTCAATTTCACGGGCCGTATTTCCCTCCACGGCCCGCTAAATTCAAAAGGCAATTTTAATTGAAATCTTTCTAAATCTTCCTAAAGCCCATAAAATAGTCCAGACCAGCAAATGATCAGTAAACGAAAAGAAAGCTGTAAATCCCTTATGTAATTTCCCAGAAACTCAATGGTTTCTTAGTCATCAATACCAGGTGAGCAAATTTTTCTCCAATAAAGTATTGATCAAATCAGTTGGAGAGAGGAAGAGGATGAAAACCGTGGCTGGTTATGTATTTGAAAGATGAAGTAGTTTTCTTTGAGAATTCATCAACTTTAGAGGAAAAAGACAATAAGAAAAAAACTTTCACCCGCATGAATCTCACCCCTCCCCACATTATCATTTTGAATACTATTGGCGAGGCCCGCGGAATGTTTGATTTAAATTGCAAATATATATTTTTACACATATTGACGACTCGGTATATTCACACGCGGAGCGCAAAACTTTGCTTGGTTGCTTGGTTTTAAAGTTGCTCTTCGTAAATCAAAGTTTTGGTCAGAAAAATCGTCTTCTAACATATCCCAGACGTTATAATGTCTGACAGATGAAGTTCAAATGTTGCTGGAAAGAGAAGATTCTATGTTTGGTGTGTAACTATCCCCGCACAAAGGTTACAACAAGCAACGACAAGACAACTGAGTTAAGTTGCAAACTGGCCAAAGTCTGGACATCCGTGAGCTCAAGTAAGATATTAGGTTTTCACTTTTGCTCGTTAATATCATTAATGTAAGTTTATGACAATCTTGTGAACTCGTCCCTCTGTCCCGTCTACTTAAAAAAGGCAAAACAGGGCGCCATTAGCTACTGCAGTAATGAATCGCCGTCATATTTCATCTCAGTTCTGTGAAATATTTATTTCTTATCTAAATTAAATTTTTGCTTATGGGTTATTGCAGAAAAATTCAGTATTAAGATTACTTATTAATTTGTGTGTCCAGGTTTAAGAAAGCCGGGCAATACTAAACTGTGAGTGGGTGATAGAAAAGCTGAAGGGGGGAGTGGGGGGAGTACCACGATGACGCCATGATTCCATCTTGAGCAATTAGCGATACTCGTGAGGTCAGGAACTAATCTCTGAATTGGACCCTTGTTACAAGGCAATACGTAAATAAGGTAAAAATTATAAAAAACGCGTTAGTCTAAGGAAATGAAAAACGTTCTGGATGAACTCAATCATCAGTGAACAGAACTATGCTAAAATCTTTCTTCGTTGAAAGTGAAAAGTTGGTTTACAGGTCACACTGTTGACCCGTTTAGCTTATTGACTTAAACACCAATTATTGTATTAATTTCTCCCTAATATATTCATTTTCACTCGACAACGAAAAATCCAGAAGTCCAAAGACATCTTAAGATGTTGATGAATCCAATCCACTTTTATATTTTTATGATTTTGTCACAACAAAACAAATGAAAAGGTGACGATCTTTGACATCATGTGCATCTCGAATCTAAAGCGATCTAAAGTGACAGTAACAATTATTAATCAACTCGGCGTTCACATGATTCAGGAGGTAAGACACAAAAAGGTTTAGACTATGACTAGCCACCTTAATATTTTACGATAGACTAAGGTAAGATTTTCACACAGCCCCAAGTTTATCAAGCATACAGTATACTGGATAAAAGAAAACTGAATAAAAAAAAACATTAGCGAAACAATAGATTGCCTTTTGGACTACGGCTTTGTTTAACGATAGTGTGGGTCAGTATGGGCCTGCGCGCAAACCTTACTTAGGATACCGTAATTTTGTACTAGGCATTAAAAGAAAATCCGGGATTGTAATGGTTGTGCTATTAAACGATCTGTGATTTGGTCAAGAAAAAAAAACTCGCATTACCCTCTCAATCAATAAGATGCAAACCTCAAACAAACCACGCCCTGGTTACACAGGTTTTCTCGCGCTTCAGGCAGTTTACTCGTTTTCACTTTGATCTCTCATTGGCTCCTTGTGATAATCTCTTTTCTCTGATTGGCCGTTTATTGGCTGAGTATTTTGGTTTTGGTTTCACGAGACTCCCTTGAAAAGTGCTTCGAGTCGCTTCGAAGAAACATCTTCGGCTCTACCAAAATGTTGAGAAGGTCACAGTGAGTAGTGAGTTATTTGTAATTCACTGAAGCAAACGTTGGATGAAATACCATTTTATGGATCAGAGAAATTAGAGAGAAGCAATTTTTGGTGTAGTTAGAATTATTTCCGACTGAAATGTGACAAAAAATAAATGTAAGGACATGCTATGGTTGTGTCATCTCGTCACTAGTTTCTTGTGAGGAGATGAAATTTGATTTTGATTTTCAAAACTACTAAATATATATAGGTATTTTTGAACTTCAAAAAAGCCTTACCCATCGCAGAAACATTTCGTACTTCAGGGAAAATAGCTTTGAAACTGCTCACACTTTTAGGACTCAAGTCTCTACGCCGTGGTGTTAAAAGCTTTGTTTATGATCTCTTTGATTTTTAAAACATTAATTTCTCCTAAAACGAGCCCCTGATACACTTAATTTAGGTTATAGATAATTTAGCCGGTTGTGCACTGCAAGTAGGAAGTAAATGGATGTATTCTACAAGAGCGCTTAGCTTATAGACAAGGCCGGAAAATATGTCTTTAAAACATTTCTTTATCTTTCAGGTTTGAACTTAAAGATGATGCCAGAAGATTAAACAAATCTGTTGATTGAAATAAAGTATTTCGGACCCTCTCCTTGGATAAACCGGTTACAGAAGAAATCGCGTGCATGAGAGTAAATGTTTCGTTTGAAAGCATCGAGTACGTAATTCGTGCTTCTAAAAGGGCCAACTAAATAAATATCCGATGGCGGGAAATTTTTGTTCATGGAAAAAAAAGTCTGCTCTTTTGAATGATTCTGATGTTGATTAAAAAATATACTAAGTCTTTTGATGGGGAAATGGCTCTTTTATTTTACACCAGAGGTTGTTCAAATTCGCAGAACTTTTTTTCCTCTCGGCAACCCTCCATATGCAAAAAAAAATAAAAGAGATAGCCTATATTCTGACTAGTTTCCAGGCCCTTTTAAAAGCGGAGTTATTTTTTTACCATTTGTACAGTCAAAATAAGACAATAAAGTGGAAATACAACTTTTATTTGTTTGTAAGTTTTTTTATTGATACAACTCTTAAATAATTAGTGAAAGTGTTTACAACAGTTGATAAGCATAGATAACATTGTTCTGTCTGATCACAGAAATAAATGACATTTCACAAGTTGGAAAATTTAAATTTTCAAGTGGAAAATTCGCACCAAAAGACTGTCACAAGCAAATTGCTGAACTTAACTGAGCAATAATATAATAAGCCTGATAAATTCATCAACCTCTAAGAAACTCTGGAATTTTGCAGTGAAAATTTCGAAGAGAAAATATCAAACAAGAAATTCAACAAAATACGTATGACCATAGATAAATATTAACTCTACAATGTCCTTATAAGCTGTAAAAAAAGATATCGAGCTACGATTTTGTTCTCTCTATTAAACACAGCCGAAACTGTTGCATTAGAATGTTTTGTTTCTTGCCAAATAATTTCTAATCTACTCACGAAATCAGTTTCTAAAATCCAAAACTTCTTTCTTTTGAAATTCAGTACGAAATTGTGAATCTGTCTCGAAAGCAGAAAATAAACTAGCCTTAAAACGAACTTGGCTTTGCTTAGTAACATGTTTTACCTCTAAAATTAATCTTCAACTGTCTTTCTTGTTCAACCGTTTCGATCTTTTCGTCTTTCTCTCCTTGCTTATGATCGGCTTCAGCAAGAGGTGTTAAATGAACTGCAAGAGAATCCAAACGTAGTTGTTAAAATACGAAAAAACTAAACTTACAACAAAACTGTTACAAATGTCAACATTTCTCTGCCTTTCTGAATGTTTTGTTTAGAAAATGTTTGAAGCTAGTTGTTCCTCAGTAGCATGTTGATTAAATGGACTTATCGATTGAGACCTTGAGCTTCTGTATTTCCTTTTTATTCTGAGCCTTCGCTGGTCTACGGCATCTTCAGGGAATAGTAAGAAAATATTCCAAAATGCGTGATATAAAAGCGATTTAGGTGATACGAAAAATTGGTTTTGTTCAGAGTTGATGGTCACTAAAAGAAAACACTTTCGTTAAGCGTGATATATTCAAGTCTTATTTCTTCCCGTGTTACTTTTCTTAGGTTAAAGCAAAGCCAAGAGTTCATGACATTTAACCCAACCTGCCTAAGGTCATTATAATTATCTCCCTTATGAATTCAAAGATTCTATTTCAAATTTGAGATTTCAATGATATAGCAGGATTGAAAACGTCTTACTCACTAATGTTTTCTAGACTTGTTATATTCACAAAATAAAAGGGCAATGTATTCATGTTTGCGCAAAAAAAACATTGTTGTTTAAAATATTTCAGTGCGTTCGACAAAAATTCCGCGAATGGATTGAAAAAATTCTGAGTCGAAAATGCGAAAAAGCTGTACCATGCTTCCTTATTAAATCACGGTTTATTAACTCGATTTAACGATTTTACCGCAACGCTTCGGTTAACTCCCACTCACAACTCTCGGCTTATTCTAAGGAAACACACTAAACGTCCCGTTGTACTGAAGCACGTGGAACAATGCCATATTTGGGGCGATAAGACACGTGCCGCATACATATTTGTTAAGTTACAGTGTAAAATTTTGACTCACGTAAAACAGTGCTCAATACATCGGAGTAGAGCGATGTAAATATCGAGGCAGGAAAAAGACAAATAAACTACCAGTTCATACTTACAGACCTGTTTCGTGGTTGCCCACTCTTCAGGGGATCCCTGATGAGTGGGCAACCACTCAGGTGGGATGAACTGGTAGTTTATTTGTCTTTTTCCTCCCACAATATATACATCGCTCTACTTATGTATAGATAAACGAAATCGCTTATAAATTTAAATCAAATTTAGAATAATTAACGTATCGTACAGTTTCCAACACTCTGAATTTCCAGTGTTTAAAATTGAAATCTACTGACTTCTACAAGAGATCGTTTTTCGTCGATGAAAATTCGTACGTGTAATATCTGCAAACATTCATAACACTGAAACTTACGAGTTTTAAAAATTTAAAGGTAATTAATGACGTCGCTCAAAATGCCATAAAAATCGGTCTTCACCTCGAACCAAAAATGTGCGAACAAAGCGTGTACTACGAATATTCGAAGTTGTATATCAACGAGAGTGGATGGCACACACTTACTCCTACGCTTCACTGTCACAAACTTCCTCCAAAATTTTTACTCTTATTGACATCCAACAAGGAAGATAATTTCATATTTTTTTGGGGAAAAAAATGGAAGTCTAAGAGATTTACCATTAGTTTTCAACAAAATTCTTTAATCTCACCAAAACCTTTGTTAACATTCCGATCATTCTTTATCGGTGGCGCATTTTTCTGGCGTAATCTCGTCTTATGTAAATAAAGAAATCTTCTCTCATTGTTTTCTTTCACATGAATGATATGATTACTCCTTGGATTAGAGAAGTAGCACAGAATATCTAAGATTCGTCAAAAAAGCTCGAAACGGCTAAAACATTTTTATGACTCACCGGTATTTTCCTTTTACTCCCAAACAACAAATCATAAGCTTGAACAGTTAAGATTCAGGGCTGGTTGACGATCGAGAGAAAAATTTCAAATATAGAAATGCTTCCTTAACATACTTTATTTTTGCGATTTTCCCAAATGACAGAACAGTTACAAAAGTGATCGTGGCCTTTTGAAAACATTTTCCTGTGCAGGATTTTCAAATTCTTTCTACACTACTTTGAAATCTTTCAAATGGCCTACAAAGGAAACCCGTCACCTTGACAAGATATTTTTGGCATGTTAGATCCATTTGTATTTTGCGCAAATATCAATACACTGTCTTACAAAAAGCAGCCACATGTACACATTAAGAGCCTGAGAAAATGGAAAGTGTCGCTTACCATAGCGCAGTTCCTTTCTGTCCACTCATGTCCTTTGTATGCATCCATCTTTACGGCGGTGCATCTAAGAAGACCAAAATAACAGTTTAAGATTCTTAATTCTTCCGGTTTGAGAATTTAAGCGTTCATCTCTGAATCGATAGGAAAAAACCCAACAAACCAAATCCATACGGGCGTTTTCTGCTCTACAACTTTAAATCTTTCACCAAGAATTGATCTTGATCTACCTTGCATGGTTTGACTTGGTTTGAAAGTGTTGGCCCGTCACTTGTACCTAGGCCCTCCCTGAGGGAAACTACATCCGGGCTCCCCAACTATTGTTGTTGTTGTAACACGAAGTGCTCGTGGTCAAGCTCAGGAATAAAGACTGTGTTCATTGAGCCCTCGACATTGTTTGAGTCGTCTGTACTGCCTGACATGGTGTCAGGAGTGGGATCGATCCGATAAATCGACAAGAGAAGCAGTTACGGAGAGCAAACGTACATTTAGCGAATTCAACGACCGCAGCCGACTCGTCAAACAGCGATGGCGAACCTCAAGCGACCTGAATTGAAACTCGGCGGGAATATGTCAGAAAATTTCAAGAACTTCGAACTCAGATTCCACGACTACTGCATCCAAGCAGACTACCGAAACTTAGCGAAAAACCCCGAGACAGAGAGAGCAGATTACCACAAGAAACCATTACTGGAAATATCAGCGCTCCGATCGGCAATGCCGGACGAAGCCTTGCAAGTGATCCGTTACACAATTGAACCCCAGATAGCAGCTGCTGATCAGAAAAAACCATGGATCTGGATGGACAAATTACGACTTCATTACACTGGATCTATCGGAAGCTCCCTATTGGCGGACAGATTTAAATTCTGGAACACTCAGCAAAGCCCACACGAATCTGTTCAGGAATGGGAAGTTAAGGTCAGACAGGCGGGCAGCCTGTGCTCGTACAATGTACTGACCGACGAAATGTGCCGCGACAAATTCGTTTTTGGCTTGCACGATGGCACAATGAGAGCTGAGTTACTAAAAACGCATTTAAAGTCAGACGGAATGCCCAAGAACATGCAAGATGTCGTTGCCGAAACCAAGGCCCTCGAGTCAGCCCAAAAAGCCAACAAACTCATAACAGACGCCACAAAAGGAATCGAGGAACAAGTTAATTGGATAAGCCACAAACAAATGAAACTAAAGCGGGAGCCTGGAACCTGCTTTTGGTGTGGAGACCGACGTGGACCTCACCCTTGGAAAACATGCCCTGCAAATGGCAAAACCTGCACTAAGTGTGGAATTAACGACCACTTCTCCAGAGTCTGTCTCGAGACAGGCGGCCCCCAACATGAACAACCAAGGAGAACTACCCAATGGCAAGCTCAGGGTAGGGGGCGAGGCCATAGAGCACCTCGCGGCCGGTCCCAACCAAAACCCCCTCGTGAACAAAACGTACATATGCTGCAGATGACAAATGATCAACACCCTGTGGAGTACTACACTGATGACTACCAAGAACAGTGCTACTCCCTGGAAACACGGCAAATACACAGTATCCACACAACCCACGCAAAGAAAAAATACTTTGTTACACTGCCCATGTCTGCAACAGGGAACAAATTCACCCCAGTGACATTCCAAATAGACACCGCCGCCACCTGCAATACCTTGTCTGAAGATACCCTTTTCAGGCTGATGCCAAACATGAAGCTTAGAAAGTCACCCTACCTACTACACCCCTATGGCGACTCCCAGCCGCTGAAACCACTGGGGCAGATCGACCTTCTGTGCGAAAGAAACAAACGATACGAATCGCTCACATTCCAGATACTTCCTAGGGATGTCATGATGAACAAACCAGCCCTTCTCTCTGGCTCCGACTGCGAGGCACTGGGGCTCATCACCATCAGGGCACACGAAATATTCTCACTCACATCAGCAGTAAGAGACTCGTCAGGCAAGAGAGCCCCTACCTACCCAGCCAGCTCGTCACAAACCAATCCAGACCCAGGCGACCCAGCAGCTCAAGCCAACGGTACACTCAAGGGAGTAAAAGGCCGCCACCCTGACCAACCCGACAGTGCCAACCCATACGGTGACCCAGCAACGCCCTCACCTTCTAAACCTATAATGATCCCTTCCAAACGACGCCTGGCCCCACCCGGGAACCTCACCAAGGAAGACATACTCACACAGTATCCTGAAAACTTCGAAGGCCTTGGCTGCCTGGGACCCCCAGTTCATTTCGAAGTAAAAGCTGACATCTCACCAGTACAAATGCCAATACATCGAGTCCCTGTGGCAAAACGCATGAAAGAAAAGGAAGCCCTTGACAGATACACCGCAGCTGGTATCATAAAGAAAGTAGAGGAACCCACCTCGTGGTGCTCCAATGAAGTCATTAAAGAGACACCAAAGAAGACAAGAATCTGCATTGACCCCAGTCAAACAGTCAATAAAGGAATTCTCAGACCAGTGTATCAAATGCCAACACTGTCTGAACAGCTCCATAAACTCTGCCATGCCAAATGTTTCTCACTTGTTGATGTCAGAGAAGGTTTTCTACACGTACCACTTGATGAAGAATCGTCACTGATGACGACAATGCACACGTCTTATGGGAGATACCGATGGCTCCGCCTCCCATTTGGCATATCAAGCGCTCCTGAGGAATTTCAAAAGCGCCTCATGTCAGCTCTAGAGGGTCTTGATGGAGTATTATGCATCGCCGATGATATACTTGTGTTCGGAGAAGGAACAACCTACCAAGAAGCTGAGAAAGATCACGACCGCCGTCTTGTCGCACTTATGGAGCGCTGCTCCAAAAAGAACATAAAATTAAACCAGAGCAAACTGCAGTTCAAGCTAAAACAAGTCAAATTCATGGGCAACGTCATAACTGATCGAGGAATGCAAGCAGACCCAGACAAGATAGCAGCAATCTCAGCAATGGCCCCACCCCGAAACAAAGCAGGTGTTCAGCGATTCGTGGGAATGGCCAACTATCTCTCACCCTATTGTCCAAACCTCAGCACCATCATCCGGCCTCTCACCCAACTCACCAAGTCAGATATCCCCTTTATGTGGGCACAAGCACAAGATGACGCATTTAACAAAGCCAAACACCTCATCTCCACTGCACCAGTGCTCCAATACTATGACCTCAATAAACCGGTCACACTTCAAGTCGACGCTAGTGAAGAAGGCGTGGGCGGTGCCCTCCTTCAGCCCAATAGTGAAGGACGCCTCCAACCCGTAGCATACACATCAAACAGCCTCAACGCAACAGAGCAACGATACTCCCAAATCGAAAAAGAGTGCTTGGCCATTTGTAACGCATTTGGAAAATTTGACCACTGGCTCTATGGCAAATCAGATATCAAAGTTCACACCGACCACCAGCCACTTGAGACCATCTGCAAAAAACCTCTGCACAAAGCCCCAGCACGGCTACAGAAAATGCTAATGAGACTGCAGAGATACCGCTTCACCATCCAATACAAGAAAGGAACCTCACTCTACCTGGCAGACACTCTCTCAAGAGCAGCACTACCTACCCCAGTACATGCCAGGGTCACAGGCTTTGAAGTATTCAGGACTGAACTCACAGAGGAATCCGATACCCACAACCCCCGCCTCACAGAAACCACCGAATCTCGCCTACGCGACGAGACCAAAAAGGATGAACACCTCTCCAAGTTAATGGCCACAATCGCCCAAGGCTGGCCGGATGACAGAAAGCAGCTACCACAACCACTACGAGCATACTGGACCTACAGAGACGAGCTAACCACTGACAATGGCCTCATCTACAAAGGCGCCCAAGTTATGATACCGCAGTCCATGCAAGCTGAGATGCTGCTGAAAATCCATGCAAACCACTTTGGTCCTGAATCAAATGTACGCATGGCACGAGACGTACTATTCTGGCCCGGGATGAGACAAGCAGTGTTTGATATGTGCAACAACTGCAGTACCTGCGCACAGTATGGATCAAAGTCAACAAAGGAACCTATGCGATCACTTCCGATTCCAACACTACCATGGCCGATCATCAGCCAAGACATCTTCCAGTACAGACAGAAAGCCTACCTTGTAACAGTGTGCCATTTTTCTGACTGGATCGAAGTGGATGAACTTGACGACACTTTGGCAACATCAGTCATTAACAAAACCAAAGCTCATTTCGCCAGGTTTGGCGTTCCACGTATCTGCCACACAGACAACGGACCACAATTCACCAGTAAGGATTACATGGACCTTGCCTCTCAGTACGGGTTCAAACATACCACCTCAAGTCCCTATCACTCCCAGGGCAACGGTCGAGCCGAGGCAGCAGTGAAAGTATCGGAGTCTATGCTAAAGAAATCAGATGACTTCCAAATCGCCTTGCTCAATTACAGAAACACACCACCAAAAGGCCACACCTACTCTCCTGCCCAACGCATGGTGAGCCGCCGGACACGAACGACGCTCCCAACAGCTGACCACCTTCTCGAGCCCATGTCAATCAACCGTGACACTGTATCAGCAGAAATCAAGGCCAAACGCAACACCAGTAAAGCTCACTATGACAAGACTGCGGGCCCAGAGCAGAATAGCATCAACATTGGTGAATTTGTGTATGCACGACCACCGACAAGCAAACCAGGCAACCCTTGGGCATATGGCCGTGTCACTGGACAACGCCACTCAAGATCTTACACCATACAAACGCCCCACAGTACCATTCGACGAAATCGGATACACATCAGGCATGCAGCACCTCCTCCTCCCCAAACACCACCGTGCACCCCACCCACGCTCACGCCTAGACCAGGCCACAGCCTTGCAAATCACTACAATCGTCTAGGATCAGAGCTGAATATGCCCACTAATCAGCCTACACAGCAACCACCTCCCTCATTGGACAAAAGTAACAGCGGCCCAGTTCTCGACACCCCTTCCCCTCCACAACCACAAGAACCAAGCACACCAGCCACGGGCCCAAGTGAGCTGCCTATCGACACACCCCTTGCTACAATTCAAGAACAGCCAAGGGATCACCAACCCGAAATGAGAACACGCACAAGACTCATCAAACCACCAACTCGGTTCAAAGACTTTGAACTCAAGTAATGCCTGCCATAAACGTTCGCGCTGCATAACAGCACGGTTGCAGAACTTTCCATGATAACAGTCCGAACAGAACCTTATATAAGGCTACACCTGCCTACTTTACTCTGTTCTATTTACTATTAATTTTTTTTTTTTTTTCAAAGAAGGGGGGATGTTGGCCCGTCACTTGTACCTAGGCCCTCCCTGAGGGAAACTACATCCGGGCTCGCCAACTATTGTTGTTGTTGTAACACGAAGTGCTCGTGGTCAAGCTCAGGAATAAAGACTGTGTTCATTGAGCCCTCGACATTGTTTGAGTCGTCTGTACTGCCTGACAAAAGTGCCGCCAAGCGCAATGTCTCAACCCTCAACTTCATACAGCGCAAGTTTCAACAACTTCTCGGTCTTACCTTGTGTTTTGTTCTTAAAAAAAAACTTTGTAGTGGGTTTTCAGTCCATGGGAGGCATCCTAATAATGCCTCTGTCTCCATTTAGACGTTCAATATCCTGAGAGGTGAAGCAGTTCAGACAACGAAGAATCGTAAAATGTAAAAAAAGCAGCTAAATTTCCACGTGCCATAAAGTTGTGTCTAACTGAGGAAATCTCGAAAACGAGGTTCAAAGGAAATTTGCATAAGAGGCTAGTAGAGATGAGTTTGAATGTATCGAGGCTTTTTCATTGTTGATATTTCTCACCTTCATTTGACGGAATTTTACCTTATAAATTTGAGAATAAAACTGACTTTCATGGAGAGGGAGCGAAAGAGATGCAGAAACGCTTCTAACGAAATGCATCGTGTAGGAAGTCTTTTTAGAGTTAGCAATTAAGTTAAAAAAACTGAAGATAGAGAATGAAATATCTTCAACTAACCTTTGTTCCGATGAAAAAGTTCAACAGTTTAGTAGAAGTAGCTTAAAGGCCAGCAAACTCTGCGTAAGCGACAATTCGCTATTGCAGTAGCGGACCAATTCTGACCAAAAATTTCGAGGAAAGAGAGAAACTGGCACATTCTTGAACATCCCTGGGTTTGGACAAATCCGGGGCTCTCCCCTTCTCCTAGACCCCAATTAAGTAATTAGTGTAAAGAAATCAAATCTATCAGATGTTATTCGTCGATGCGCTGTTGATTTATCTGTACGGTCCGATTTGTTCACGCACAATTTTTTTCAGTTTTAATATTCAGGAGGGATTTTTCGCGACCCATAAGGACTGTGAATTAGCACCAAACAGAAGGCTAATTAGACGCTTTTTGATACGCTATAAATTATTCCTGAATTTGTTTTTGAGGTTTTAGAGGGACGGAGCCATGTCTTTTTGAGAAAGGACCAATTAGCTTATAAAAAATAATAATATTTTCAATGTCCAATAAATATCTCTTGGTAAAGAGGATATGAGAGGACCATCCTAAAGAGATTAAACACAATACGAGAATCGTTTTATAATATTTTCTTTTATTACGAAATTTGTCATTTCAGTTTCTCTTCATTTCACTTCCTTTACAAGTCATTTAACTGTTTAGAGCTTCACATTTTTACTTCTGTCATTACTTTATTAATGAGAATCTGAAATTATCATACAAAACGAAAATGCCAAGTCACAAAATTCCACCTTAAAGATGAACTGTTGCTGAGACATTCATCAAAAACCACAAACAAAAAATGATCGGAGATCAAACGACAAGAAATTAACAGCTGCAAATCTAGTAGGTGTTAATTTCCACTAAAGAAAATTCGAAATTCGCTAACTTACAATCTAGGTAAGAAGAATTCTTTTGTATATCTACCAACATTAAATATCGCTTAACAATAATTCCCACATTCACCTTTAAAAACTTGAGTGTCTACATCACCTATGAATCACGGTCAGTAAAACACATTGTGACAGGTACACGACAGGTTTGATCATTGGTTGCTTTTCCTCTTTCCTTCCCATATAGTTGCATACTCACATACATGTAGTACCCGCTCTCATAAATGCTTACTTTGCTGCTGTCAAGCCGCGCAAATTTCGCAAAAAACCTGGGACAAACCTCTTACAAAGCTCTCGATTTGGAGTACTCGAGATTCGGAGTTACTCTCAAATCGTGCGCGAAAATTCGTCTACAGACAAAAAAAATAACCAGTTCATAAAAATTACCTAGTACAATGGATACAGTTTCCCAGGTATTTGCATGGTTATTCTAAAACCAATCATTGACAATGACTCAGAATTAAATATCTACGTATGGATGGCTCACTAAGGAGGGGACTAAAAAACAAACAAAAAAAGAAACTTGTCAGCTTGATGAGGTGCTTTTCGCAAAGCTTCCAAACGTGGTACCCACTCGCTGAAACACTCGTCTGAGCACAGAGCGCAACTCCAGTTTATTATCCACCAACAGCATGTCGCACAGGGTTTGATAATAATTAGAAATATGCACCTTGAACTGCCAAAATACGAAACAACAAAAATGGATACATGGAATTATAAACAAAAAAAAAATAGCTATATTAAGTGGTTCAGTTTATCTCTTTAATAGTAATTAGATGGACCGTTTTCCTTTTAAGGTATCAGGAGGATTTTTAAATAGAGAATATTACTGTGCTGCATCGTTGAAGCCGTCGGTAGTTGGTATTACTGTTCCCTTCGAATTCTAAACAAGCATGACAAAGGGCGCCTGTAACGCCATTTGTCCAAAACCTTTCTCACCGCTATTCAAAAAACCTGTCGAACTGCTTTTAATTCTATTAACTCCCACAAAAGGAACACGCACGTGAATAGAAGCTGAAGTGAGAAGGTATTAGAGGAGGACTTGCGACCAGACTGTTTGATTTCACATTGACTATGGGTTTTGTATAAAGAGAAAAGTTCTGCTGTATCTTACCCTGTTGTCATCAAGCTTGAGAAGCCTATTCAATAGTAGCAATAGCAGGGATGTCCAAGCATCACGATGACTGGAGGATTCCAGCGAAACAAAATACTGCAACGCATCTTTACATATTCTGAAAGAAAATAGATATGACACATAAATAGACTCTTCTTCAACCTGGCGACTAACAATTGAAAAACTTAACATTTACTTACACAAAGAAATAAAAAAGAGCACCGAATTTAGCATCCGTTAAGTGGCAAAATTACAAAGTTTAGGCTACCATGGTTTTCTTCGTTCCGCAGAGAAAATGTAACTTTTACTTAACATGATTTCAGACAATGTTAATTAGTGGCAAACAAAGACACACTGAATTTCTTACCTGGCTGATCGGTTTTCAATTTCTGGCCAGGAATCTCTTCTTTCTTCGTCTGCGTACATTTTGAACAGAATCCTGAGCATACAAGCCAAACTAGAGGTCTCCTGTTTCAACAGGTTGGGCTTTGATTTACCTTTGAAACCTGCCAATAAAAATTGTCCTCGTCACTCGTAAGACATGTCACTCAGAAATGAGATTAGAGAGGAAAGACTTACATTGAGACATGTATGGAGTTTGCTCTTTAGCTCCCAAGATCAGAGCAGTAATTCTTCCTTCTAGCTGCCATGCACTTCCCTCTCAATTGCTTCAGAGATGTTAATGTTAAGTGAAAGTTACAGACTGGTTCGAGTGGTTTGGCAGTCAACAAATGCTTGCACTAACCGTTGTCTAAACAAGGAACTTACAGACTACGCGGAATGGAAGTCGTGCGTATTTTAGCCACTAACACACTTGTGCGGACTAGTGAGACTAGAATTTCGAAGAGCGCCCGAAGTTTGTTGACAAAAGTAATGTAACACCCTCTGGCTAATGAGTGTCTATTTTCGTCACCTGTTTGATGGATAGTGTATTGAAAGTGTAAGGAGAAAGTACATTTATATCAGTTATAGGAGTTCGAGGGTTGAAACAGTAAACAGATGTGGCTTTCCTGAACTTACCGGCCTTCATAAGAAAGGTTCTCTGCTCGTTATTGGCGTTGAAGGACTTGGCAAACTTGTGTGATTGTTCTAAACAATCAACAAAGAGCAGCAATTGAGGGGAACTAAGAAATGGGTACATCCCTTCACCGAAGGGCGACTCGCTAACTGCACTGGTTGTACTACCAACACGCTCACGGGACACATCCCCAGACTGCAAAAGAAGACAATTATCATTCTGTAAATCTATTGGTGTAAGTTTTTCAAGCAGATTTACTTCACGTGTATCTGCGTAGTTTCAGATCACATTTTGACGTTTGCTGTGATCCATATATGTAGAACCCAAGGCAAAATGAAATATAAAAAAGGTAAAAGAACAGACTTCTTCCTGCTAGTTGCCCCAACAACTCCTTCTCTTTATCTTGTTGTTTCTTAGTTAAAAGGTTCCTTGGCTTCCTTAATCATTTTAAAAACTGTGTGCATGTCGGACAAAACTGTGAGGACGATTTTTCCATGGGTCAGCCTACTTGAACTGAAGGAACTTTCTTCTGTGCCATTTCTCGCTAATCACGCAATCGTTACTGCTTCTCACAATTATTAATAGCCTAAATTCCATACATTGTTAACAAAAAATATTATTTACTGTAATCCCCACCTTAGCAAAAGCTAGATTTTCAGCGTCTTCTCTTCGACTTGTTGCAGGAAAAAACACAATATTGTCAATAGTTTGAATAAGTTCGAGTTGGACAACACAACGAATCAACAGCGATGTGAACAACTGCTCTGGAGTATCATCTGAAAAAGTAACAAGGTGAAAAAAGAGATGTTAGCCCTTACACCTTTAAATTTACACACCAGTGCCCTAACTCGGCACTAAACTACAGAGAACTTCTCTAATAATGAGCCATGCCATCATTAGATTCATCTCTATCAAGCTTCCTGCATACTGCTAGGATCCGCAAGGTCAAAAACTTCGTTTGAGCAAATAGAACAAGACAAATGATAAATTTTGCGCTTAGTCGGAGGTGAAGGAAGACGTAGCTCGTTTTGTGGTCCGTTTTCAACAGGAACCATAGAGCGGATTTCTAAGCAGTGTGGTAAAACAAATCACAAAACCAACGTTAAGAGAATAGCAGTACGATTCCATAATAATTCAAATAATAGACAAGCAGGTAAACTATCTGATGCGCAGGAAAACTCCAGTAACCAAGTCGCCATCAATTTATGTTTGGCATAACAGATGGCTTAAGATGCGGAGCTGGTTTAAGAACACTAATGAAATTGCAGTTTAGTTTCAACATACAGGAGAGAGTTGCTCTCAGCATATAATTGATTAAACGAACACGCAGTACTCACAGTGGCGGAAAGATTCATCTGAATGCTCCACCTCAACTACAGGACGTGTGTTCTCTTCCGAGGTTCTTGATTCTTGAGCCTGCAGGGCATCTTCAGCAGTGTCAACAGGCTTCTCGTCTTTAAGTGTGTCCACTCCCCATTCATCTTCGTCTAAGGTACAAAGATCAAACCAATGATTCAAAAGAGAAAAAATAGCACTCAGAGTCTCTCTCGTTCATTTTATCCGGTGCGCAGTACAGGTAAGCTTGCTTTAAGTTGTTTGCTATGATTTGTTCCGAAGTAGTGACGACCCACGTGTCGCAAAAAGTTCATGTCTCATGAGCCTAGTGGCGAAGTACTACTGAAGCTTGCCCCGACTTCTATGTTCCTAAGAGTGCTGCTAATCCTCCTCCACGGGACGCTGGTCCATCGAAGGAAACTCCCTAACAAAGTTAACTGGTGCTCATTTAAACTCCTGGGTGGGTAGAGGAACTGTGAGGTTCCGAGTTCAGCAAATAACTCAGCTAACGTTTCTCTAAGCATATGATTGGATTAGTAAGTTAGTTTACAATGGAGACACACAAACCTTCTTCTAGGCGAGGTACAATGTCGTGCTCCGGGTTAACTTCCATGTCCACTGATTTCTGGCGAGAAAATTAAACAGAAACGACTGACGACACGATCAAATTGATAAAAAAAAAACTTCTGTTCAGCAGTTGTGATCAAGTTTTCTTAAAAAAGCACAAAATCTGCAATTTTTAAATAACTGCATTCAAGTAAAGAGGTCGTTAAAAGGAACAATATCAATGCTCTGCAATTTTACCATTATATCATGTTATTACTTTCTGGGTTGAATCTTACATTGTCACTTGCATGCCCTTTGTCTGGAGTCAGTGTAGGACTTTGAGCAGGTGTGGAATCTGGGGTGGATACCCCGACAGCTGGCACTTCCGGTCGCCATGTGAGAAGCTCACTGGGTACAGTGGAGGTGAAGATATCCTGAATACAGCGACACGCCCTTTCCCACATCTCAGAGGAGAACTGGGAACCGTTGGAGACTACAAGATTCTCAAGGCAGTTGGTACCAGACCTCGCCAGCTGCTCGTTATCTGAGAGGGCAAAGTATATGATTAATCATTGAATGGAAAGATCTGAGAGAATGAAGTGATGGGGGAAATCCTTTGTTCTGATTGTTCTGATATCCAAGTAGGAAGTAAGGGCTCGAGATCTTATAGACATAAAAAGAAAACAAAGGGTAAGTCAAGTGAAACTGAAAAGCGAATCATTTCTTGACATTGACCTTTTGCCCTCACTGATACAAAAAGACCGTCACTAATATCTAGTTATCCGATCAAAACAACCTGGTAAGTAACACGTACAGTTGACCTCCTCTTTCTCATTGGTATCACTTGATTTGTCCTGATTTTCGCGGGATTGATGAGTCTGAAAGCAGCTTCGAATGTTAGAATTAAGAAAACAATGCAGACAATTGAAACTGACCTTGTTGGACGCACCACAGCAGATGAGAGAACATGTCCTCCAAAAGAACATCAGACAACACCGGAAAGTACTGTGTAAACACATCAACTACAGCATACAGAGCGTGATTACAAGTTGTGGTCATCCACTCTGATTTCTGTATTAACAACAAATAAATAGCTCGTGATCAGCATCAATTCTAATTGAAGCAATACCAACAATATCATAACCTTGATCTAAAAGGTTAGGTGAGTGCAAAGTCTGCACACAAGCCACGTCAAAGGTAATAAATATTCCCACTGAGTTTGATAACGAATTTTTCTGCTTACCTCCGACCAATCTACTTGTTGATCTGGTAACTTCATGTTATCAAAAATCCTGAACACAACTCTGAACTCATCTCTCCACCAGTGCCGCTGGAAGGTGTGACCATAACTCTTCATTATCTCAAACATCACAGTTAAACCCCTGCAAGGAAATGTGAAGGGTTTGAAGGGCATCTCTATGTGCGAGAGTTTATTACGAGTGAGCAAAGACTAGTTCGAGCAAAAGTAAACATCACAATGACTAATGAGAACGCAACGTAACTGCATACATACTCTCGGAGTCAGAAAAAGGTAAAAACCGCAAGAGTATCACAGAGAT
Organism: Pocillopora damicornis; assembly: GCF_964200805.1. Taxonomy (NCBI): domain Eukaryota; kingdom Metazoa; phylum Cnidaria; class Anthozoa; order Scleractinia; family Pocilloporidae; genus Pocillopora; species Pocillopora damicornis. The sequence continues at coordinate 328,790 of NC_142681.1, read as the reverse complement.
TAGCGGCAAAAAAGGTCAATGTGGAACTAACCTTGTTCGTACATCCAGCTTACATCTGTTGATGATACACGACAGCTCAAAGAGCACTGGGAACCAGCCTTTGACCCACACCTTATCGGCCTCCGGGACTCCACCATCCTCACCACTGTGTTCTCTGAACATCTGGGACGATGTCACACAAAGTAATCGTCTTAATGAGCGTTACAAAGCATGCATCTTATCTGTGAGCTTACCAACTAGCCAATATACGTTTATATAACCCTATCACACAATTCCGTCATAGGAATCTTAGCGAGCGTTAAATATTATAAATGACTCAGGAGAGCTACTGTAGTATAAATATAGAGGTTGAATCATAATCTTTTGAGTAATTCTTGTAATGAGCAAACTACCTTTAAGTTGAGAGAAACTACAAAAAAATTAGCTCATTAAGAAAGAGAAACACAATAAGAAACGTTAAGGATGGAGAAAGAAACGAACTGCAAATAATTTTCAAAATAACAGAGTCAGCCTCACCTCTGGATTCTCATACACATGTTTAGCGCAGTTTCTAATGAGTCTAATGGCCTCCATGCTGGTGTCAGGAAACGAAGCATTACAAGCAAACTCTGATAAACACTTGACAGCGTCTTGAAAGGAATCGATGGTGGCGGAAAAGTATTTCTCGAATATAGTGGCTGAAAGAAGCAAGCAGATAGGAGAAGCTGATGGAAAACTGTTGCTGAATATGAAACACTAAAACGAATAATTTGCACTTTGTGATTGCCCATTACCTATGGCCCATTACGTCAAAGAGTTACAAAAACAACAACAAAGGATGCCCGCAAATATCAACATACCAGTCGTTTGAAAAGCAAGTTCTACAATTCCTTCATCTTCATCGGAAGCAGCCAGATGGAAGACGGAGAAAACATTCTTCCATCCAGACTTAATATTGTGAGCCTGCGAGTGCACCATTTGCGCCACACAGCGGACGACCATGTCGCGAATAGTTGCTGATCTGTAATTGATAGAAAAGAAATTAATAAACGTGTTTTTGGAAATGGCACAGTCTAAGGCAAAACACTAGATGAAGAAAGTAAGTCGTTGGAAAACGGAGAGGTTAAGAAGACTCGTATACCAACCTATTTTTCTTGACGATATATTCGAAGGGTCTGAGGAAATCCTTCTGAAACCGGAAGTTAGGTAACTCGCCTTTCTCCAAGAACTTCATAGCAAGTTGCCGTAAAGAGTCCACACAGAAAAATGCTACATCCTCATTTGGATTACAACCACACTGGAATAAAAACAGGTGAACTTGAATGTTAAAAGGTAAACCTCCCTTAAACTTCAGCACTACAAAATCCTTATTAGTAATAACCAAGAATAAGCCAACCAGGATGACGCAAATGGTTAGAGTTCACCACTCTCAGTCAATAAAATTGCTGCAATACTTCAAAAGCATAAACAAGATGGTGATAATTTTCAAGTTCAGTCATCCGTACAACTTAAACTTTCCCAATACAGTGCACCACGCTCATTAACATGGCTATTGTTTTTCGTCACGTATCGCTTTCAAATCAGATCTTCTAAAACCAAATCTTCCGCCCTAACTAACCCATCGAAAAAGATAAAAGACATAATTTAACTCAACACTGGGTAATGATTGTAACCTTGTTAAAATGATCCCCAAGCACGGCCCAGATCCTGGACCACTCCAGCCTGATCCTGTTCATGTTGTAATAAGAAATTTCAACAATTTTCTGTAAACTGAACATTCTTGGATGGGTTGGATTCGCGAGTTCCTCAGATGAAATGGTTCCTAACGCTTGAACAAAGTCAACTGTGGACAATAAACACGTAGCCGTAAGTGTAAACGCCTTACATTTCTCTAACTTGATAAAATCACACTCGTAAAACAGTCGAAACAGGTAGAAAATATAGAATTGTTTTTACTGTCTTTTAAAAGCAAGTGTAAAGACCTGCATGACATATCTTTAGCACTGAGGTTGAACAGTAATTTTCTTTTATCGTGGTCCAGTTATAACTAAAATTTAAGTAAGTTTTTTTGTTTCGGTTGGTTAATTTTTTTGCTTTTCTTGGTGCAGTGGAAGCAGTACCTTAAGTTGTCATTCAAAAACGAAGAACTGGAAAAGTTAAGTAGAAACCGTAATGTCATTTGTTGAAGAACATCCCACTTACCAATCGCATCTCCATCTAATTTTGTTGATCCAGTGAATATTCTACACAGCCATTGGAAAAATAAATCAAATTAAAAATGATTAACAAGAAAATCGGATCTGCAATATACGAAAGCGTGCACTGGTAATCACCTGTCCACTGCAACAACAACACTCTGCGAACTTGTCTCTCCAACTGTTTCCTGGATGTACGCGATTTTCTTAGGATCTGCAAAAACAAAGACGTAAATGTATTGCACAATGAAATTATAAGAAAAAAAAAACCAAAATTGATATACACAGTATTTGCACTTGGAAACACGAAGGTAAGAAGATTTTTCGTAGTGCAACATTCCTCTGAGGTTGAATGATATTTAAAGACGTGTGCTAACCGTTTGAGGGAACAAGTCCAGTAGAGCTTATTGACACAGGAGTAGAGCTTCCCTGCCCTGGTCCTGTGCCTGGTCCCATTGTTTTCACTCCTGTTCCAATCAATTGAGCCAGCTCCAGTTGAGATATACACTTCAGTATCTGTAAACAAATGTTTTAGAGCCAGGTGAGTATGGTGCACTTTTCAGATTTGTTCTTAATGGAACCTGTTTAGGCAGAATCGTTGAAACAAAATCACACTGAAAATCCAATTGAGGAACATATGTAAGGTATAGAGATAACTTTGGAATTGAATTTGATTTACTTCTCTACGCTCTGTGATTAGACCAAAAAACTGAAATTAAATCGTCCTGTGGGGCTGTACTAGAGGTGTAATCTTGAGCTAAATACGCTACGTCTACCTCATGCCACGCCCGTCCAAGGTAGTTGCCATCTGTCTGTGCCACAGTTATAAGTGTCTTGATTGTGTCAATGTTCTTTGTTTTTATTTCATGTAATCCAGCTGTTGCCGTGAGCAGTGTGAACCGTGACAGAGCCTGGACAAAACTGTCTCGTTCAAGCTGTAATTTGAAAAATATAGTAAATATTTGGAATTTCAAACAGACATGAGGAGCCATAAAACGGGTTAAGCAAAATTTACATTTGAACAAATGAGTTTCATAGAATTCCCAAAAACTAACGAATATCTCAAAACTTCAGGTGCACGAAACCAAACATACTAACTACCTTGACCAATAATTACCTGCATTCCAAATATGCATGCAATCCTGATTGCACAGCGTATGCCATCCAGACACAGTGATGCAACTTGCTGGTCATCGGAATGCTGCAAGTTCACGCTAAAGGCTGCTAAGAAAGGACTCCAAGTAACCTATAAAAGAGAGTGTAGCAAAAGCCTACTCATAAACATATATACATTGTACCAATACAGCGAAAGTTCTCAAATATCTATCAAAAGTGAGAGACAACACAGGATTAAGTTTAACGAATGTGGAGCCTTGCACATACCTTGAACATTGGTCTAATATGTTCTACATGAGTTGCAGATGTGAATGTTGTTTGAATTTGACTGACTCCTTCAATCAGAATCTTGGCTGTTTGAGCCATTTGTTCCATTTCTTGATAGTACAAAAGTCGTCTTTGCTTTTCGTTTTGAAGATCTAAGTAACAACAATTTATGACAGTTAACAATGTATTAGCAAACCCTTGATATGGGCCAGGGACTAATCACTGACATTGATTGATTAAGTCCAAACCTGACAAGCATAAAAACAATTTAAATCTACACATACATGTTGATGATCAATCGTGTAAATTTGGCACTCTCTCTTATAAAACTTAACTACTTATTCCTTGTAAATCAAAGAGGAGTACTACTTACAGATGGTGCTATATTTATTGACAGTCTTGGGTGCATTTCTCATTTTTATTTCATTCTGAGATATCTCATCAAAAATTGACTCCAGATACTCTTGTGGTAAGTCCTTGCTATCATTGATTCCTTTGTTCATTGTGATGTACTGTTCTTTAGTTATTTTCCTTTTAACCTGTTAATCAAAGGTAAACAGTTACATTGATTAATAAAACCAACTTTGGTATCAAACTTTCCTGTAGGCGGTGACTGGATGAGTTCTCAATAGCACTGTGAAGGATGATCTCATACCAGAAAATACATGGAAAAAGTATAATTGAACTGTGGAGTATTCATCCTTTACAGACATATTATGAACTCTGTTGGCTAAATTGCTACATAGCCATTAATCTGCAGAACAGGCAAAAAATGTTTTTGCATATTTGAGGGAAACAGAGGCAAGCATGAGGTAAGCGCAAAGTACAAGCCTTGTGCTCATCTCTGTTCGCTCAAAATATGCAAAAAGAGAAAATTACACCTATTCTGCAGGCTCCACAGCTATTTGCAAGACCGCCAAGAGTTTGAAACACAAGCAGATCTAATTTCTTTTCAGCCTCATTTTCACATCTAGATGTACTATGGCTGTGTCTCTAACAGAGATGATCCTTTTTGCTTCTCTTATCCCTGTTATGCTAATTGGGACACAGTTTTTTTTCTAAGGCTTTGGCCCCTGGCCCCCAGCCCCACCGTTATAAATATTTATTATAAATATTTTTTTGGATACCCTCCCTCCCCCCTCCCTGGAAATCTTCCCTCCATATCTGGCTGTTTTTGGATATAACCTGAAAAAAAAAATTGGAAACCTTTCTTCCCAATGCATTGTGAAACAATTAATAAGCACTTATGGCATATACCTGGGAATTATGAAGATCTGTTGTTAACATTATGATGGAGTATGCCAAAACATAGGCTGCATCTGCACTTGCAAATACTGTGTTTCTAAAGAAAAAAATAAAATTTTATGTTAGAAGACAAAGGAAAAGTCAGTACTGATTCTTCTATTGACTAGATTTTAAATACTTTTCTGAATACTTTATTTACCAATGGATTTTTGAGTACCTTTGCAACACAATATCTGCAGGTATTTACTTCCCCCTACCCCACCCAGTGTGACAAAAAGGGCAGACCACAGCACCGGCAACTCTATGCCCTACTATTTGTGATTACTGCATGGGTTCCTTAACCCTTTACCGGCAACCCCATGAGTGACCAAGACAGAATTTCTCATAACGACATCAATATGATGTCAAGCAAACAAGTGATGAGAATGAAAAATATCACTTAGTAGATTATTAGTTGATTTAATAACCAATTCTCTGAAGTAAGATCGTAAGAATTGTAAGGGAGACAGTAGGAAGTAATTACTAATGAGATCTTGGGAGTAAAAGGGTTAACATCCCTTGCAGACCATACAACCTTTAAGATGCAGAAAATGAGGCCTAAAGTTTATTGTCCCTATCAAAGAAGAATTCAGTGTCTAGGATTGGTTCGCTATGTAGCTAAACCCCTGCCCTTCCTCACAACAGTTCTATGCTCAGCCAATTTAACTCAGCAGAAAATGGGATGCCTACTGTAAGTGAGACTGTTTATCTCTTCATGCATATTACTCAATGAACACTGAGAAAATTGAATAAGAACATGCAATACATGTCCTTACGTTGGGTTTGTTTCTAGATATCTACTGGCAAACTTCTCCATGAGACGATCAATTTTCTGAGCTTCTCCTGGAAGTCGGAAATTATTAAGAAACAAGCGTAGCGCTGATACGAAGTCCAGGTCTGTAAAATCTAACTTGTCAATGTAACTGTACATCACTTCTCTGCTAAAACTAAAGAGAAAATAAAAAAATATCAATACAGAGATTGTAATACACCAACAAAAAAGGCACTATCAAAAAAATTGTAAACTTCATAAAACTGACGGAAGAACCTGTTAGAATAGCAAAACTAGATACAAGAGAACCCACAGAATCATAACAAAAATAAAAGACAGTATGAATGAATAAACATATAGAACATACAGATCATTGTCTCCAATGAGTTCTCCTACTTGTGTCTGAAAAAAAAAAACCAATAAATTTTTGTTAGTGAAAGTTTTTTTGCTTCCTTTTTTCACCAATAATAGTATAACACGAAAAAAATATAAAAATTTTAAAAAAATCAACAGTCACTCATCACAGCAAAAAATTATTTCCACATACTTTGTCTAATCTTTCATCAGTGTGTAAAAACTCAGCAACCTCCTCTGGTGTGCCTCCAAGGAGACCATTTTCTTGGAGATATTTTACTCCTTTTTTGGGATTCTTATTAAATCTGGTGCAAAAAACACAAACAAACACATCAAACAAAAAAACACATGCTGAGCAAGGTTTGACCTGTAAGAATGTAACATGGTTGCAATTTTAATACTATCTGTTAATGAATGGAGTTCTCCTGTTGTGTTTGCACTGTAACCTAAAATTGAGGTCAAAAGGACACAAGTACTTTTTCTAAACTACATCTTACAACTCTAGCATTATAGTTATTTACTTTTCAATTCCTTGCTCCATCAGCCCTTTCATTTGTTTCAGAGACTCGAACTGTTCAGGATTGTCTGGTGCTACAGTTGAAGTTGTTGATGTGGAGTTCAGAGAACCCTGACTTCCACCAAATGATTTGAGCTCTGAACCAAGGCTGATGCGATCTTCTGTTAAACTGCTGCGATCTCCTCCAGCCTCCTCAGAGTCAGCTTCGGTCATGCTAACTTTTCTCTTCACCCCTGGGGTTGGTGTATCTGTTATAAAAAGAGTGAAGGGGCACAAATTAAGAAGAAGAAGAAGAAGCCACCATAATAATGAATTTTCCACTTTGTTGTGATAGATTAAAAAGACAATAATACACCTGTCTGCTTTTGAGATAACAAATGACACTAATAAAAACTAAATATCAAATTACACCAACAACCTCTAAATACTAATCTCATAAAATCTCCCCTTTCCGGGAGTTGTTTGGGTGTACAAAAGGTAATTTTGAATTTTGATTACAAAATCACACACAATTGCAGTTGTATACTCTGGGTTTGGGCTACAGTATAATCCTACTCAAACAACTGTCTGTGAATTACTATGAGCACCACTTGTCTATTAACAGGGTTTCATTTCTCCAAGAAGAGAGGCTGCATCTACATCTGTAGTTGACATTTTGGACCAGATCTTTTCTTGGCATGTGGATTATTTCAGATGTAACTACTGCTGATGTTTAGCAAATAAAACCCTGATCACTAAAGAATAAAGGATTCACCTGAGGAGTTAGCTACATGAGAATGAGGGTTGAGATAAAGTTCTCTACTCCACTCCACCATACACTTCAGTATGGACACCAAACATTCAAGACCTTTCAGACGTATACTTTTCTCTTGCACCTGGGCATAGCAAACAACAATGGCAAAAAATTAAGACAGAATGATAATAAATAAAACACACCACTTGTCTATTACCACCATTGTTCAAATAACTTTTATAAAAAAATTGGTCACCAAGTTGGTCATATTCAGCTGTCATGTGTTTTATTCAATAAGTGCTTATCATTTTCCATGTGTCTCAACCTATTATACAAAAAGGTATTTGTGCCACATTTATCTCTCCTATACAGTAGTTGAGCATCAAAATTTGAGAGGTGAAATATACCTGGGAATTATGGAGACAGACTCAACAGTTGGAATGTACCTGGGCTCTTAACTACACCACTATGATAATATGTTACAGTCAGCCCAAAATTTCCTTTTCTCCTTTCCAATTAATTATTTTCTTTTGAGGAAAACTGCACTGGTAATATATCACCAAGCTTAGTGTAAGTAACCCTTGGAGTATCCATAGATATTTGAAGGATATCACTTGTGAGACAGTGACCATAATATCCACAAGTTATTGTCCAAGTATTCCTACAAAAGGTTCAATCAGTTATGAATAAACAAGAATAGATATCAAAGTCGATTAAGGTTAGCAGCTAACAAAAATGTGTGTCATATTTGCAGCCAACTTACTGGAGTAGCAGCTAACGCTATAGCCTGTCTTCCTTGAGCAATCTTGGCTAAGTCACTTGTAAGTCGTTCAAAGATGTTTGACAATGAAAGGTCACAGTCATAGTTCAGGTAAATATCAACAACACACTGAGCATCTAAAAGATAAATAGGATTTAAAAATTATTTCACAAAAAGTTTAATAGTATTTTTCTTTCATTTACAAATTATGATAAAATCTCCAGAACAAAGAAAAATACAAATAAAACTAGATGAGAATGATTTACTGGTTTAAAATCATTTTGACTTGAATCTTTCATCACACTGCAACAAATTTATTCCCACCTGAACATATTCGTGTCAAAGCCTGCATCACCATCCATTTGTGTTGAAATGAACTTGTTGATGTCTCCAAGATATTCAGAAAGATCTCTTTAAAGAACACCTTCAATTAAGACAGACAGACAGTACATTACTGATTGCAACTCAAGCAATTTTAAAGAAAAAAGAATAGTTCAAAAAAACAAAAGAATGCAACAAGTATAGACTGGATAAATGGATAGAGTGTAAGACTGATGAAAGAACCAGCCAACATTTATCAAATCTTAACAAAATTAGTATGAATCTAAAATAATGCATTGAAGAAACTGTCCAAAGGATATATGAAAACTGGGAAAATGATATGTGCATAGCTAAGGGGAGGGGTGTCCTGGGGTAATTGTTAACTCTTTTTGTGAAGGAAAACATTTCTTTAATTATGATAAATCTGCCTGGCATACTCATCCTCAAATACTGGTAAGATGCTCGAGTACAGAAACTCCTCCCCCCCCCCTCCCCTATGGAAAATCCCTTTAAATGTAAGAGAAGAAAGACTCTAACAACCTCATTTAATATTTAGAAACTCAAAGTAGTTTAACCTCTATTTGCATCTTGAGATGTGTCTTGAATGATGACAGCAAAGTTAAGAAGATGGCAAGTGAAAGTTCAAATACAGCAGGAACAGAAGAAACACCATTTTTGGACAAAGCTACACAAAGGTACTGTTTGATGGCTGTTACAAACATCTCATGAGAACAGAACACGGGGCCTGCATTCTGAAGACAAGACAACATCAACTCTAGGGACAGAATCTTGGATCGCAGCTCATGAGACCTAAAGACACACACACAAAAGACAAAATAGATTAAGAATACTTAAAAAATACATCACAGAGGCACCACTGGGAGAGTTAAGTGTCTTACCAAGAGCTGGGTCTCCTGTTGTGAAGAACACCCTACCAGCCTCTTAGCAACCACTTTTAAGATGTTTTAGTCCAGCTTTAAACCTTCCTTACTGTTTTCTAATGGTGTGGACAAATAACCTACAGGGCAGGAGTACATGTATAACATGGGTACCAGAAAACGCCAAGGGAGACTTGAAAAATTGCTTAGGAAGAAGAGGGGGGGAGAGAAAGAATTACCTGAGTAGGACAAACATCCCTTTCTAAGAAGAGTACAGAAACCAAGACAAGCTACAGATACATGTGCAGCAGTAATGCCCTACTTGTCATAAATAAATGTCTTTATAAGGGACAAAGTAATAAAACAACAAAAGCCCATGGCCACTTACTTAGGATCTAAAGGTGCATCTGACAACGGTTTCATTGAAAGCTTACACAGTGACCTGAACACCAGAAACGCATCTTTCTGAGAGACATGGGAGAACTTGACAGGGCCACCAGCTTGACTGTTAAGAGACGTTGATGATGCACTTCCTTCTGCCTCAGTTCCTGACTCACTGTGGGTGTCACCCAGCTCATCCGACATGGTTGATGATGTTTCAGTTGGTGTTGGAGGTGGATTAAGGTCATCATGTGAAATTCCATTTGGATTTGTTTTTTCTGGACTGCTTTCACTGATTTCTCCATTTGATAGAATGCTCTGATCTAGTAACAAAACCAAGCAAAATGTTTTTGCAACATGTACAGGAGGTATAAAAAAAAACAACCAAACAAACAAAATGACAAAATAATGTTCTTACAGAACCAAACTGCTCTGAACTTCTCTGATATTGCCCTAAACATTGCAAAGTTATCCAATCAATAAATAATTCAAATACCTGATGGATTTTCTGACTCAATCTGACTTGGTTCCTCAACCTGACAAAGGCAAAGTAAATAAATTCTTTCAGTGACAAAAAATAAACAAATTATTACTCCTTGTAAGCCACTATGAAGATATGTCATTTCATTCCATACATGCACAGTACCTTAACAGAATCTCCATCTCCATCTCCATCACCAGGTGCATTATCAGCACTTTTTTCATCCTGCTTTTCTTCTGCTGTGTGGTCATCTATACCGTTCAGAGGGACATTTCCAGCACACATTTCAAACGTTGTTCCTTCTTTACTCTCCCCTGGCTGCTCAGTGGACTCAACTATACTGTCATCTCCCCCCTCAGGATTAGAGGATGCTTCTGTCTCTTCTTTTCCCTTTGGTGAAGATTCTTTAGTACTGTCATCAAGTTGATCATCAGCTGAAGAGTAAAAAATTCATTACAGTCAGAAAACAGAAAACACACCTTTCAAACATCATTGCTTGAACGTTGTAATAAAAAACTCCTCTCGAACATTGTCCCTTATAATGTCATAAAAAAAATTTCTAATAGATCACAGCCATTGACAAAGTGTATAATGTCATTTGACTAAAAACGTAAAATATTAACTTACCCTGCAGATCAACACCTTCATCCACATCAATGTCAGGTCTATCCACCCCTCCCTCTATCCTACTAATGTCACTGTGTGCACTCTTTGGTTCCTGACCTTCCACCACAGAGTCTGTTTCATGCTCATGTGAGTTTGATGCCTCAGTGGAGGGTCTATCAAGTTCTTTTTCATCTGTTGTTTCAGTTGGTGTAGGTGTTGAAGCTGTTTGAACACCCTCTTCTTCAGGCTGAGAATTTTTCAATTCTTCTTCAGCAGCCTAGAATTTAAAAAAATAAAGAGATATTACACACTATTTGTAACACATTTAATGAGTTCAAGGTAAAGATTTAAACCCTAATCAGTCCCAATCCAGATACTTCATCAATAATTGAGCCAAAAAAATTTGCTGGTAACCTTAACCATAAAGCCTGGGGAATCACACAAAAAAATTAACTGTTAATTCCTGCCATCCCTCTTGGATCTATTGACCAAGATTATTTACTACAGTACAAGTAAATGTGATTCTAGCCAAGAGGATGAACTACCTCTAAAACTGACTTTCTGCATCCAGCACCATACATGTATGTATACCAATCACTTTCATCTCATCCTAAACACAGATTATACTCTTCATTGAGTCTTTACATTTTAATGAAATACTCATCCTCAGTTTCAAAATTTAAGGTACATATATAGCTAGTATTCATAGCTAGTTTCCTTCCACAGTAAACAACTCATCATTTCTGTTTACCGCTTGTGCCTCCATCCTTTGAAAGATTACACTTATCATCTGACTAAGGGTGGCCTGAGCTGTTCTTTGGTTCGTAAGATTGCGGCTGGCCAAGTAAATATTGTAACAAGTTCTCACAGCCAGAAGGAGGGTGCCCTCGTGAACCTCACAAGAGTTGGAGGTGACAGCAGTAAGTAAAGCCTACAGGTAAAATACATAGCACACAGTTTTTGTTAACACATGTTTACATAATTAAAAGTGGAAATTAATAAATAATATGCATGAGAGTACTTGTACATTGTCAAGAACATAAAATTGTTCTAGTCAAAGGTTAGTCAAGATGGAATGTAGTGGCCAATCACTGCTAAAGCTTAACACAGTTTTCATAGCAATAAGTGAATAGCTGTATAGCAAATACCCAAATTAATACAAATATTCTTATAGATAGTGAGCACAAGAAACTTGGCTTCCAAAGAACACTTTGACTTCAGAATATCTTTGATTGTGATTTGCCAATAAAAACTAGGTATCTTAATCTAAGTTGCAAGAAAATAATGTTTTCAAAAAATCTTGAATGAAACACAAGTGTGTAAGTCAACTCTCACCTTGATTATCTGAAGCTGGACTCCTTCATCAGTTTGAACTCCAACAAAACAGCCACAGATTGTCTCCACTATACGGTCCAAAAGCTTTTTGTTAGGATCAGTACTGTCTGGGATATCACCAGCAAGATGTCCATAGGCAATGAGTTTCTGGTAAAAAAAAAAGATCAAGAATATAGAAAAGACTGTTTATTTTTAAATAATATATCCCTGACATATTCCATATTGAGACCAAAACACATTAGATGATAAATTGCTGTCACACTGAAAAGGGTTCATGATGCGGGAAAACCTTGCTCTAGGTGACTATTTATTTTTATTTTGATAATCAGTATGCTTGTGATAGAATTGTGTCCTTAAGACAAGAGTCAGAATCAATTTTAACTAGTTTCAACCTATGCAATGATTATAGCAAAAAAATGACAAGTAACCACTAACAGGCAATGTGCACAAAATACTGTAAAGGTGACAATACCTGTAGACAGTCAAGAGATGCAACAATAATGCGAGGACACTTTGATTTACAGGCAAGTTCAAACGGAAGGAAATATTTGTCTGCTTCAATGAAAGGCTGCTTTCCTTTAGGAGGAGGTAGAGCTGATGATGGACTCCCATCACTGAGTACACAAACACAAAAAAATTGTGCTTATTACTAAACAGGTAATTAGGTACAACTCACACTAGTCAAAGTGAGAGGTACAGTGGCCAAATTATCACTGCACTGGAGTCTAAGTTGAAATTAGTTAGACTGTGATGTGGTGATGATCTCATTGTACATAAATGTTTTTTCTTATTTTGGTATGATCACAGCAGTATTTGTATACAGTATATGTAGTGTGAATTGACTTTTCCATATAAAGAAAAATTTTGAGTAGTCATAAAGCTGCAGAAAATTAAAGCATAGTCTAGGAGTTTCAAGAAGTATCTTTGTGATTAGTGATTAATAACTACAATATATTTCTTCTAACTTTTAAGGTCAATATTGTATTCATACAGCAGCTGTTTTCAACTTTTGTATTCACCTCAATATTTTCTAAATAACTTATTGGCACTTTAAACCAAACCTTTTAAGTTCCCTGATCAAAAGTTATTTGCTTGTTTCTCCATGATAACAAAAAAATATTACCTTTCATCAGCAATAACAGCTCCTTGAGATTTGTGAATCTCTTCTAAAAATGAACATACATTTGCTTTCAATATCAACTCTGGTTTACCAACACCAGAACAGATCAGTATCAATAGCATAAATATCTCTCTAAATATCAGAAATGTTGTATCCAGTTCTAATTTTCTCAAGAAACCATTTTCATTATCTCCCACAGACATTATGTACAAACATAGAGAGATCTGTGAAAATTAAGATTCTGGCTGTTTATTCCTTTCCACTTGTACTTGCCATGAAGAGGAAATTGTCTACACAGTGATAGAAAACCATCTAATGCAACATGTAATTCAATCAACATCTTTCTTTGTTACTAAGTTTATATACAGCCCCTTTGGAAAAACACCAAAACCAAAATTTTTCTACTCATGATCTTTAAAATTGGTGTTAAGATTCAACATATTAAGCTTTTTCTGTCACCCATTATCTCACTTCATAATCATGAGTCTAATGCTCAGTGTAAAATAATTATAAGAAAATATTTTTCGTCTATCATAATTTGCATGAATGTCCACCTGACCATACGCACAAAATAACATAATTTCACCTGATTCAAATTAAACGGTAATAGTGAACTGAACGTTATTTGCTTTAAAATTGATGACAAGTACATTTCAAACAGCAATAATAGGTAGCCTTTACGATCGATATTGATCTTTTTCTGTTCCGTCTGCATTTTAGCAAAGATTTAGCCTCCCCAAAGTAAGCAATTCATTTTAAAATTTTCTCATATGAAAATTAATTGCAAAGTTAGGTGGACTAAACATATTTAAGCAAAATATGTGTATTTCTAGAACCAAGAACGATCAGAGCGTGACGAGAAATTCACCTTCCTACCATTAAATGAACGTTGATCGACTAAGGGTGATAAGATCGCTATTTACGTCTAACGAAAACGTCAGTTTACACAGGATGACCCGACAGATCTCTCGTTGATGGGAAAATTGACATGGGACAGGAAAAATTCAACTGCAGATGTGGCATCCGTTACTCACACTTGTTTTCGAAAGAAGAATTTCTTGCACTTAAATTTAACCACACACGTTAGAAAACAAGTTTAGTAAACTTGTTCCGCAGACAAGGTTACGTCGAATCTACGAAGTAAGCTTCACGCTGAAACAAGACTTTCTAATTGGACAGCATTTTCATCTGTCATTCCTTACCTAACGCAACCTCGCACGCTTTTTTAAGCTGCTGGTGATAGGATTTTTTCGTCTCCTTGTCGTTTAGTATCTTCTCCAGAGCCCGTGTCAGGAACATATTTTGAGTCTTAGCGTTCTCGTACATGGTGTGGTTTTAGAACTACCCTCGGAGGCGATATCCTGTTTCTTTGTATTTCTTACAATGAAGAAACGACCATAGCTTTTTGGAAACAAACAAAACAAGTTGGTATCAAGTCATCTCAGCCGCCATTTTGCTCTAAGAGTTGTAGTCACGTGAGAGCTCGAGGCTGACGTAGCAGCCCCAGTCTTCTGCGGAAGTTGTGAACGGAACATCTTGACACGCAAACACTAAAACGTGTCGAGGGACTTCACAATAATGTAATTGACAATGCCTCGGAACAGTATTCCTGAGATATTTTTAGCGTCAAATTTAGTGGCTAGATTACTCAACCTGACCTGAATTGGTCAGATATTGTTTGGCCATTATATGCTTGTTGGTTCCTGATACCATCAATTTTTCCTTAGCTATATATTTTTTTATTGCTTTTTTATTCTTTGCTGGCCAGACCTGTAATTCAGTTATTTACACTGCACGCGGTCTTAATAACACGTCTACACATCCACATATAGAAGAAATATTTTAATATTTCTTAAAGAGCGTCTTTTTCTAAATGGTAAAAGACTTGGGAGAGTATTAACCTCTAACTCCCAAAGTGACCAAAGCAGAATTTCTCCCTACAACATCAACACGATATCAAGCAGACAAGTGATGAGAATGAAGACAAATATAAATTAAGGGATTATTAGTTGATCCAATACCAAATACTTAGAACTAACATTATAAGAATTGTACGGAAGACAGTAAGGAGAATTACTAAATAGTCGGTGTAAAATGGTAAGGCACCGGTGATATGAATGACATTTCGGAAGGGGAGTACTAGACCAGTGCCCAGTAACATTCGTCACAATTTCTTTAAAAAAAAAAAAAGGGAGTTTACACCAGATTAAGTCAGATACCAACTGAGTTTTGAAGATCAGGTCACATGGCGATGAGCCAATCCAATCTGCCAATCACTGTCTTAATTAAGGAACAAAGCCATTCTACTTCATGTTTTAACCAAGTCACCGGTTAGACCGACAACTACGCATCAAACCTACGTTAGTAGTTATAACACATTAAACTTGTTCTTTGCTTTCTTTTCGTTTTGTTTCTTGTTTGTTTGTTCATTTTTTTTGGTTATTTTGATTCGGATGGTAACATTCGGACTATTTTGTCCGAACACCGTTTGCCTTTTACCCCAACATGTTCACGACTTTGATCAGGGTCAAACGTAAGGCAGCATTGAGGATGACGACGGCCTGAATGTAGAGGAACTAAACTCGATACGTGAACTATGCAAGTTCCCTTGAAAAAGGTAACCTATGAGAATACGAAGAATACTGTATAAACAAAAATAAAGTAATTTTATTTTCCCATTTCTTCCTCTATTATACATATTTGAGAGGCAACAATAAATCGAGTATTTCTAGCCGCCATTTGCAGCCTGGTCAATTCTTCCACGTGTAGGCAGCAATATACTGCTCAATCAACATCTAATAATTTTCAGCCATTATTTTTTGGACTGATTTGTTTGTTATCATTCATGTTGTTGCCAAAGGAGCAATTCAAAACATTTTATTTCTTAAGTGGTGACTTGCGAAACTATCTTTAACTTGAAGAAGCACTGGAAGTATTAGCTCCGTAAGAAAAAAAAAGTATGAAAGAGCCAATAATGACCCAACAGGAAGAAGAGATGAGCGAGGAAGGAGAATATTTAAAGATACTGCAAAAGAAACACGTGGAAAGAAAGGAGGGTAGAATTTATCAGGATACGTAAAACCTAATTTCATCTGTCGTAGCAGGCATAAAGACACTATTGTTAACCGCGAAGTCTTGTGTTCTTCTTCAGGCTGGATGCAATGACTCTTTCAAGATTTTCATAAATTTCTTGTAATTTACCGGTGTAATGTCTGGGAGGTTTGGCTGGGCGTGGTCGGCTATTAAGCTGCTTCGTTCTCTTCGTTGCTGTTGTTGCTGTAACTGTTGTAGTTCTCGTTGAATCAGTTGATTGTGCTTCTGTTCTAATCATGCCATGATCTTTTGCATTTGCTGGTTCATGTGTTTTTGCTACCATTTGAGATGGTAAAGTCTCTAAATCATTTTGTATTTTATTGTTTTGAGTATCAATTCCTGGAGCGGCGTTGTTGCTAAGATACCACTGATTCCTGTCGCTAGGATACCATGGATCTTTATCGCTCCTCAATTCATAATTTTTATCATAAGGTGCCGCTAACTCCACAGGATACGAATCATAGGCAGTGTAATCATATGAGGGGATGAAATATCTTGGCTCGGTATAAGTTCTCGTTTGAGTCCACGCATTATTCTCCTCTGGATATTTATAGGCTGAGTCACGATTACCATAGGGTGAAAAATTCTCGCTCCTGTAAACATTGTAACCCTCGTAAAAATCATTTGCTAAAATTTCTGGTGATTTAGTTAACTGTGGCGTTCTATCCGCATTATTTTTATCTCTTTTTAAATAAAAGTCGAAAGTCTTAGAGGTTGGTGGTGGAATATCCATATTGGAAGTCTTTCCTGTGCTTTCATCGACGCTTTTCGTTGCTAATTCCTCCTTCCTTGAGTAACTTTTTTGGTTCATCTCGACCTTACCTTTCTCATCTTTATTTACAATTACTTTATTTGATTTATTTCTGTTTGAAGTTCTTGTAGATTCCTTAACTCCAAAAGACTTTTCTCCGTTTTTCCCGTCTGAGTGCCCCAAGTAGTCCTTAGTTGAAATTGAAGTAACTCTTCCCTTACTATTTTTATCACCAGACGAGATCGATTCGCTTTTAGATCCATTTCTGTTTTTATCTGGCCTATGTTGTGCATGTATTTTCCTTCCCATAAACTTTGGATTCAATGGATAAGCATTGTTAATTTTCTCCTTGACAGGAAACTGAAAAGTAGTGTGATTCATTAAGGCCACCACAGGGTTCTTTGTAACTCCACAAATGTTGCCTTTCCATGCCATTTTGATGTAACCGTCAATTCCCCAGGTCGCGGACCACGAATTTTTTACCAACCAATAAGGAACTCCATTCTCTTTGCCATAACCAACCACCAGAACCGTGTGGAGTGTAGAGCTGTTATCTAAAGCGCAAATTGACGAGGAAAAGTCAGATTTCATGGATAACGTAACCTGCCGATTTATGACAGCGTGGGACCTATGAGACACGACTGCCATGCGCCAATCAGAAAAGCGCATGAACATGAGAACCCTGCCACTCTCTTTTGTCATTCTGAGTAGCATGCAATTGCCGACATGCAAAACAAAAATTGAGCTCAATATCAGGCTAGTTATGGTTGTTTTGTTTTGATTGTTTTCAACAACAAGCACGAGTTTGAAAAACAAATATAGCAGGAACCTACCACACTCGGGGTTATCATAGACTCCCCAGCTGTAGAACTTCAGAGAGAGGGGCTTTTGATTGATAGACACACAGACAGGACCATACTTGGCAATGGCTCTTTTAAGTGCACTGTTATTGTACTTAGGGACAAAGGCAAAGGCGTCGATTTTTATTCGCTCTTTGAGTCCAATGGTCTCACACGTTCCTTCCTATAGTGAACAATAAAGCATTCTCCAACGTTTGGTACTTTTTTTATCTTTTCAATAATGATTAATGCTCTGTGTTGATTTGGGTGACTCAGTTTGCCTATAAGTAGTGATAGTTAACTTGGATTTGTTTTTACGATACTCAAACAGAATGCGCAATAACATGCGAATAAAGCCCTTACCTGAGCTAAGTAAGGCCCATAATTCTTTGCCTTCGCTACTCCATGCAGATAAATCCAGCTGAGTGCTTTGTTATACCAGCCTCCCCTGCAGCCGTGGTTCCCAGACCCCCAGGAGCAATCAACTATCTGCTGTGCAGACAGTTCAACAAGTCGACCTGTCTAACAACGACCGCAAAACCCAAGGGTTAGGCGCTATGATTGATATGAAGGAACAAAAGACAATTTATTTAAGCTGGATGATTCATACCTTCAGGAAATATGCTCCCTCCACGGTTCCTACGGCTCCTAAGGCGTAACACGAACCGCATATCCCCTGACCTCGAACTGGTGTTACTGCCCCTGCAAACAAATTATTGCAAATCGAGTTGGGTTCGTTATGTACGCCAAGATCATACATTTAGTGATCACCTCTGTTTGTAAATGAGGCGCAACCATGCGAAAAAAAAGGAACCATCCCAAATTAGACGAAACCGCCCAAAATGAGACGATTTGTTTGAAATCTGACGATAGTCCCAATATGTGTAAGGTGCTAACTTGGGATGTAAATATGTAAGCGTCTTGACAAATGGACTAAGAACCCTAGAATGAATCATCTCCTACCGAAATCTCTCCAGTCTAACTCATCTGGAATCTCAATAGCCTTTGGTGCCGACATCACATTACTATGGGCTTCATGTTCCTCCAAATGAACACTTCCTTCATGTTCCGTACTGTTATCCTCGTTAGCCCCTGCAAATAAACGAAGTAAAATCAAAGTAAACATCATTAATCTCCCATATCCTTATATTCCACATCACAAATCACCAATTAGTTACATTTCATTGCATTTGTCGTCATCCTGACTTTAACATATTTCAAATGAAGGGGTATATCCTTACGCATATCAAAATTATTTTACACCTTAAGTTCATCCAAGACTGGAAACTTGAATCCAACTGCTGAAATATGGATTGTATCAACCAGATGTGTTATTTTTCTGTAGAAGTAACCTAATTTGAGCTTTACCACAATAACGATTTAATAAGTTGACCAAGCTGCCCTCTGTCATACCTCCATGACCGTCGTATTCTTCGTCGGTAAGATCGACCAAATGGTTCGGAGCTAGTTTGTAAGTAAGATTCTGTCGGTTGATTGACCTGATGTACCTAAAAGAAGTAAAATTCTATGTCTTAGCATAGACATTAAGTGAAGGCCAGAATCTTGTTATTCTCTGGAAAGCAAAGAATTACAAGCACGACGGAGACAATCGCCTTTCAAAACTATCACGCCGCCATTCCTGCTTAAGGAAAAAGTTACCATCAAACACAGGTGACATAGTGAGTACATATAAATTTCACATGGTAATCTGTGATTCACTTGATTTTGCTTTACTCCTCCTCGTGAGTGATCCTGAAAATTCGCTTTACCCTCACTCTTACCTCATATTGTGGCGGAAAATGTGCTTTCTCTTCACGTGTTCATGTTTAGAATCATGGACCTTGCCGTGATTTTGGTTGTAAATGTGGTACATCTCATCCACTAGGTCCTCTCCATAAGACATAAACTCACCCATGGGATTTGATACAAAATGAGAGTCTAAAGAGTGTGACCAGTTGTAGCACCATTGATCTGAAAAAAGGACACTCCTGTAAAACACAACTACTCACGCATAGCGTTGGAATACATGGCTGGGGTAGGTTGAGGTTGAGTTACGCTCTCACTAACACACTACTACCGAAAACTGCTTCTCCTTTGTAGTTATCCTTTTAGGAATAACAGTCTCTCCCCTTAACCCCCCTTTCACCCATCCCAGTATTTCGCATTGTTTTCTTAAAGCATCACTGGTAACCGTTTATTATCAAGGAGGAGAGAGGGGCTATGGGATTGAAGTGTCTTAACCGACAACACAAAACAGTGAAAAAAAGGAAACAGAGAAGGTAAGAACAAATGAGCTTTAAAAGAGTTTTGTAAAATAGAAGTAATTGCATCATGGACTACAGGATCTAAACGACAACTGACCTTTTGGTAACTCAAACTTGTCCAAGTCAGGTTTCCATTCTTCAAATGAAATATATTCCAACACGTAACTATCATAATAACTCGCCATAAGACTGTCATAACCCTTCATCTCATACCGCACGGGATGGACTGGTCCGATCTTGCTGACCAGGAGAGTGTGAGTATTCAGCATGTCAAAGACAAGGTAGCGGTATTCCCACTTTGTGACAGGCGTGCCCATGTATACTTCCTCACCTGCGTACTGTGGGAGAAAAGAGATTAGCCAAATGTCGAGGTAAAATAGTTCAGTATGGCGATTGGAGTCAAACCAGGAGCTCAGTTTAATGTAGCGATGTCAAATCTAAGCTGTTCTCTTTTTTCGTAAACTTTCGAAGGATAACATATTTCACGTCACTATTACGACTCTAGTAACATATTTAAACCTCTATATTGAGGAATAACTTACAAAATTGTTCGAGGAAATCTTAGGTTCGAGCTATGAGAGAATCGAGTGCTGAATAACAGGTATGGCATTTGTTTAATATTGGTGTTGAAGTGTCTAACCGTAAAGTAGGTCATGTTGGGCACAATAGGCTGTGGTATAATTGGCCATCCTTTGTGTCCCTCAAGTTTCCAGCAGCCGATATAATTACCATCTTTCTCTGTGTACATTGGTACTACTTTGAATGTCACCCCATACTCGCCAAGGTCTGCCCTTTGGTATGTCTTGTCCGTACCTTTAAGATATAAAAACAAAATCAACAATATCAGAAGCTAAAACCCACTTTTTCTGCTGACAGTGATTCATGGAAGGCAGTGATTTTCCTTTTAAAGGTGTTGTTTATGCTGCTTCTTTTGTACCATTCACTGTCTATTGGTATAGAAGGACTGGGAATTTTAGTTCTACATAAAATATTGTCCAAGAAACATTCACGCACGAAGTCAACTTTACGTGACTTAAGTCGATGTGTAATGGTACAATTCAGCGCGCAATTTTTCGTTCATTGTATTTGAGGCTATCTCTGAGACACGTTCAGGGAAAGGCACAAAAGCTCTCTGATCGTCCAAAATATCAAAGGCAGATTTCTGGATGCACGGACGAGTACAGACCGGTATCCCTGTGAATAGGCTGGTGAGGTAAAACTTCACTTCAGGCGTGGACCCGCGCCCGCCCAACTTACCCTCTAAGAAGAAAAAAAAATGAAGCAGATGTACAGCAATACACTTTTCATCAACAGTTTCCCTATTAGACTCAGAAGTTAAACTGAAGAGTGAGTAGATAGTTTAAGTGCCATATGAACATGTTACTTGGTCACATACCATAATAATAGTCAATTCGACTTCTGTTCAATTCTGACGTAAACCAAATTTCAAACGGCTCCACGATCTTGCTATGAGGGAGAAAGAGCCTTCCGGTAGCATGGTAGTTCTTAGGGAATTTGACTTCCAAATGCGTCAATTTTTTCCCCTTCCCCAATGATCTTCTCGAAATCACGAGTTTGATATGATGACTGTAATAGTGATATATCTCAGCAGTAAATAAACAAAACATCACCAGTCCTATCAAACTCGTTATCATAGTGTTGACCTGAGCGGCCATCACCACCACTGGCTGAAATGTTACTTTGACGACAATAGGGGTGTTGTGCAATCAGCATCTGCTCGTCTGAGTTTGGATACTCGATGCAAGACTCTCTACCATGTTAGGATTATATTCTCTTCGGTCAGCCATGAGCACTGATGCTATTTTAAGAAGTGACGAATGTTGTGGCCTCATCGCCTCTTTGACCATTCGTAGGCAATCAGAGAGATAAAGATCAATAGAGAATTTCCTGCTCAAACTCACACTTGACATTCACTCTTTAGTTTTCCATGACACAAGAAGACCTGTGCCTAGATAAAATTCATATCTGTTCGCATGCTTTGGCTTAATGTCATCCAGGACAAGTATAAACGGTTTTGTATTCATCTTACCCAACTGGTGTCCAACAGCAGGTGTTTTGCCGGCTGGTCGAACAGTACAGCCGGCCATGGAGAAGCAATTCTCTTCTCTGTTGTTTATCAGATTTTAGAAATATCTTGCTTGCATTAAAACGAAAACACTTTCTTTAGGATGAAAAGAAAATTATTCGCCAATCATTTAATGTTTTTCATGACGCCTTCTTTTTCCGGTTTAGTTCCTTCTTTAGTTACTTCCGGTTTAGTATCAATTCTAAGGGCTGGAGACGCATGCGTACTCAATCACACTCGCCTGGAGCCCCACCCTGCCGAAACGTAGATAAATCAATGGAAATGTAGCATAGATTAATTTAATAGAACCAATAACACAATTTTATTTGTCTTTCTTGTTCACCCACACACCTTTCAGCAACATGATGATCCCCTCTCAGACCCGATAGACAGGCATAAATTGTCCTTTAAAGATGTGAAATAACCAGTTAGTCACAGAACAGCGTAGGGTAGTCATCCGCGTGTAGGGCTCTTAAGTACATTTAATTAGCTGGGTACTGTTCTTAAAAAGTATTTTTAACGGCAAGCTTAACTTGTTGGGTGATTACGAAACTTTTGTGATTTAGCGCAACTCTTTACCACAGAATCACAAACAGGCATGATAGGCACGGCGTAAATACATACTTTAACTAACTGCAGTCAATATAAATTTATAGCCACCCTATTTTCCCGACAATTTTAGATTTGAAAAACAACATACAAAAGAACTCATTTGGATACTTTTTCTGGTAAAAAAATTGATGTCTGTAAACACTCATTATTATTAAGGAAAAGAGCCCAAACAAACCAGATTATCTCGAAGCTAAATCGTACTCACGAGGCAAGAAAATTTCCCTTCAATTTTCATAAAACCAAAGCAATCATAGCGGCCAATCAAACAAAGTAAATTATTGCTAAGAATCAACGGCAACTCAAAGTAAAAATATGCAAACTGCCTGAAGAGCAGGAAAGCCTCAGTGACCTAATCTTGATTCGCGTAAGTTTTCAATTGATTGGCGTGAGTTTCTAGACTAGTCAAAAAGCAAAAACAAACTAAAACTGATGCAGGTCTGGATTATTTTCGACACTCAAATGAGAATTAATCTAGTTTTTTACGGTTTATGTTGTCTCTACTCTTAGCCATTTTGCTTCTACGGAATATATTTGAGTAGACATCAGGCTTGGCCGCCTCTTTGATCCCAGGCCTCAAGACATTCAGAGACACGCCGTCTCCTACGTTCCCAGGGGGACTGTACAGAGCCACCACAAAAATGTCATTGGCCAAGAGTCCCTTACGTAGAGCACAGCCCATTCCAAAGGACTGTGAGCCTTTCCAAACCAACTGGGTGAAGGAGCTAGTTCCATCTTGAATGTGAGGGTAGTTATAACTATAGTTTTTGCTTTGCTGAGGAGAAAGAAAAAACCGATGAGTCACTTAACCGAAATGATCACCTAGGTGAACTTTAAGGCACCAATCTGTATCTCGCTATACTCAAGTACTATCATGCTCTTCAATCTGGAGCACTCTCCCTTAATCCGAAATATCCCTTATATCTGTTACCTCCATTGCGGGGACACTTTTCTTTTCCTCAAACTCGAGGGTGTCCCCTGAAGGTGCAGTAGCGCTATTATTCAACACGCATGAAGCGTACCTGGTACCAGTTATCGGTTGCTTTCATGGCTGCAGTCGAGTCGCATCCAAATTGTACACCGAGGAATCGTTCCACATTCTCTCCCAGACTCTCCTCATCAGGCACCTCAAATCTCTTGGAGTTATCCTTACTGAATTGCTGCACCATTTGATAAGCTATCTTATTGGCCTGCGATGACAGCCTGTCAGACCACCTTAGTGCAGGGTCGTGGTGATACTTGCGATAGCGATTATGGGTGCTTAGAGCTGTTCCTGCAAATTCTATGGGGTTACCTTGAAACAGGGAAAGGAGGACAGAACGGACTAACTTCGCCAAGATGTCTTCGAAATACATGAATACATTAGCCCGGATGCTGAATAACGCAATCTACAGACTAAACTAGTCCTGAAAAACTTGGGGTCGCATAGCTTTTGCTTAAGAACACGCTGTGATTGTTTTTGAAAACTTGCGCCATCCCCTAAGCTAATAATAAACCAAACGAAATTCATTTCTTAATTGGTCTCTCACTATTATTCGCGCTACATGTAAGATACTTTTACGTACTTAGCGATCCCCTTTGATCCTAACGTTTTTCTGATTTGCCTTTTAATCGCAAAGTGGTCTTAACAGCAGTGTTTTGAACACTAACCGATCTTAATAGCGTCCGGTCTAAGCACAAATCCCTGAACTCTGTGGATCTGTTCATCGTCAGACTCAGGAACGAGCGGCCCAATAACAGTTTTACCACTACTTCCAAGGATCACTGTCACGAGAACACAGAGAAATAATCATGTTCTGTCTCATCAAAAAACCGAAAAACTTTGTTTTCAGGAAAACATTGAATTTTACATTATTTCATTCCTTACCAGAGTAATGATGTCTCTTGGGCATATTTTTGCGGTAAACGTAAGCAGTTTGTAATTCAATGGATTTCTTAAATGCTTTTGACATCTGGTATTCATTTCTTTCATCTGCAATGCAAAGGGTAAGGAGTCTTACAATGATGAGGCAAAACGCCTTTTGTGAAGAGAGTCATCCACTTTAGTAAGTTATTTGTAATGTAACTGTATTCTTTGTTTGTTCCGCGTCACTCTTTTTTTTGTGTGTGTTCTCTCCCTCTTTGTTTCACGAAACCATGTGATCACTTCTGTCACTCCATTGAAAACTTCAAGCTTTAAGAAGAAATTAAGAGATCCTCGCAGCTAAGAACACTACTGAAACGAGTAGTTGTAAATAGGACCTGAAAAAAATTCAGGCCCGTACGGGACCTATGACCTCTGCGATACCGGTGCAGCGCTCTACCAATTGAGCTAACAAGCCAACTGGGAGCTGAATTTTTTCCAGGTCCTATTTACAACTACTCGTTTCAGTAGTGTTCTTAGCTGCGAGGATCTCTTAATTTCTTCTTTCCACCGCAGTGCAAATATGTGAATTTTCATATATCTAAAATCTTCATTCACTTGGATGTTTATTTGGACCCAATTCATAGACCAGCTCTCAGTTGGCTTGTTAGCTCAATTGGTAGAGCGCTGCACCGGTATTGCAGAGGTCATGGGTTCATGTCCCGTACGGGCCTGAATTTTTTTTTCAGGTCCTATTTACAACTACTCGTTTCAGTAGTGTTCTTAGCTGCGAGGATCTCTTAATTTCTTCTTTCCACCGCAGTGCAAATATGTGAATTTTCATATATCTAAAATCTTCAAGCTTTATTTGAACAAGTACTTGAACATCCAAGATCTTTAGTAGTTTAACAAAATAAACTAACCTTCGGCTCTCGTAAGGCACAAAGCAGCTTGACAGATCAGTACACTTGTAACTACCATCATCTTCATTGCTTAACTTAATGATTTACATCTGCTGGCATCAAGTGAAATGAAAAGTACGAATGTGATTTGATTGCACCAAGAAATAACTCTTAACTAGTGCTTTCCTATCTATTAGATAGTTGCGACTACAATTCCTTCACCAGCGGTAGGAGTCATCGATAACCTTCAGTTAAGTAGCAGGTACTAAATGATAATCTTACATTTTTACAATACCCACTTTACTATGTCCAACCGAATATGTAAACAGTTAGCCTCTGCACTCGCTTTAAATGTTAGCCATTGTTACTTCCTGTTTTTCTTTTTTTTTTCTTTTTGAACATAGGTGTACTCTAATATTTCACCTTCTCGAGTAGTTTTCTGGTCTATGCGTAAAAGGGGGGAATGGAACTGTTGGTGAGAAATAAGACAAATTTTACGGTTGAACGGAGAGTACGTCAGGCGTTGTTGCAACCTGGTTTGAAGATAATAATTTTCCTCGGAGATTAACAGGAGTTGACGATAATGGGAAGTTTTGGGACTCTTTACCGCAAACATAAGTAATTCTATCGCTTTTCTGCGCAACATTCCCCACATAAATGGAATAATGTAAGTGCCACAATAGATAGATTATCCGGCAGTTTCTCGTACAGATCTACAGCAAACTCTTGTAGCTACCGTTGTTTTTAAAGTACTAAAATTCTTAAGCCCAAACATCACATTTTCTCTGGTCACTGTCCAAGAAACAAACAATTTCTTTCCAAACATTGACATCATCTCAATAATTTCATTCTAAAAGTAAAATAGCGAAATAACGTCTAAACAGTGACCTGTTATCAACAAATGACAAGCTTAAAGATTAAGACAATGTTCACATACTAGACGTCTTTTTTAGGCAGTTACTTTAAGAGAAATGCAAAAGACTAACCTCATTACTCCTATAAGAAATGGCAATTCACTTTGTTAGTAATGAATGACAAATAACTCAAAAACCTCTGCGAAGTAAATTCAAGGTGTTCGCCATTATGCTGATTATTAAAAATTTATCGACCGAAAAAACTTTCACTTAACTCCATTCATTGAACATCGTCACGTCATTACTAAACTTAAAAACAGTAAAAAGATGAAAAAGAAGAAATTATTTCCATAGAGTCTTGAATTGAGATCACTGTAATTAATCAGAGAAAAAATACAAGCATCGTAATACATTTTTTTTACAAGATGTTGCTCCTATCCTTTTTCTTAGGACATTAAATAGTGTTTATATGCATAACTACTGCTTCAGGCGGCGCTCTCTAGATACTTCTTAATGGTGCTTTGAGAATCAGTGATGCTTTTTTTAAGTATACCCTTGTGAGGAACAGCGGCAGGTGGGCAAAAATAAAAAAATACATCCTCCATGACAAAAAAAAAAATTTGCGAAGAAAATATCGTTA
This sequence comes from Pocillopora damicornis, assembly GCF_964200805.1. Lineage (NCBI taxonomy): Eukaryota > Metazoa > Cnidaria > Anthozoa > Scleractinia > Pocilloporidae > Pocillopora > Pocillopora damicornis. Next base: position 301,810 of record NC_142681.1, on the reverse strand, counting down.
AATTTAATTAAATTTGAGAAAGAATTAAGTAGGCGTATCATTTTGTCAGGGTCATCGATTATCCGCTTTCTTTCAATTAGATTTCCCGCAGACATTATTGATTATCTACTTAAGCCGTGGTGTTTTGTAATGATTGCAGCAGTGTTGACTGTCTGTATATTCACGACAAAGGACAATTATTCCATTCAATCGGAACTTGAAAATGGTAAGTTCACTAAACATTTAAGAAATCTGCCAACGATGAACTGATTTTTCTTTATTAACTCCTAAAACTTGCTTGCTGACCAATTCCACATCCTCGTTTCACGGGTTATCTTGTATTCGCCTGCGTGAATAAATGCTGTGTTGATCACCGTGGTTGATCAAGAAACGAAACACTTCAGAGCCATTTCACAACGGACATATACAGTACTATACGGGGATGTGTTCTCATAAGGGAGTTACTCTGTGCGCATGCGCAAACGGCGTTCTTCCTACCATAGCTTTTTCAGGGGCGGAGGGAAGGGAAAAAGGAATCAACGTTCAAGCTCGTTTTCGTCTCTTGCGCTTTTGTCTTTCTTTTTCTCGAGTCAAAATTCGTGTTCGTTTGGTTTTAGATAACTCATCTCGTCTTCGGAATATCGACGAATATGCATCGTTAACGTTTTTATTAGGACTGACCACATTTTCCCGAAGAGCGCGCGGACTATTTCCAGGAGGGTAGTACAAAGCAACAACAAATATATCATTGCTTAATGTTCCTTTCCTCTGTGCACAACCCATTCCAACATCCCGGGTTCCTTTCCAAATAACTTGAGTGAATGAATCAGTATTGCTGTTCAGCCTAGGATCAGCGAAGCTGTAATTACTACCTTGATTATACCAAATCTTGGTGGCTTCTTCACCAGCCGTCTCGCAGTCGAAATTAACCGCGGAAAGCCTGGCTCTGTTCTCGCCAAACAAATCAATACCCGGGACCTGAATGGTTCCTTTGAGCGCCATTTTGTAGGCGAGTTTTTGAGCCTGTATGGCTAACTTGTCTGACCATTTGAGGGGTGCAACATGATGAAGAGTACGGAAATTGTTGTGTTCTTCAAACCCATGGCGAGCGAATGTAATGAATTTACCTAAAAGGTGAAAAAAGGAGGTCAAAGGGTAAGACGCAAAATCAGGGGTGCACACCTCTAGTAATGTAACTGTTATTCGTGAACTAGGTCTTTATCTTTTACGCTGAGAAATCCTAAGTATAGGATCATAGATTTATGATCTGATTTGTCGTTTATAACAAGTAAACTGAACTTATCTGAAGTATAAGGACAGAAGCTTAATCATTTACATACTTTTTAACAGTCCGTTCAGATCTCTTGTTTGTGCTCTCTGTTGGACATTTTTAAACGCTTGTACCCCTGACAAAAAAGTAAGATGTCTTGTCACATTTGTAATGCAAGTGATGTTTAGAGGGTTACAAAATATAGCTTGCTATTAGACTGTGTCGTAAAACCTCAACAGCCAATCAGAACAAAGGAAAATGTTACAAGGAGCAAATGGAAACTCAAGTTTTTGACACCAATCAGAGCGTAGCAAGGTAGAACCCAATTGTATAAATGAATTACTTTCGACAATCAACCACATACGAGTTCATTTTCAATTTTGTAAAGGCTTTTTAGTGAGATTAATTGGTGGAAAACCTTTCAATGGTAGTTTGGCTGGAAAAGAGGGAAGGGGAAACTAAAAGGGAGCATAGATGGTCCATCACGGATTGCTAATTACGAACTTGAAACCAGCATCGTGGATAAATCTATCAAGAGGCACGAGCCTTTTATGATAGAAAACTGTAGAGCAGTATTGATGTAATACTGTAGGATAACAGAAACTGCACTGAAGGTTTGACGGTTATCATAAAAAAAGTGCAACCCCACAAGCAACCAGTTTGTTTAGTAACATGGGTCATCGAATGAAATTTTGATGTCTCAAAAATACTTACACAGGTTAAAAAGACTTGACAAGAGAGCAAATGCTACAAATAATGCGGTCGCTCGGAACATGAGAATGTTTCTGATACTTCTCTATCTTTTCAGTGATCACAAACTTTCTGGAAAGAATACAATTAGAAGAATCAATTTAAGCAATAAAGATTGTTCTACTTGAAATATTTGCTTACTTTTAACCGTAGACTAAACATGGTAAATTGTTCGGTACTTTTCCCTACCTTTTCCTTTATGCAAGAATTTACATGAAAAAAAAACCTAAGCCATTCTCATCCAGTCAAGAACAGTGCGGAACAGGACCTTTTTCCTCAGCAGCAGCGACACCACCAGTCGAATGGTTTGTGGCCCAAATATCAAATTACTCAAGTTAAGAAACCTGCGTAGCAGTCAGCCAAGAAGCTTATCAAAATTGAACAAAAAGTCTGAGTACAATTGTTATATCTGTCTCTGTTTTGTCGTCGACCAGCTTATTTTCAAACATTGGAAATCGATGGTTCTTCGCTGTAGGTCAATAAATAATTAGCCGCGAGTTAAAATTTGTCAATCGAATACAGTTATGCCAACTGGTGTCTGTCTGGTTGTTCTATTTGTGAACAGTGTAGGTTACTGAACATTGGTTTGTTCACTGAAGGATTCACTCCTTTTCTTTTTAGTAAGCATCATGTGCACATTCAAAGTGACAGGAATGCTAAGTCCCCTAGACAAATGACGTTTATGAACTGAGTTATTAAACCTGTTTTTTTCTTTTCTTTGTTTTCTTTTGTTTTGTTTTAATTAATATTAGTCCAGCGTGCTCAGGTTTGAAACAAAAGCAAGGTGACGAAGGACTAACGAAGGGCTACCGCTCGAAACGTCAGCTTTGAAACTCTTGGCTAATTAACGTTATCAACTCAGTTGATAAAACCAAATTACCATGGTGACCATAGCCTCATTCGCGCGCGCCTTTGTTAAGGTTTTGGCTAGCATTAGCACAGTGAGCCCCACAAGACTCCACAGGAACCCCGCCCAGGAACCAGGATGCGACCAGATGAGAACTTTGTGTATCGACCTCCGGCCCAGGGCACCTCAGTTTTAAAATTGACGGCTCTTTCGAGTGGCCCCTAGAAATGAAGTTGTCACTGAAATCGTAGCGAGTTAATCATGTGTAAACGTACGACAGAACTCCTTCCATAACACTTCAAACGAGAAAAATACGTAAATTGCTTGGTGGAACTTTACGAAATATAGCAGGGTAGGGCTAGGGGTTATCTTTCACTAACGGTTTTGCAAGAGCTATCGCCGCGCCATGGAACGAAACGAATAGGGAATATAGTAGAAACTAGACAAGCTACCTGCTTCCGAAATAATTTATATTTTTCGCAAAAATTTCCGGCGATGAGGCAATCATATCTGATTTATTACATAGAAAAGGTAATTTCAAGTAGCTTCCCTATTATCTTGAGAAGCTCAATTTCAACGTTTGCTATTTGCACCGGTGCAAAAAAAAATATAAAACGTGATTCACAACCCAACAAACTGAACACATCATTGCTATTCTACCTGAATCTGTCAGGAATTGAACATTTGAGGTGTTCCGCTGAAAATAGCTATACTTTAAGAGTTCAGTCTGATCGACTCCTTCGCTTTTTCGTAATTTCTTTATCAGCAGTTTCGAATAGTTTTTCCTTGGATTCTTTCTCCTTCTCTTCTGAGCAAGTCATCACATCCACGAGCGTTAAAGTGGCGTAACCAATCGATGGCTGCAAAGGATTTCAGATTGACGATCAGACGACCTTGAACTGTCTTGCACATGTCAATTACTGCAATTATCCAAACGGCTCAAATTTCAGCAAGAATTCTCCAGTAACATATCAGTGGCAGACCCAGTAGGCGAAGGTCTTGTCCCCAGCTCTCTTAACCTTCGTCTTCCTCTGCCCTTACAACAGGTCAGTTTCCTTGGCAGGATCTCTCGTGGTTTTCTGAGAAAATAGATAAATATTTTATTGGAGACTATTCATTTCAACTGCATTAGAAAGACAAGTTATACTGAGCAGGTGCACCTATTGAGGAAACGTTTTTAGCTTTCTATATATAGTTGGTCAAGAAAGTTGTAAGGTAAACTTGCTGGAGCTGAACGTCCCTTAAACACTTTACTAGTTCCCATGGCAAGTTTAAGTTTTCTTATCAAGTCATCTCCAAAACCAGATGTGCTTCTTGACAAACTTTAGTCAATAGTAAGACAATTTGGTTCTATCAAGTGTGTTGATGACGCAAATTTGCCTTTGTAAAGAGTATCTAGAGCAACTTTTCGAGTGTTAGCCCTTCGTCGGAGCAAATGGAGTACGGTGCTTCGTCACTCTGTAAAACGGGTTGTTCATTTTCTTGGGATCTGAAGAGTTTAGAATTATAGTGAATTCATAAAACTATATGCGGCACCATTGGTTACCTTGCATTCAACTCTGCGGATATTTGTTCCAAAGTTCTGCCTTTCGTTTCCGGGACATATTTATAAACAAATAGTAGAGCTAGAATGCATACAACTGCATAGAAAATAAAGGTTGAAGACGTTCCAATGCCACCTGAGAAAAAAAGAAAAAGACCTTGATTTTTCTGTAAGTTCATTTCAGTACTCGTTCGGATCTAACCCTAAGCAATAGTATACCGTACAATGTTCAAACGCTGAGTGCTACTGAAATCAAAATGAAAGTAATCATATTAGCAAATGAGAAACGAGACAAATTCCATGCGGAGCCAAAGGTATTTCAACGTAAAAACAAGCAAACTCAGTGCCTGGTGCTCGGAAAAACCTGAGTGATCAAGTCGTGAGAAAGTTAAGTTTTGCATCGACTAGCCAAGAGAGAGCCACCAGTTTCCTAGATTGATCACAGAACTTAGTGAGGAAAAACCAAAGATACTTCAGGCCAACCAGGCTGTTGCAGATACAATACAAGTAGACTGGATAGGAAAGTATTTATATAAAGAATATTTTACTTACTTAGCATGTCAAGAAATGTGAGAGAAACAAACAGATTTGTGCCCCAGTTGATTACAGTGGTGATGGAAAAAGCTCTGCCTTTAATACCAGCTGGAAAAATTTCACTTAACACCAACCAAGACACTGTTGATGAAAAAAGGGATGTTAGTGTTTCTAGCTCCTGGCCTTATGTGACGTAATGAAAAGGTTGTATTTTGTAAAAATACAACCCATTTAGGATTCTTAAGCGATTTGCTTCCACAAAGGTTCGAATCGGCCGCTGACGCTACGTAAAAAAAAGTAACCTATACACCTAGAATTGAGTAGCTGTCATGACATGTATTTGAAAAATAGTCTTCCGAATAGAAAATCGTTACCGTATTCTCCGGGCAAAAACCGTCGTCTACATGTCGATCTAAGACTAAGGCAGATTTCGGTCCCCTAATTAACAGATTTCTCTAAACAGATCCTTTTTCTATCCTCATCAAAAAATAACATTTCCTTTACCATCAGATAGAAAATCGACAAAAAAGGTCATCACGTTCTCGGTTTGTTTTGAAAACTGCCTTTATGTATATATAACAGTTGTTGGGTCGTTGCTTAGTTTAAGGGCAAAACAATCATTTTCAATTTTGATCCGAAACAATATAGCAACAATTTAAAGACGAAAGTCTATCTGTCTGTCTTACTATATATTCGTCATGAGTTACAGCTGACTACTCGCGTATGATGTACACGCATTCTACACACAAATGCAGAACACTGTGCGCATTTGCGTGTTTCACACAAGCAATTTGCGTGCCAAGCGCGTGTAATTTGAGAAAATTAGCGCACTCGACCGGCGTGCAGTGTTGCAAGAGGCAAGATAGGGACTGTAAACTGAACATTCCTACATTCAAATCCACGCAACAATTCAAATGTCAGACGAAACTCCTTGTTCTAAACAACTATAATCAAACGCTTTTCTCACTATTCAAACAAACCTGGTCCAAAACTGAATGAGTAGGCACCAACAAAGAGTACCAGAGCACTGAGGGTCAAATACCGCAATCCTTTGTTTGCCATGTGTGTTTGGTTCGATGCTGGTTCAGTAAAGTTCCTTGTCTGCGTAACAAAGTGGCATTTCCTGGTTGGATGCAGACCCAGTGGTGAGTAATGTGAAATGATCCCTAACGTGAGTATGCTAACAGCCATCGCTGATACACCTATGAGAAGAAAACGACGACGACCTGCAAATGATATAAAATGTTCCTTCAGCGGAAAAAGAAAATTAAGAACTCGCAGAACTACCGCTAAGTTACCCGCAATGGCCAGTCAGAACACAGATAATCATCACAAGTGGCTGAATAAAACTTAAAGTACATTTTTTGTGAGAACATACCACCAACCTTGAGGGCAATAAAAGTGAGGTGACTGAGTCACGATTACTTTAAATTTTGCACCTGATTTTTTGAGGAGTTGCTATAAGTTTCCAAGATCAATCAGAGAAAGAAGAAGCACAAAATCAATACAATCCCTGATTACTTCCAACTATAAATTGAAAGTTTCACTCAAGGTGTAACTTGAACGGGGAAAGGCAATCCTTACCACCTTTGTCCACAGTACTGAGAGATATTATAGTAGCAACAAGCTGAAACAAGAAAAGACAAGGAATGAAAATACCTATCTTAGCTAAAAAGCAACTTGAGATGAGAAACAGGCGCGGTATTCTATACGCTTAGAACTCACCTTTGCTATTCCGATGCCTAAACTTGCTAACGTTGCCTTCTCACCACTTTGAAAGCCGAGCGCTTGGAAGATTGTTGATGCGTAATACACCACAGTTGGCTGACCTGTGAACTATGAAGCCCACCATCACCCATGAAGCTTTCTTAAAATATTATTGTTAACCTTCCCCTTCAAATATGCCCTTGAGCAGATTCAGGCTAACAGGTCTAAATCTTCTTCCACAAAACTATACACAGAACTACTCATATTTTACGCTCCCCTACAATAGTGGATCTGCTTTTCAGAACTCTGCAGATTATCACAATACCTATTAAATCTGCCAGTTTATTGACTGCAGTTTGAACACCAACAAGATCATAACGAGCATTATTTACAAAAAACTAAAACGTAGTGTTAGTTTCATATAATTCTGATCCCTATTTTCTTATTAAGGCTTGGGTGAAGGTATATTCCTGAAAATTCAAATTTTCAATACCCCAAAGATGGCACAATTCATACTGATAGAAGTCTTTATATGGAGTTTCCTAGACTATTGGCAAAACTAATTTGATATTAATCTTTAAACCCTGCAGTTCTCAAGTAATAAACAATTACCGGTAATTTCTCATTTCATAATCAATTCATCATCCACACATACAGAACAGACAAAATCATCAGCTAGTGGGGTAGGGCCAACTACTTACAACTGACTGAACAGATACTCTCAATTGATTTACAAGGGAATGTAAAGCAGCTAGGAGAGAAAAATAGCTGTACGAAACACATCTTCTGAACTCACAGGATAAAAGAGAAGGCAAAAAACAGTTAAATGATTGTTAATCACAATGCTCAGTGTCCATACCTGTTGAAAAAACACAATTCCACCACCAACAAGCATCCTGCTTCTCATGTTTTCCATACTGCTTAACAGGTCTGTGAACTTGTAGCGCTGTGAACAACATATTAACAAACACTTCAACAAATATGTGAAGGGGTGCTGCTTGCAAAGTGTCTAACTGAGAATAATTGAACTGAGGGGCAACAGTGTAGCACAAAAACTTGAACTGAATGATGAATGAACTGAAAAATTGCGCCTAAATCTGCAAGCAGCAGGAACGAACATGTGTACAGAATTTTAAGGTCAGAGGGTCTCTCATTAGCACCTGGCATCATCATCATTTGAGCATTTGAAACATACATGATTATTTGCTTATGGTAAGAAATTCTTCCCTCAATGAAGTACCCTCCCACCCCACCCATCTCTCGTCACCTACAGCCATGGAAAGATTTAGACTAGCATGTTACACTCTCCCAGAAAGTTTCAAATAAGACATTCAAACCTACATGGACAATCACCTTTCAGCACGTTTTAATGCAAGATATTCATTTGTATCTCTAATTTGTCCTTAAATGTAATGAGCAATAACCCATATAACCTTCAATCCTCTGTACAGCTGAAAGTCACCTCAAGTTCATACATATTTGGTATTTTTGGTATTTATTTTTTCCTCCATTTCCACAGATTAGAGTCTAATGAATAATTACAAGTAAGATAAGAGGATGGAGAAGGGCATAATATGGCAAGCTAATTAGATGCCCTTTACCTTAAATATCATTAAATTTTTCATACAATAAAAAGAAGCGGTACAATAAGATATGAGATATAAGATACAAATACAAGAGAGGGAATAGGAATCACACCTTAAACAACAAATATGTAAATAAAACATGGTCAGCGGAAGACATTAATCAGTACTGAGAAAGGGAATGTGAGAAAAGTGCTCTTTTAAAAAGTTCTTTGATGGGCTTCTCCTGCATAGATATAGGAATATCATTCCAATAGCAGCACCCTATAACTGTTGGAAAGAATTTCCTTATATTTGTTCTGAAGGGGCTAGGGTTCAGGTGTTGCAGAGATGTACTTCTAGTGGCATAATCATAAGTACATACATATTCCACTTTGAGCCCAGACTTGATCCTTGTAAACTCTTCATGTGGGTCACCTGACCATTGAAGCTTCTGAATCATTCTACAAGCCTGAGAAATAGAAAAGGAGCAGGTTGTTTACCATGAACAATCACATACAGACTAAAGGTTGGTAATTTTGGCTCTGTTTTGCTGAAAGAAATCACTCATTAGTTTCTTATTAAACTTAGCTAAAGCAAACATCAAGAGTTGACAGAAGTTTGTAATTTTCATAGTATACAAATAACCTACAGATAACATATATTAAGCCATTAAAGTAACTGTAATTGTACCTTTTCATCCTGTCCATTTACTATCAGCCATCTGGGACTGTATGGTAAAAAGAACATTCCTATACCTTGGATAAAGGCTGGAATTCCTGACAATCCAAACATGTAGCGCCTTGAAGACAAACCAATGGACAATACATTAATCTGGTCATTTCATATACATTTCCTTTGTAAATTTTCCTATTCTTTGTTTGTTTCTTGAGGCTATACATTCTCAAAATGTTGGAGAGCTTTATTTGAGCTCCCCTTGCCCATTTCTCACATTGGAACTTAGTTACTACACAGAAAATAACTCACCAGCCAGATGGTAAATCAATGAAAATCACATTGGCCAAGTAAGCTAGCAAAAGACCAAGACATATACCAAGCTCATTGATTGATACCAACAGGCCACGTTTATTCTGAAACAAAATAAACACTTTTTAATATCTCAGTTTAATTTACCAACTAAGAAAATGTATTTTGCTTCAAGAAAGCAAATATAATGCAACATCAATTAAATTCTCATCAACATCATCAAGTTCTGATAATCAACAGTGTCTCACTAATAATCAGCGACAAGAGAGCCAAGCAAACCAGACCTCAACACCAAAACATCATCTAGCAAACACAAGATTAGAATACATTGCTTCTCAGTTAGAGTTATTTTGATATGATGACAAAATCTCTCAACATTTTTACAAGGAAATGTATGGCTATTAGAAGGGGGAATCAGTTAAAAGATCTTAGAAGGTAAGCACTCAACTCAATCATAATTATGAAACTTACTGCAGGAGCTATCTCTGAGATGTAGATGCACTCAGCAATGGCAGACAAGGACACTCCAAACCCAACAATAAAACGACCAATAATCTAGAATCGTGAGTCATTTTTCATTAGTGACAAATATTTAGTACAAAAATTCTGCAAGCAATTTACTTGAGTGGAATAAGAATATAAAAGGAACATTAGATATGCTACCCACCAGAATTGCAAATGAGGGTGCAAATGCCAAAATGACTGCTCCAATAAGAAACACTGCAGAATTAATGACAATAGCCAGACGTCTTCCAATAAAATCCACTATTAATCCTGCATAAAAGAGTTACCATCAGTACTGAAAAATGTATATGTTATCAACTTCATATAACAGGACATACTGGTTGATGTTATCTCAACAACAGTTGAGAGCATTTTGAACAGCAATTACAAGTTCATTGGGTGATTCCTTTTGCTTTGGCTTCAGGAGGAGGAGCGTGGCCTAGTGGTTAGGGCGCTGCACTTGTAAGCCGGAGGTCCCGGGTTCAAGTCCTCCTCCCTGCCACTGGATGGATTTGTCTTCGGTGGCCCCAAATTCAACTCCTGCACGCTTTGTAAATAGCCAACTGGTCTGCCTCCAACCAGTTGGGGTTTTTAACGAGTTTCTGTTCATTTACGATATTTGTTTCCTTATTTACAGTGTCCCCAATTAGCACAGCAGTACTAAAATACACTGACACTTAAATAAAGTTATTATTATTATTATTATTACAACTCCCAGCTGAGAAGTGCTCTATCTTTCATTCATACTTCATAACAATTAATGTTACCTCCTATCAGTGATGCCAGAACTGCTCCCATCAGCATGGAACTCACCACCATCTCTTGTTGAGTGCAATCTAAATGGAACTCAGCTCTCAGTTGAAGAATTGCTCCAGACACCACACCTAAGAAAAATGTAATAACTATTACTATTACTAATCTCAACTCTTCTGCCTACCAGTTCAACACAAGGGAAAGACCACTATAGTTTGCTGCAGTGTCAGAGTAACTTGTCAACATTCATGTACAGAAAAGTGCAGGTCTCAAGCTATCCTTGCGTTATTGTCCCTGAAGATGTGATTTACACCAAGAAAAAAAATCATCAATCACTTCTTGTGATTGTCATCGTAGAAAGTGAAATGAATGTTGTCAGTTGTTGCAGTCATCAACAGCATCGGTGCCTAGATTTTTGACTCTGATGATAACTCCCAATTAGATTGCCAAACTGTCAGTAAGTCTCCCAGCGACATTCCTTTCAGGACTAATCAACCTAAAGCAGGCAATCCTTCTTGAGACCTTCTTATTTACACTTATAATTACAAAGTTTTAACACAAACATCCCCTTCAAAAATGTTGCACATAATTCCTGAGTTTCAACTTCACATACCTATATCATAACCAAACAGAACTCCACCCAGTCCAGCCATACATGCAGCCATTGTAAGGTATAACAATGGCTTTTGTGGACAACAGGAGCTATGAGTAATACAAACACATACATCAAATTGTGATATGGTGTGAAAACAGTGTATCCTTTGAAAGCAAAGTGACTGTGATCAAATACACTTTCCTTGACTTTAATACTGTGCAATATTTGAGGAGCAAATTTACATGAATTTTAATGCTTTTCTCTTGTTTTTTCACACTACAACCAGTAGAAAATAGTTAAGACAGCCTAATTTAATAGACCATTTAAACTCACTCACCTCTTACCCCTTTACATCACTCCTGGGATTAAAGAACCTTTGTATAATTTCTCTAAAGATTCAAGATTCAGTTGTTCTGATTGGTCGAGGAGTGCATCATATCTCACCATAATTACCTTGCGCAAGGTGGTTATGGCAAGAGTGATACATTTAAAAATGGTTGCCTTGCATTTTGTCAGTCATCAAATTCTAGTGCAAACTTGCTCTTTGTATTGGTATTGGTAGTTAAAACAATTGAAACAGAATGGTTTCAAAACCAACATTCACAGCAGAATTTGAAAGCACCTAAGCAACTATACTAAAATAATTATTTACTTCAGGCTCAGTGAGTATTGTTGAATAATCCCCTTCACTTTGTCTTTAGGATTACTGAACAATATTCCCTTTGCCTTCTGTGAATAATGGTTAACTCAAACCAGTGACTCTGAAAAGGGGAGAGGGGAGACAGTTTTTTTCACTCCATTTATCATTGGTAGCACAATTTTACAAGGAAGGGTGTTTCAAGTTATAATCACTCAACAATTCTACAACTGGTTGTTAAAAAAGCAAGATTTACTCACCTTTCAACGATCTGAGGTTGAACAAGCTGAAGTTGCTCCACCACGCCATTGCTCATATGTTCTGATGATTCTGGCTCAAGAAGGCTTGCTATTGAACAAATAAAATAGCAAAAAAAAACTTAACCACAAACAGGAAGCAGTTCATGTATGACAATTTAAGACGTTACATGTACGAGTACATGATATGCATGGGGTCACAGATTTAGAACTAAATCATAAATAGAAATTTTATTTACAATTCATTCATTCATCAATTCAAAGCTTATCAACCCACTTGTAACAACTCCCTGATAAAGTCTGCTATTATTTGGCGAACCACGTGGGATATGAAAACAAATTTTAACTATTTTTTAAGTTCGTAATCGTTGCTCGCTTGTTTACCATCTGTAAAAAGTTCCAGTTGAGAGTCTGCCATCTCCTACCACACGCTAGCACATGAGAGGAAACTTGATCCCACGATAAAAATCGAAAAACGAGTCCGTAGAAAGACGCTAAAAGAGTCGCTAAAGGAAAACGAGACGGGTTTTATCCATGTCACATTCAAGCCGCCGTTTACTTAGGAGTTACATTCTGACAACAACTTTTTTCGTTCCAATTTGTTCAATTCCTCATAAATTTCTATTGATGGACTTGAATTCTTATGTCATCTTGAAGTATAGTTTCTTCCATCGAATAATTGACATGTGGAATCAATTACCTTTCAATATTCGTTATTCTGATGATGTAAATATTTTCAAGTCTAGAGTTAAGAAATGTATTAGTGACTCTTACGTATTTTTCCTTTTCATAAATGCATTTCTTGAATTTATTATCTTCAGTGTATTTATTTAAGTCCATGGGTGATCTGTTTTTATTTTGATATTGTAAAAGTTGAAAGTCGAGTTAAGAAATTTATTAGTGATTCTTAAGTATTTTTCCTTTTCATAGATGCATTTCTTGCATTTATTATCTTTAGTGTATTTATTTTAGTTCATAGGTGATCTGTTTTTATATGGGGTTTCGAACTCCTTTGCAGATTATCCTTTGGCCTTTTTGACCATAGATTGTAATAAATAAATAAAATATATATAGTATAACCAGTACTAACATGTATCTCGAGTTCTTCCCTCTGCGTAAAACTCCCTGGTGTGGTCGTCAGGCGTTTCATCCATCATATCAGTTCATCATCTGTAACAGTTGTATACGCTTCTTATAGATTACAGTTTAGCCTTAAAATGGCAATTATGCAACTTCATACAAAATCCGCCATGACTCCTGCCATGTTGAAAGTTTTCTGCATCTAGCCTCATTTTCAAGCTAAGACAGACGCGTCATAAGGCGCGGGAAACTGGTCTGCAGCGATCAGTTAGAGGAAAACGATGGGGTTGACAAGTTCCACAGACAAACATTGAAAGGTACATGTAACATTTTGTGAAGTCTTTAAAACTCTTCCAATTGTATCATCAATCGCTTTCCAAGTCTCCAAGAAAAATTAGAAGTATTTTACTCACTTTAAACATGCCCCAAGGTTCAATTAAAGCTATTAAACTCAGTTGACCTTCATTTCGTAAACGGTTCATAAACAAAAATTTGTGCAATGTTTTATTTATAAAATGGTTAAACGTCGCTGTCCAATTTCTATTTAAATTTATTAACTTTTAAAGACGAAAACATATTTTAAGGTTCCTCAATCCTCGTGCCACGTCGTGTTGTGACCAACATTGCTAACAGCCTAATGTCCTTCACGGCTCAATTATGATCATACAAAGATTATTGAAATCGCCCATTTCGTTGCTTCACCCAAAGAACTTCTGCTGGAAGGCTCTTTAAAATGCAGGCACTGAGATTATGGGTTGATGTAGCAGGAACTTACGTCTTAAATTCAACTTTTGATGATAGTCACGCTTGCAATACAGACTATTAACTGTCAAATATCAAAATTATCACGGAATGTTTTTTACACAGTGTTCATTGGAAGCTCTATATTTCCATTTTGAAGACAAAAAAAATTACCAAAAGTCTACTTATCATATTTTGGTATAATTATGAATTTTGATATCCATCCACACGAGCAGGGAAGAAATGAAACTCTTGCAAGTAATTCATATGTTGCGATAATTTCCTCATTTCTCATTTCATTATATTTAATTTTTTTATTTATGTGTGTGGCTATTCGTCTTCGATCCTTTTAAAAAATTAATCAAAAACTGAAATTTGAGAGACCTTAGGCATAAGCGAGTTGTGAGTGGTACTAATGAATATGCCTTTCGGCTGAGATTGTCAATGTTTAATGGTGTGTGTAGTGTTTACTATTCAATGAAATATGTTTTGCGTTTCAAACAACTGGTTACTCAGTGGTTTTACCGTTTCGTTGTGTTTCTAACAGGTGCAGTAGTACTCTGTCCAAGATTTTAAACCCGGTAAGACAAATCATCTTCTCTGCGTGTGGGTCATTTAAAGTATATTTCCTTTACTTGAGTCTTTGGTGGATACAGGGCCCCTTCAAAACTTGTTTTCTCTACGTAAAAGCAATCATTTGCCCGAATTTCATAAATGTATTTAATTGCGTGAGTTTTGAGGATAGAGGCTTTGATATTTGAGACACTGGACATTGATATCTTAGAAAGCTCTCTGCATGCTCCATCAGAATAAGAAATTAAGTCAAGAGATAGTTGTTGTAGAAAGAAACCCAGTGAAGTACACATGCTGTTCTATGGAGAGAAATGATAATTACATCACACCAGATCAGATCTTCAATCAAAATGATTTAAGGGGATTTTGTGCTCGTCTGTTAATACCACTTTGATCTCGTGTCCGTTAACAGTAAGTAACACACGGTATTAGAGTATATTACTATCATCAAACCGAATAAGACGAAGAAGAATTTAGTAAAAATCAGTCCTCAGGAACAGATGATTCAAGTCACCATTTTTTTTTTGATCATTAGCGCAATTTCCACTTCCCAAATCTGGGTTTAGGAGCCAAGATTACACTCATTTCAACTTATCATGTTCAATGTTCAACCGTGAAGAAATTCTACTATAGAACGATGTTATCTCCAAAGGTTATACTTATGATAACGTTTGAAAGATCATTAACAACTCACTTGAATTAAGAGATTGATTAAAGTCTGTAGCACGCCTTTTAGCGCTTATTGAAATGATAGGAGTAAGAAATAAATAGTCCGCGAAGTTGATAGCGATTTATGTGACTTTTATGACACAAATAGTCTATTCCGAAAATCAAATAAACTTCGATGAAAGGGAAATTTACGATCTTTTTGTTTGTTATCTCTAAGAAAAAAAATAGAAAGTTAATTTCAATCATTTGTGGAGATATTGTTTGTGAAAAAGGCATCGAACCGATAAAACGCCCACACAGAGTGTGCATAATAAATCAAACGCCGAAAGGCAATTCGGAAGAAGCAAGGAATGTAAGGGAAACTTTTCCAACAAGTCGATAAAGGATGTTCATTTGGCGTTGTGAAAGTCTCTATACAATGATGATAAATTTGGAATTCTCAACGAGAGATAGAAATTTAAATAGACAAGGAAAAAATAATGCTTTGTTTCTCGCGATTTATTCTTTAACGTAATTAAAAGTCGCTAGTCTTGAGATTCAATTCCAAGCACAGCAGGGGATATCTTAGATGCAGATTGATCGCAGTGAAATTAAATATCAAATCAGCCCTTTTTTTCGTTTTATTTTGTCTTCTTTCCGTCGGCATAGTATGTTTCCATGATTAAACTGCAAAGTCAAAAATCCGGCATATGGATGGTTTTAATCAAGGAAAGACCTACTTTAATCAGTGACTTTTTTCAATAATGACGTTTTAACAGAGTTGTGCTACTTTGATATGGAATATGTTATAATTCTGGTTTATTCAGTTAGTTGTAAATGCCCTGCATTCTTAAAAAATAGCATTTAACTTAGCTGAAATGAATTACGGGTTATCAAAATAAGGTGGTTTAAGCATAATGAAGGTACTATGAAAAAAAGCACGGACTCAAAAAGAGAGGGTATAAATAAAACACTTGATTTCAATTCATGCCATATAGATAATTTTTTTATTTCGGTAATATTTTCCTCTAATCCGATGAGCAACTTTTCATTTATGCATCTTTTTAACTGTATACGTTCCGCTTGTTCAAGTTGACAGATTTTTCGGTTTTCACGCTAATCAACTTGACAGACTATTCATTAATATGGCGGCTTTTAACCCAGTGAGTCAATTTAAAATGGATATTATTGCCGTTTAAAGAATATCTGAAATTCTTAGTTTACTTTAAAAATTAGACTTTGAATGAAAACATTACGTTGAGAATCTTTTCTGAGTCTTCTCTTCTCTCAAAAAAATTCACGCCAAAGTAAAAACAGGATTCGGAGACCAGAAGTTCGATTAAATGTCATCTCCGATCACCTTGCCAAAAGATTCTGTAAAAGGACTGATCAAATGCTGGTAAAAAAGTTGATATGTCATTTAGCCAGTCACTTTCTATCAAATGCTTCTAAGCCGACGAGATAAAACTGAACTTTCTGTAATCCACGACCGATCTAGTTGACCCCAGGATATAAAAATGAGAAGCATGAGCTTGGAGTGTTTTTTCATTACAACCCAACAAAAAAACCAAGGGAGATTGAAGTGCATTTCTCACGAATGCTATTGACTTTGGAGTGGCAGCTTTGGCAGAAAACATTGATTTGATAACACGCTTTTTGTGGTGTATTAGCATTCTTTAAGGGAGTTTCCAAGAGCCTCTATGACACTCGATATCATTTTTCGTTAAAAGCGGCGACCTCGACTCTAAAGGTTGTTAATCTTGTTCCCGAACAGTAGATGAGCACGATTGAAGAGTAAGTCACTTCCAGTGGAGAACGAATTCATCTAGACGTCTCAATCAAATTAAGCTGGTGAGTCTGTAACGTAGTAGTAATCGCTTTGCGGGCTTCAGATGAACAGTAATTTTTAGGATAACTTTGCAGTTTGATATGCATCAGGTTAGTTGCGGTGAGAGGCTAAACGTGATAACTAAAATGAAAACATTTTCCCATACAAGTAAGATTCTCAATTAGATTAGTTACACGTGTAACTCAGTATGCCCGCTTTTTCAGGTCCTGCGTTTAAGTTATACCGATCTTACAAACTACAACCTGTTCCCAATTTCTAACACTTCCCTTCATGTAATTAGCTTCATTTTCCAGCCCACAACTTTAAAGTCAGGGCAGGCTGGCTTTGTGAACTTCCACAGGTTTGGCATCCATGAACTGGTGATAATTAAGAATCACTTTTCAAACCTGTCGAGATACTATGGAGAAATTACAGCCTCATTTCAAGGACAGCCAGTTTTTCCCTGCATGAAGTATTTACACCTCATTTGGAATCTGCCGTACGTATCAATTTTATCTCGCTGAAGTACTTAAGACATCCAAGTAGCTGATTTAATTTTTCCTTTAGGCTCGTAATACCTATATAATCTAAAGTTATCCAGATCTGGAGAGTCTTCTGGCCCCCATACAATACATTGAAAACTTCCCTTCTTATCTCAAGTAGTTTTCAATTGGAAACCTCAATGGTCGCATTGGATTCTAGGAGCTGTTAAAGAGTCACTTATGAGCCATTAAAACAAATCATTTCTGCGAAAATTCAGCATATGAAAAGAGCCTTTTTTCTTTCCCATAAAAACTTAGGATTTCAGCGAACTTTCTGGCTGCCTGTTGAGTAAACTGTACAATGACCAGTGCAGCTTGATTTAGTGTCTGCCTCTCTATATTTATACTCAATGAAAGAACTTCATAGATTACCTCGCTAAGTGAAATAACGTCATTACCTTTATCTGATAAAGTAGGATTCGATATTGCACGGAAACATTCGGAAAACTGAAATACTAGTCCACCTTCTAAAGGAGGCAAAGGCTTTTTAAAGAAGTCACGTTTAAGCGTTCTGTTGAGCCCATCATTTTTACTTCTTCGAGTTTAAGTTTTTTTCTAGTTATTTTGAACGTTCATTTTTCCACGAAACGTCTTCCCTTCCACATCAGTAGAAGCAGCAAGCAAGGTGGATATTTTCTGTGATAAAACATAGAGTACATTAGCTCAAAATGAAATAAAGTTAATTTAGTTTGGACCTTGAACCATTCCAAAGAACATAGGACATTTTCTTTGGAATGATTCGTCATTGTCAGATAATTCGGAAGCGACATTTGTCGTATTTTACTGTTGTGACCCGGGTCACTAAACCTCAGTGATCATTTAGAAAAGACTTTTAGGAATGAGACACATGTTGCAGTAAAGTTAAAAGATTATCTGCTATTCTTTATCAACCGATACAGAGCACAATGAATACCCACGCCCCCCCCCCCAAAAAAAAAAAAAAAAAAACGAGAGGAGAAAAGGAAATATTGTTCATCATTCGATCGAAAGCTGTGTATAGTGTGTTCAATCGCCTGTCAGATCAGAGAAAATTTCCTTCTTGGCTCTGAAATGTTTCTAATGATATTCTAGATGTGGTGTCCATGATGTAATAAGGTCAACATATGCTTATCACACTAAACATAAGAGCTCTCAAGTACAATCAGGAAGCTCGTCAAGATATTTCCAATTAATTCGTATCAAGAAAAGCGGATCAGCTGAAAGTTGAGCAGGCTTTGTTTAACGATTAACAATGACCGTATATGGCTACTTTGGAACAATGGCGGAAACAGCTTTAAAATACACGCGGGGTTTTTCAAATTTCCGATTATCATACGAGCGGCAGATTTAAACCATCGGCAAAACTGATGATACGAAAAATCCTCCCCGTGGGGGTGATTATGGTAGATTTTCTAGGATGCAAATAGTCACGGTGGGGTGGATGGTGGGGCGACTGTAGCTTTCGTATCTGAAGTAAAGAAATGTCACCGTTTTTTCCTTTACATTGCTTAAAACTGGCGAAAGATATATTCAATTAGAGGCTCACTGTGCGATACAAAAGTGCTGAGAGCATGTGTAACCGGTATTAACGTCCGAAGCCTACCACGCCGTTGAATCATGTAGAAGACTATCGTCATTTGCTCGATTGTTTAATGTGCGGGTATTTAAATTTCGCGCTGCGTGAATGAGATTTTGTTCCTGATGTGCACAAAAAGGTTCATATTCTCCTTCCTCTAGCGTATGATTTAAACCTGGTAATAACGTCCGAAGCCTCGCGCGTCGTTAATTAATGTAGTTTTACGGGTATCTTTCTCTTTCCGTATTTCAATTCAACGAAAGGAGTTAAAAAAACAATGGCGAGTGGAAATAGTCGCACACGCTCGTCAATTTCTCCCATTCGACTCGACTGTTCAATCCGAGTATATTTAAATTTCGCGCTTCGTAAGCAAGAAAAACTGAATAATCTCCTCCCACAATTTTTTTGTGTATACACAAACCGACATCAAATTGATACCTATTCATCCTTTTGTGTGATAGCAGGAGGTGAGATTTTTTTCGCGTAGTCATGTTCTTCTAGTTTCTTCCTTTTTTTTTGCTCAACAGGTTACGTCTATTCAATCACATCACTGATGCTGTCAGATTCATCTACAAAATTTTAGGGCAATCCAATTTCGCGCTACGAAAGTTATCCTATTTTCTTAGTTTGCATAAAGCGCTGCGCAATCGCCTCCCATAATTTGCTTACCGTAGCGTAAATGCATAAGCCCAGCAAAAACTTAACACGCGAAAAAAATCACACCCCTTGATTCGTTAAATGCCGCCTCGGTTGATTGAGAACAAACATAAAGTCCTAAGATCCGCTTTCTACAAAGGGAATTTTTGGGAAAACTGTTGATAGCTTTATAATTTTCATAAAGACTGTTTGAATCCGACGTAAAACTATGTAAGCTCAAGCAAGACCTGCTTTTTTTTCTCCGAAAGAGAATATAGAACAAACGACAAACAAAAAATTCGTAACTTCTCCATTGTGAGACTTGTGAGTAAAATATCACACTCTCGTCTTGCCGCGCGTTTGACTGAAAACGAGAATAACTCAAAATAGATGTCCTCTCAAAAACTAGAGATAATTTCCTCGATCAGTACATCTTGTGTCATCAACATCGTTGCAAGAATTCTGTGCTTTTGTAAAACAGGAATCCTCTTCTTAGGTAGACTTGTTGGTTCCAGAAAGTAAGCGCTTCGTTAGAAAACAGCTGTGCGTCAGCGCCTGCCCTCTACGAAAATTTGGAGAAGCTGTTGACAGCTCCTTACTTTTAGCAAAGATTGTTAAAATCCGCTGTAAAACTGGTAGTTTTTAATGAGAGAGACTTACTTTTAAACAGGACCTGCTTTTTTTGCAAAAGATAAATAAAAAAACTCGCACCTTCTTCATTGTGAGACTTGTGAAAGAAAAAATATCACACCCTCATCTTGCCACGCGTTTGATTGAAAACGAAAATAACTCAAATACATGCTCTCGCAAAAACTAGAAATCATTGCTTTGATCAGTATATCTTGTATCATCAACATAGTTACACGAATTCGGCGCCTTTGTAAAGAAGGATCCTCGTGTCAGGTTAACATGCTGGTTCTTAAAACGATGAGCGCCTCGTTTGAAAACAGCTGTGCGCCAGAAACAAGGTTTTTAATGAAGAAAAAGTTTTTTGAAGAAAAGAAGAAAGGAGATTTGAATGGAGCATTTTGATGAAAGGAAAAATAACCCAACGTCCGTCATCGCGGACGGACGCAAACAGTTCCTTTACAATCACACTAAACAACCCTAGAACGTATGTCTCACAATGAAAACTTTATTAATAGATTGGTTGGAGTGACATAGTCCTCAAAATTTCAAGCCTAGCAAGTGCAGCTTATGGTCACGGCCATTTCAGCCCAATTTTTTAGCGAAAACACAATGATTTTACTGCCTCTACACTAAGGAAAGAAGTTTCTATATCTGGATCTCACCTGCCCTGGTGTGTGCTTGGTCTACCACAGCGTGGAGCCCCAGTCTCTAAGGGGTTTGTTTAACTATAACGCATCAGGCAATATTGCCTAAGAACACCTGTTTAACCAGACTTTAAACGCTGTACGCACACAGACAATGTTGATAATCACTTCTAGTGCATGGGCAGCCGTTCAAATCTTTATTATTTTATCTTTATATTATTTTATAAACTGATTGTAGAAAATAAGATAAAGAATCATACAAGGAAAATCAACACGTTTCAGAAAATTATGGATGACAGAAAGAAAACATATTTCTTTCCAGTCTCATTAACATAGATTAACTATATACGTACTGTAATCAATTTAATAAAATTCATCGAGCTAAGGAGTACGAAGTGCAAAATTTTCCTCTTTATCTGTGTTTGTGTGAGTCTCAAAACCATTTTCGCTGGACTTGCCTTTAATTCTTATTAAAGTCTCTCGTTTCTTCTCTCAAATTCACCTGCATTGCGTTTGTTTGACATGAATTACCAAAGACGATCTATAATTATAATGCCTTTGCACCTAACGTGACGTGCGACACTTTCAAGGAATTAATAATGACATTTTATTGTCCAAGACACATTACTCCAGTCAATCCGTACTAATTTAAATTCTTCACCGCGTATTATTCTACCAATTTAGCTTTTTGTGCAAAGAGCCCAAACAGGAAGAGGGAAGTTCATTTCTAATATTAATTTTCATCTTGGCTTGAAACCAACAGTTTCTATCGTAACCATAGCTACCAGACTAATAAAAGAAAACGCGTTTGGCTAAATAAGTCTAGTGTTGGGCACCAAAGAACGTTGGATCTTGGAAGGTAGGAGATGACTGTACTTAATGCATGATAAACTTGAGTTTGACTTTCACCCCATGATAAGATTTGATATTCAGCCTTAACTCCTATTTCTGTGTAGTTGAAATAAAACGAAAATGAAATTTACCGAGTTTCCAAATGTGGGTATCACAAACACTTGGCGAGAAAACATCTTCAGCTGCTTGAAAGAAACAAGATCATTATCCTGAAATTTTATTTTCTTGAACAAAACATTTACTTTGTTAAGTAATAGGGAGTTTTTAATCCAAAAGTTTTTGGATTCAAAACGTACAACTTAACGTCTAAGTATCTGCTTTTCCTAGCGTTTTTCGCCGTCAATTGGACCTAAAAGAATTAATCGAAATTTTTACAATGTTGGTCAAAGGACTAATTTCGGTGTCTAATACGTATGTTAACATGTGAAGATATTCCTAAGGAATTGCGGTGATTTCGCCAACGAGTGATTTCGCCAACGCGATGAGTCGCTTGGCCAACGTCCTACTGGTCACTTCGCCAACGCCAAATATCTAGTAATAACTCAGTAATAGCTTAGTAAAAAGGGTGCTTACTGATGCTTCGGATGTAATGCTGATACTTGGGTCAGAACAATTTTAAGTTAATGCTAGTTTCACTTGGCTGACTTCCAAACAATTTGCATATTTTTGACAGATCCAGAAAAAGCCGGCGTGTGAGCACTAACATCGCGGTAATTTAAAACTGTTGAATAACAAACTCCGATGGCTTCCAAATGTGTTCCAAAAATGTATAACTCAAAATTTTACTTGAAAAAGCGTTACGATGTGAATTAACGAGTTAACATTTTTCAGAAACAATCAGAGTTTGTTTTCCAGCCTTCAAAACGAGTCAGAAATAAAATATAACAAGTATAATATCAACAACATTTTTATTACAATACGCACTTTTATAAATATTTACAAGTGCAAAATATTTTAGTGGAAAACCTATTTACAAAACCTTCTGATTCATAAAATATTTTCAATGCAAAACTTATTTACAAAACCTGATTCAAAAAAACGTTTTAGTCAAAACCTATTTACAAAACCTTCTGATTCACAAAATATTTTCAATGCAAAACTTATTTACAAAACCTTCTGATTCAAAAAAATGCTTTAATCAAAACCTATTTACAAAACCTTCTGATTCTCAGCTTACTTCACGCTAGTTCAGTTCGTTCATGATCAGTTAGAGCGCGCTGGTCCATTCAAACGCGAGCACGTCCTGAGTAGTTGAGCGGCGGTTTTCTCGTTGTTCTCATACTTCTCCCAACTTGCGAATAGTTTTGCCTGAATGTTTCTTGTTGTACGTCGTTGAATTCGTTTCAGTTTGTTGTCAGAGACCAGCCTAATTGTAATAGCTGTGAGTTTTGCCTCCCAATCAAGTAACAATTAAAAAGGTATAAGGGCAAACCGCATTGTCCTCCAGCTCTGCGATTGAGGGCGTTATGCCAGCCTTCCAGGTCGTTATTTGTGCGGACGGGCTCCTTGTACACGCACCGGTTTCTTATGTTCAGTTCTTCGCCTCAGATACAAAACAAATAGGTAACGACTGTTGAAAAAAGTTCGTCCATGCATAAGTTCTAAAGATTGTTTGACAGTTTTCAAATTAAACCACCGTGTATTAAGACTAATACAATTGCATATGTAAGCAATAGAGACTTAATGACTAGAAATGTGAATCACACAATTTTTCCGACGTTTTACTAAGCTGTTTTTCAGTGGCATATCATACCTAATGAGAACTTAAACAATTTCAAGTGTAACTTGAATTCAAAATTCGAGCAACTTCCGCCGAAGAATTAGACAAGCTGGAAAAATATAGGAGATGATTTATTAATGAAGTCATTTGGCGTCTTATAGAAAGACATAAACAGCTTCTGGTATCTGTCTTGTCTGTCATCTTGAACAAAACATTTACTATGTTAAATAATGGGGGAAAATGTATTGTTTATTCTGGTAAAAGTGCGCCTTAAATATGTTTTAAAACTCCTACGGAGTGCGTGAAGCCGGCTAAATGTTTCATCGTGCACAAACGGTCGGGATGATTTTATCATAAGGACGGAAAACGTTGTGCTTTTTGTCTAACTTGTGGTGACAAAGCCGTAGTAAGAAAAATGAACGATTTTACAAGAATAGCAACTTTTCAAATAATTTCGAGCCATTATTACGTGTTGATTTAACGTTGCGTGAGACAAGACAGACGACAATTCAATAAACTATAAGTAATATGAAAAAGACGTAAGCAAATTTCAAGATAGTGTGTATGGCGAAAAAAAAATAGTCATAAATTTACATACATTTATTTGAACTACAATGTCGACGACTCATTAAAAACTGTCATGTTAAAAATATTTATCAACAAATTTTTAGTATTTGGCATATCAGCGTAAATTTACATCGCATTTTGTTTAATCTGTTTGTCCTCATTGTCAACTTAGATTTGTATTGTAGCTCTGAAGCCCTTGAGGTTTGAGCAGATCGTTTGTATTGCGTTTTCTTGACGTCCGTGAATTATGGTCATCGTGGCTTTCGCGCAAGGTGGAGCTGTACAAATATTCATAGTAAATTCCGACACGAATCGTCAGTATTTGCTCAAAGACTTCCTCGAGGCCAGAGCAAGTTTTTAAACTAAAATTACGTGACAGGTTGATGAAAGTCCTTTTTAAATTAGAGAACTAACTTTCAAAATCACAAACAAGTGCAACATTTCCTAAAGCAAAAAGGAAAAAACTCAATTGAAGTCCTATCGTGATAATTTAACGTTGAGGCGCTTTGAAAATACTAGACAAAATTAAAAACAGGTGGTAATTAAGTATTAACAACTGAGTTGAAAATGTAAATTGGCCACCGTAAAGAGTAAAAAAGCTGACGTTTCGAGTGTTAGCCCTTCTTCGCCACAACTTAAAGCGATGAAAAAAATCTCACCTTCGTTGGATGCCACGCCCAAGGTAAAAGACAAAAGGAACAAATAAAAAGTGATAACAAACGCGCTCTGCCAAAACCTCGAAAAACTTGCTTTTAGCAGTATTTCATTCTAAAAACATTTCTAGAATTCAGTTTTGACAGTTTTTAGAAAATTCTTGTACGAGCAAGATCTGCTTTTCCTTTTTTAAAAGTAGAACGGTCACTTCAACTTCAAGCAATCTCAAAGTACCTAAATGAAGGAATCCTCTTCTTAGGTAGACTTGTTGGTTCCAGAAAGTCAGCACCTCATTAGAAAACAGCTGTGCGCCAGCGCCTGCTCTCTGCGAAAAATTTGGAGAAGCTGTTGACAGCTCCTTACTTTTAACATAGATTGTTAAAATCCGCTGTAAAACTGGTAGTTTTTAATGAGAGAGACTTACTTTTAAGCAGGACCTGCTTTTTTTGTAAATGATAAATAAAAAAACTCGCACCTTCTTCATTGTGAGACTTGTGAGAGAAAAAATATCACACCCTCATCTTGCCACGCGTTTGATTGAAAACCAAAATAACTCAAATACATGCTCTCGCAAAAACTAGAAATCATTGCTTTGATCAGTTTATCTTGTATCATCAACATAGTTACACGAATTCGGCGTCTTTGCAAAGAAGGATCCTCGTGTTAGGTAAACATGCTGGTTCTAAAAACGATGAATGCCTCGTTTGAAAACAGCTGTGCGCCAGAAACAAGGTCTTCAATCGCCTCGAGGCTCTCCACAGAAAACCGTCACTTTCGATTGCATTTAACATCAGTAGTAAGACCAAAAAATATATTTGTACGTTGAAAAAACTGACTGGTAAAAACCAGGCGACTTGACTTACATATAGAGAGAGGTGGTTTAAATGAGTCACTGCAATACGGATAAATTTAATTATTTCTGAATTTGCGAACCTTTGGCTCAATGCGCTAAACGAGGGTCAAGTTTACCCCTGGGTACACCGATGGAGATTGATTTTACTAGTTCATATTTACACTACCTACTCCCCCAGTGCAGCAAAATTGCCACTCCGATAATTTTCTCGACCAGTTACGAGCTTTTCCGCCTCCCTTCGGCCAAAATCCCTCAGGACTACCAATTACTCAGTACTTTTGTCTGGAAAAGTTGACCCGGAACAATGGGCCATTTCTTGATACGTTCAAACGTAAACAAGTAAACTTTTCTAGCGAATGGTTTGTTAAAAAAAACAGAAGGTCCACTACATAAAATTGTATTACGGCAGGTTAAATCATAAATTCATTTTCCAAATTTTACGTGACCATGATCCAGTTTGGAACTGTTCTGATTAGTCCGATCTTGTCTTGATAAGTTGTCGGGTGGAATTTTGGAAGCTGATATACGATCAGTTTCGATAAGCGTGTTCCCACTTAACAGTTTTAAAATGAGATTTTGATAATACACTAGCTTACCACACTGACTCTTGGATAACTGTTATGTAAATTTAGGATAAATCAGCATTTGGGGAAGTTTTTATTCCATTACCAGTAGCGTGCGATATAGAAATATTTGAGCTCCTCTTGAGAATTTGAACCACCTGAATTTGGTCACCTCTAGCGTTACGGTCAAATCCTCTACCTATATTGAGGTACAAAGAAGTTTTTATTTAGCGGAGCTGTATATTAAATTCATACGTGTTTAGCTTTCCAGCCATTGCCATGATCAGCAATAAAATCATCGTTATCTTTAGTTATCTCTATTGTATTACTATTCTTCCGAAAATGCCGTCAACAAAGATTTTCATGTCAATGCCTGATTTTTTCAAACTCGCATTCTTTTGACCCATAATCTTATCAGACATGTAAGAGATATCATCTGTCAGAATCATGAGGATTTTTTTGTTTTGGTCGACCTACTCGATCTTTCTTTTGAAGTCCAACTCACTTTGTCAAGCCTTAACTGTCCTAATACTTGACCTTTTCGCATTAACTGAATTTCATAAATCTTTGTGAAGATTGATCGATAGAGCCAAAATATCGCCGCTGATTGCTTAGATAAGTCCTCAGTGATGTTCGTCGTTCTTTTAGCCTGCTTCGAACATCAAATCACAATAGAAACACTAGACTCTTTAAAATTGTACCTGAATTGCGAATCCGATACATTTAAAAACGAGAGAATAGAAAAAGAAATCAGAGGCAAAATATTAATTGTCTGAGATCGTGTTATCGCTTGTTCTACGCTTTCAGTTTGTACTGCAACGCTGAAGATGACTTCGATCAAAAAATAAATTCGTATTTATTTTTTGTTAGAATTTTGCGAATGGTAGGATGTGTTTACCGTCTCTCGGCACCGCACCTCAACTTCAGTATAACGTCTGTGAGCAGCGTTACATACATACATACACACTTTATTGATGCTCCCTAAGTGGGCTTTTCAGCTCAATAGAATAAAAAAAATACAAATATATAAATTAATTGAGAATGTAAATACAATAATATTATGATTACAAAATATATATCAATAATATAATATATCAACTTAATAAAACATTTGCAAGATGACGTCTAAAATTCCTGGGGCATTTTAAGGACTTAATGTCATCATTCAAGGAGTTCCAGAGTTTGGCTCCTCTGAAAGCAAAGGAGCGCTGCCCTGTTGACAGGCGACATAAAGGTATATCCAAAGCACCAGATGATCGAGTTTGTCTATTATGGACTTGAGAACGTGATTTAAACATATCAGCAAGATAGTCTGGAACAAGCTTGTTAATACATTTGTGCATCATAGTAGCGTCATTTAGAATGAGTTTCTCTCTAATAGGAAGCCATTTCAACGATCGCAACCCATCCGAAATATGGTCATACTTTCTTAGTCCCAGAATAATTCGCCCAGCAAAGTTTTGGACTTTTTGTAACTTGTCAATATTGCTACTGCTGGTATTACTCCAGACAGTTGAACAATATTGAAGTTTACTAAAGACAAATGAATTTATTACTAACAGAAGTGTTTTCCTATCCAGGAGGTGCTTGATTCTGTTAATTTGGTACAATTTAAAAAGGCATTTAGAGGCCATCTCAGTGATATGTTGGTTATAACTGAGGTGTGTGTCGAGAAGAACACCCAAGTCCTTAACGACAGGCACAGGTGTTATTTCTTTGTCAAAAAGTGTTATACTGAATGATGACAGTTTCTTGAAAAGTTGTGGTGATCCAACAGCTAGAACCTTAGTTTTGTCCGGATTAATCAAAAGAGAGTTTTTACAGCACCACTGAGATATTCTCGTAAGATCTTCGTTTAAGGCAAGGATGGACGTGGGTAATTCGGCAGGTGAAAAGGACAAATACAATTTACAATCATCAACATAGGAGGCAGATAGACAACGTTTAGGAACAGAAAGGAGGTCGTTAACATAGATTGTAAACAAAACCGGACCTAAAATAGAGCCTTGCGGAACTCCGAACTCAAGTGGGAGTACTTTAGAAACTGCGTCACCGATTCGAACGCACTGTTGTCGGTTAGAAAGGTAACTCTGAAACCAATTCAACGCACCCTGGGAAAAATCGAGATTTTGTAGCTTGCATAACAAGATGTCGTGTCGAATACTATCAAATGCTTTAGACATATCTAATAAGACCATGATGGAAACTTTCTTGTTATCCATAGCCTGGAGCAACTGATCTGTAACGTACAACAGAGCGGTTTCTGTCGAGTGAAGCTTTCTATTTCCGCTCTGATGTGTATTGAGCGTTGAGCTCCAAAGGGAGACTTTAATACCAATCTGCCGTTGGGTTTTTCATTATCAGACCACGCAAATTTTGGTGATTCCACGTTGTTGTTTTGCAGAGGCTGAGAAATCTACAAAGTTTTAAAACGTACGTGCGGAACTATTCCCATTAAATCGTTTGTTTTACCACGTCCTCGTTGCCGTGGTCGTCGTGGTTGGCTTAAGTTCCCCTAGAAGTGCGACAGAACTCAGTTGGAAACAAAAAGGAAGGAGAAAAGAAAGGGGGAATTTCCCTCGCTCTGCTTGAAAAGAGCTGCGTTATGAAACGTGTATCTTGAAAAATTTAGCCCTAAGGAAAGTTACCACAGTGATTACGTTGTTACTAACGTATGCTAATGGAAGGAAGTTTCCTTTCTTGGCTTTACATACATTACTGAACAAAAATGAGATGTTCAGAAAAAAGAGAAATCGAACAAAAATGAATTTATATTTGCGTTCGACGAAGGAGAACGCATACTAATCGAGTTGTTTTTACGAAAATCACTCTCGAGGGTTTTATGGACCAGTCACAAGGGGATCGATCGGGGTACCACACGATTTTAGGCATTGGGCGCCATTTTGGAATGGCTGGCTGGGTGGCTGGCTGGCTATGTAGCACAAATAGCCTCGATCTCGAGTGCAAATGTTTTCTTCGCCGCCTTGAGCTGAAGACACCGATTTTTTTTTCTGCACAATCAGTACAATAACAAAAACTTGTACTAGAGATCGAATGCGCTTTATTTATCTTTGATTATTACTAGTTTTAATTAGAATTTTGCAAATGTCAGGATGTGTTTACCGTCTCTTACGGCGCCACACCTCAACCGGCTTCGGCATAAAGAATATGTGAGCAGCGTTGAGTTTCAAATGGAAACTTGAATAACATGCCGTCGGGGTTTCCGTTCTCAAACCACGCAAATTGTAGTGATATTACGTCTTGTTGTTTTGCAGCGGACGGCTAAGAAATGTACAAAGTTTTAAAACACACGCACTGAGCTAATGTTCCGCTGAACAGATCTTTTTTTTGTCACGTCCTCGTTACTGTCATCGTCGTACTTTAGTTAAGGTCACTACTATTTAATGCACACTCGTTAATGCACGTGGATTATACAATAGCGGAATACGCCACGAGTTTTTTTAAATTCGTATTTCTTGTGGTAATCGTATCCTCGGGTTTGCTCTTTTTGAGGTAAGTATTACCTATATGAAGCTTGTCTACTTTGGCAAACCATGTTAGGTTTCCTTACATGTTAAATAACCTTCTTTAAATTATATCAGCATTATTCATGATACGCGGTACAGTCCATTCGATTAGAAAAAGATAACTTTCATCACAAAAGCCTATAAAAAAGATCTCGCCGCGTCTCATAAGAAGCCTTCCTTCTCTTTAACTCCCTTCTTTTCATGTTGCTCTGCACACCGTCTGTCTCGTTGTTGACTAACTAATTACTTGATACAGATTTGTAATCCGTGGCTTGCAGTGACGGCAACGAATGGTTTGGTGAACTGGGTAACAAAGCCCTTGGACTTGAAGGGAGTTCTTCCGCCGGCTAGGATCTTATCAAAGCACATTGAACTAATTCGGTTATATCATTGCACAAATCAGATGAACTCATGAGATTATTTTTGAATTTAGAATCCTTTCTTGTGACCATTCACCAGATATCTTCAGAGATTTCTTTTCATCTTTTTCCGTCTCCAACCTCTCGGTAGTCTTTGTTCTGCTTTGCTCTGTGTGTTTCTCCATTCTTATTTTGTTATGAATCAATTAGGACATGTCAGACGTCACGTGGTATTAATTCTCCTACGCAAATATGACATGTGTTAGAGCATGACATATCCCACTTTTCACGCAGACAGATTTATGAAGCGAAGCACTAAGCTGTTGGAGCAAAATACTCACGCCTTTCACTCTAAAATCAAAGCTGAAATGTTTACTCTTTCTTAGTGTAAATACACTAAGCTCCTTGCTTCCAAGGGAGACATTAACACATACGAAAAAAACGTTCAAAGGTGGGTTTAACTTAACATTGTGTAAACACGTTGTTTTTTTGTTTATTCTGCACGGTTTGACTCAGTCTAGTCCTGTCTTGTAAAGATTAAGTTATGTTTGTTTACGTTTTTAAATGTTAAGTTTAAGACGGGGTCTTTTCAATACAGGCAGTTTGAACTCTGTGTCGAAATTGCGGTAGGAACCGTGCGTGGTGCAGCTCTGCGTATCAAAACTTCAGTTTGCGCGCGTGCCATTTCAGAAGCGTGCATTGAGTAAGTCTAACATATGTTTTTCCCACATATCATGAGCACAGCTATCCAGCCGTAAATTCAGTACAACAAATTGTCATTGATAGTGTTTCATTGATCAAAAATCCGAATCTAGTGATCGAGTAAAACATTAGCTAACGATGGCCATCTCATCAAACCTCAGTTTATGAGAAATAATAATATATTACTGGTCAAAAGATCAAGTCGTGAATTTAACCTCCAGATTCATATCTCTGTATTATATTTTTTCAGTAGAGCTCATCTTAACCTTCACTAACATCTCTCTCCAAATGTAACTGCGTGCCGCAACAAATCTGAAGCAAAGCTCTGCTGTAGACAACATGGAGTCATCAACTACCGTTTAAAGTGGGAGGGGCAGACACTTTGCTCCCCACGGCGCGGTGGAATCTCTAACACGATGCTTGTGAATTAAAGCTATACTGATATTCTGAGACATGGGCTACTAAAAAAAGTGCATTTCTATCCATTAAGTCGTACGTCGTATGCGTTATCTGTGATAAAATACTCTTTCAGGAAGATAATAGAGTTTTGTACTGAAGATTATGAGGAAGGTCAAGAAATGTCTTTAATCGCGCGTCGAATGATAAGACACAGGACTACTTCGACTCTTTCGACCTGACTCCTGAAGATAAGCACGTCTGTACACTCATAATCCCTGCAAATGAAAGGAAAAAATGATAAGAGCTGACGGGATAAAAATGGATTTATTTTATTGTGCAAGGCTGTGTTTCCAATTAAGAGTAATTCCTCTTTAACGATAAATATTTTGCGTCCATTGGCTAGAGATAAGATGAGATTACGGAGATTAGTTGAAAGACGGTAAATTGTGATGTGATGACGCAAAATGAACACCCGGCTCAGCCTGCTATGAGCTGATGAATCGAGCTAGATCACTTACATCTCCTGACAAAAAGAAGTGAGCTGAACTCAAGCCACATGCAACCCCTTGCTTACTTTCTTACGCCTGTGGTTTGGCTGATTACTGAGGTCGCAAAGGTGAAAAATTATCTTTTAAAAGATTGTTTATGTTCATGCAGTGGCAACTGTAGATAACTGACATCTCAGCCATATAGAAGTTGTGGTTTAAATTGTTTTTATCCTCTTTTCGCGCCCTGGATTTTCCTTTCTACGTTATGGTTTATATTTGGAGTTGTGACTGATTCCCGCGGGGCATAAATCCGAAATGTTAAGCAGTTTTCTGTACCTCACTGGAAAACGGAAACTTCTTTCCCTTCTATTTCGTTGATAGTTTCAAGTGCAATTGTCGCCATCTAAACTCTATCAACTATGATTTTTTATTACGTTTGTTCAACTCGGAGACGATTATTTGCGTCTAGATTTGCAAACAATGTGAATGTTTGATTACCAGTAAACTGGACTTGATTCTACAAGACAATGGATTGGGTAATCGCTTCGACGAAATTTTGTTTATCGGTAATGCAAATTTAGGTCATGTCGATTAACTCAAGAATACTTAAGTGTAAAATTCTAGTGATCTATGGAATCAAGAGAAATTAATGGGACCATTATTTTCTCTTGATAGAATACATGACAGGAAGTGTGTTTAAACTTTCTTTCCCTTTAACAGTCGACCCTCAAAATGTTATTAGATGCCTTATTAGATTGGCTTTTTTCTGAATTATTTGCAAATTTTAGCGTCATTCATATATGTCTCAGCCCAACATCCCACATCGGAATGTGATTTTTATATGTATATTTCTGAGACATCAGTTATATGTCGAGTACTAGCTTTTTTTCGATTTTTTTTTTTTACTTGAGCGCGTTTTCATACCCTAACCTTTACCCGAAAATATTCGACTTTTTTCCTGTTGTCGTATGACTGAAAGCATCTTTACTGTTCGTCAAAAAGGAATTTTCATTTTGGGAGTTTGCGTAACTCCCTGTGTAAACGGAGCTATGACAATCTGTTTGATCTCCGTCTGAAGACTCAATTGTTTCCGAGGTCCAATCCCCCCGATGGAGGACTGACACCCGACCAAATCTAGGTTTACATCTAGCCCCTTTTTGTCAGTTGACGATAGAGGCAGTGAAGTTGTTTAGAATTATACCTAGTTTTTTCTTTTCGCAAATCTGATCAAAACAGCTTGCTTCTATCTACAGTGCCACTAAATACTCAGTTATAAGTAGTCCAGGAACGAACAGGTGCCTTTAAAAGGGACAGAAAAAAAAACTGCTGCAATTAATAAAATGTTCTGCTGACATACTTAGCTGCGATCATGGGTTGACAGTAAGTTAAAATACTGACGTGAAATTTAATTAAATTTTCTACCTGCCTGGAGTCCCGGGACAAAAGAAATGGCATTTGGAGAATAAGATAGTATCTTTATAATGTTCCCTTGTCATTTTTATCTCACCAAGTGCTTTGAAAACGACAATTTATAACTGCATATTGCCGAATCTATTTTTTTATAAATGAGTGTAAAATGAGTTTCTTTTGTTGCAAAGGAAATTACTCCACCATTAGAGATTGTCATCCTCGGCGCCTTTCTCTTAATTGCTTTTTGCTAATGTTTGGACTCGAATTTGCATAAGTCACAAGCTAATAATAAACGAAAATCGTTATTTTTTTCAGTTTATTTCTACCCTTGGCTTGGCCCACTCGATGCCTTTTCACTTGTATTTACTTAAGTGTTCTGTCATGAGAATTTTTCGCAACATAAGAATTTTGATGTTGTAACACTTTTAAATGTTTATCGCGTAGAGTTGTCGTTTTCAATTACAGTCCTTCCAATCACTTCTTGTCTTTTAATTTTCCTACCTATTTATTCTATTTGAGCCATGTAAACTGTCCTTTATCACCAGTAACATTAATTTGCCTTCGGGCCATCCCAGCATCCTATCGATTCTTTTCATCAGCATCATTAAAAGTTTCTATTGTATGAGGACCGACACGTTAAAAAAGCTCGGCTCCTGACTCTGACAAGGACGAGTGACAAGTGTGTTGGTTGAGGTAGATATTTGATAGGAAAAATCAACGTTCCTTGGTGGAATCAGCTGCGGAGACCATTAATATATGTGGTAAAGCTTTAATTAATCCACCATAGCGCGGAGTTCTGTTCATAATAGGCTTAACATTGCTGCTCCATCATTTATCACGCAGTTTATCGTGTGTTATGCTCCGATTTTAGATCGAAGCCACATCTGAAGAATTTAAAATACGCTTGATCGAATACTGTAGAGTTCAAGGCTGACCATGGCAGCAAATAACACTTCTGTCCCAGGTACGCTCCAAGTGCGGAATGTATTTTATTCTTTGTATGAAAGTAGGGCTACAGTGATTTGTATAAGTGTTAAAAGTTGCCATTAAATTTAACTGTTGGTTTGGTTCGTAGGCGAAATGTATCTCGAAAAATTATTTGCCGTAATAGGTTAAAAGTGGAATTTTCTCCGATACTGATTAATAACGTCTGGGATTTATTTTTATTTAAAGCGACTTTTGACGCACTTTTCGTTTTCATGAACAAGCCAAGGTACTTTTTCTTGGTTCCAAAAATTTTTGCATGGTCCTATTTTAAATCGTTCATGTCTTACGGCTTGATTGTGCGAAGACTAACCCTTACTCTTAGATGGATTTTCTAAGAAATGTGTAATGTCATGATTGTACAACGATGATTTGAAAAACTAGGACAATGATTTGAGGAAATATACAATTTTTGGGTATTTCTTTTTCTTTTTTGTAACATTTTTTGGAAAAGTTTCCCCTCATCATTATTTATATATAATTTTACATGAAATATTCAGTTGTCGTGTTCGATCAAAATACACATGAACTGTAAGAGCGGGTGCTGTTAGTTTTGTTCTAAGTGTCATTCTGTACGGTCTGAATTAAAAGGACAGATTATGAAAATCCAAAATATTTACTGTCCCGGTTTACTTTGTGTGTGTTTTTGTCGCAAATAATTTTATGTAGCGCTAAAATAAAACTAATTTTATTACCATAGCGAAATTAAATGATCAAATACTGTAGCTTTTTCCTGGAGGTTCATTAAAATCAAAGACGAATAAGTGACAGTTCGTGAATAATTTAAACATTTGTGAACTTCTCAAGAGAACTTAAGAAGATTCATCCCTTTTTATTACTTGAAATAATTGAGAAATCAAATCCAAGTTGACGTGCAGCTTCCCTTGTGTTCTTTTTGTGCCGATATTCGCCAACGTAAGTAAAAGTTCAAAATCCCGCCTTAGTGCTACAAAACAGTTTCCACAGCTGCTGGTATCAGATGTTCCCCACAGGTAGTTTTTTTCTATCCAAGCAAACTGTTTCAATAAAGAAACCGATTTAGTTAAATCTAGTTATTACTTTGGATACCATTTATCGGACCGGAAAAAGTTGTTTTGTTCATATTTTAGCAAGTGAACGTATCTCAAACTAATTTCCGATTTCTTTCCAAGAAAAACTTTGCATAAAAGCTGGCAAGCCAATGTAGTGAACGAAACAGAGCATGTCAGGACACAATAGACTTTTAAAATGATTCCTTATGTTGGAAATATACTTTACTGCTTTCTTCAAAAAATTTGAGTCGTGCTTACCCCTAAATTTTTCCCAAAAACTCGAAATTTTTGCATTGATTTACACTTACAACAGTATTCATTTATGCAGGCGCCCGAGGCGAAAAGAAACATCATAAAAATGTAGTAAGTTAATTAAACAGCATCTGCAGATCAGTGGCGGCTTTCATTAGATCGTTCTGGGTAAAACGAAGAATTATAATAGTGTAGTTACTTTCCTTCTCTGTACTAAGCTGACAATTTGACTTTTTGCCCCATCCACAGTAATTGTTTTTGACCTCCTTTTATCTTGTATCTTCAGACCATGGGTTCTTCAATAATTTTTTGATGAGTAAAATTGTCTTGGTAACAGTTTTTGGCTCTTGAAAAATCGGTCTTTGCACTCATCTTTGTCACTGTCATCCTCATTCTTTTTGGGTTGTTTCACCAAATTTGGTACTTTGTTATCTCAAAGGAAGTCAGGTCGCTTTAAGTCAGGTCGCCCTCAAGTTGAGTGACCTCGCCTCCAATTGTGGTTATGTCGCCGCCCTCAAGTGTGATTACCTATCGCGGTGCGACTATGCAAACGAATATTTCAAGGTTTTGTGCTTTTTTTTTTCTTTCGTCGACTTCCTTTGTTGTCTTGGATAGTTCAGGGCGAAAAAGAAATTAAAATGCTTCGTTTGATTGACTAGGTCAATAAGTATTAAATGCAAGCTGTAGGTAAGTTCATTACAAGTTAAACTGACAGATAATATTAGGCTGTTGGCTTAACAACTAAGTTGAACTGATTTGGCAAGTGCGACCACTGGATTTGACACCGAGTAAATTTATATCACAAGCGTTGCTTTTGGCTTCAACCTAGGAATAATTTATATTAAGAGAGTGACTATTAGAAAGGGAGTTACGAATCTGTAGAAATAAGGGGTTCATTTTGTGTTCTTGTCTTCTTTTTATCTCCAGATATGGAAAACGCGACGTCATTAAGTGGTGATGATGTTCACGGGGCTAAAGTGTGGATGACTCTCGCTTATACTGTTATCTTTATCTTTGGCTTCTTTGGTAACACTTGTATCATTTACATTGTGGCAACTCGTGCGAGAATGAAGACTACTTTCAATTTTCTAATTGTTAACATGGCGATCGGCGATCTGCTGGTTTCTATTTTCATTATGCCTTTTGAGGTAAGTCAAACAGCAATTGCTTTGTAAATATACGAGTACATTGACAATTACATTCAAGCCTCAATCATCAAAGGGGTTTTTAATAATAAGTATTCTGGTGCAATAATACTCTTTAATATGGGGCTAAGCTGGTTCTCTCCAAGTTGTAAACTTCTCTTGTTCTCCGCTCTAACTGTGCCTCTATTCCTTCAGCTTCTTCACGATATTGCTAAGTTCAGTCATACGCACGCACACATTATTAGTTTTGTCTGAAACAGTCGAACTTGTATAAGTGGGCACCCACGAGGAATGGGAGGGGGGGAGGCGGGTGCTCCCTTTGTACAGTTTCAACAGATCAGGGGTATCATAATAAACGGTGCACAACACCACCTTATGCCATAAATGGCCATTTAATGTGCTCAAAAATACTACTTACTTTGATTTTTTGAGAGAAACATAGATCAAAATTTGAAATATTATTCTTAGTTCTATTTGGGTGGTTCCGCTTTCAGTGAGCGTTCGATTCAGGTGGAAAATAATAAAAACAGGCAGTCAGGACGTAGCCACAAGTAATTGCGACCGTTTATTAGAGGTAACCGCTCAATAAAGGTGAAAATTACAGTGATTAGGGGGAAACAAATTGGAGACTTTAACAACTGATCGCTTAATACGGGGTGACCGCTTAATACGGTGCCGCTTAATACAGGTTCGACTGTATTCCATTCCAACAAAGGAGACTAGTTAGATTAGCTACGCAAAGGTGAGACGGAGCATGGGCTCGATGAGGAGTATCATTGCATTTACCAGAATCAACTATTTCAATGTTTGTGGAAGCTCTCTAGCTTTGTCGCTGACAATTTTTTTTTAACTCACAGCCTGGGTATGTTTATGTCCTTTTTTTGGTCTTTGTAGGTGATTTTTTTGTACATTGGATTGACGTGGTTACCCGGTGGCTTTGGATCAGTGACCTGCAAGTTTGTTGAATTCTCAGGCGGTCTGTCCATAGCAGCCACTATTATAACCCTCGTGTTTATATCATTGGACCGCTACTTTGCCATTCTTCATCCATTCGCCGACGTCCCCATTATTCGGAACACTAAATTAGTTACCTCTCTGATTTGGATTTTATCTTCGCTGTATTTCTCTCTGTATCTGGTTCTTTATGATAGCGTGCCTTCTGCTGACGGATCTTCCTGGGAATGTAGAATGGTCTGGAGCTACTTATCCTCAGACGAGATGAAACAATTTGAAATTGGCAGAGCTTACTTCATGACAACCTTTGTGGTGCTGTATCTGTTTGCACTTGTAATCATTGCAACCTTGTACATTCTTATTGGTCGTCGTCTCTGGTCACGTGTGATTCCGGGGGCTTCAACTGCCGGTCAAAAGCGTCAAAACGAGTCGTCTAAAAGGAAAGTACTGCGCATGCTCATCATTGTTGTTGTTGTCTTTGCGCTGTGTTGGCTGCCGAGTCACATTATGCATTTGATGATGTATTTCTTCACCCCGACTTACTTTGCTTTAATTTCACACGAGTACTTGGAATCCAGCTTTTACTTTCTGTCGCACGCCAATAGCGCTATAAACCCGTGCCTGTATATTTTTCTCAACCAACGATTTAACCATGAATTTAAAAACGTTGTCCGATCTCTTTTCTGTCGTCCAGCCAAAGAAGACCTATTGGGTCCTCAGTCAGTTCACCAAAGGTCTACTGAAGGCACGATGGCCATGAAATAAGTCTAGTTCAGTGAGGTCTTTCTGTCAAAAAACCGATACATTCTATTCTTTCTCACTGGAAGCAGAACTTTGTGTGGTGTGATATTTAGGTCAGGCTCGGCTTGCATTTCTATTGGTAACTTCATATAAGCTGGATTGACTCCAACTTACTTTGACACAAAATTAATTCAGGGAATAAGTCACGTTATTCTTGGTCATTTTATGTGACATGCGAAACTGTTTTCAAAATATTAGTTTGGTCCAAAAAAAATATTAACGAAAAAGGATTAGGGATAGCCGATGATGGAAATGATTTAAACGAATTAAAAATGATAAACCTGCGTACTTGACCAACTGCCAAACCAACAATAGGCCGAGTGTTTCTCCTATCAGACGATAGCTCAACGGAAAGAGAAGTATAAGCAGATGGGAAACACCTTCAAAACATCAGAGAAAATTTTGTTATCTAGAGATACTTAAAAATTGTTGACAATGCGTACAGTTTAAATACAGATTAATTTTGCAAACGTTTCGACAGACTATGTAGATTATTATCACTTGTATTCTGGTAGAAGCCAACAACCAGATCACAGCAATCAAACATAGCAAGATCTTTAATTGCTTTGAGCTGGTAGTCTGCAGCCACAGTGCTCGCTTACGAGCCAGCTCCCAATACATTTATCGTTAAATATCTTATTGTCAATCAAAACTATTCATGTGTTTGTAAGCCAATAGAAAAATATCAGATCTCAATAGTTAACATGTATGTTTTTTATGTTTTCAAGATATATATAATTCTGTAAAATAACGTTGTCTGAGCCTTTTCTACAGCAATAAGATTCGACAAGAGATCTCACGTGAGCACGAATAATTAGGAAACTCAGTAATTTAGATTTAGCCTGCTTAGAGTCTAAGAATATCAACATAGTTAATCGCATCATACATTTTCATCTAATAAGGTACTTCATAACTTGTATTTTAGCGAGGCTTCTGTCGAGCAAACAAGCTTCATACCTAAACTGAATTTGTGAGACTCTCTGTGATGGTAAATGTGTTTTGTCTTACATAGCAAATCAGCGTGTAATGGTAGGACGATTTTGACTTGAGTGTATAAAGTAATCCTGGGTTGCACTGAGTTTGTTTCGTTCTATGATTGGTTTAAAAAACTCGCGCTACCCTCTAAACTGATTGATCAGTGTAAAAACTAACTCCAATTACTTTGTGTTTTTTTAGTTTTATGTCACTACTCTCAATCAAAATTCACCCTCTTCTTGCTTGAATCAGGCAACCTGCGAGCAGAGCCTCATTGTCAGCGACTCTTCAATACGGGCGCCTCTTCGCCCACGAAAGTTTGAGGAGGCCTTGAGCAATGCGTGCTGGCGAGAGGTTTGCTTGTTATCAGACACTGATAATGTGGCCAATCCAGGCAAAGAAACGTTCGTCCCGCAGTGCTTAAAACGAGGGCCTTCTCGTAAGCCATGAATAAGACATCGAAACTCAAAGAGAAAAAAGAAGTATTGCAACGAGAGTTAATGTAACTTATCCCCTGATAATTAACTCTTTAGACACTTGTACTACGAAAGACCGGCTTGCTCCATATACGTTTTCAGTTACAAAATATAATTCAAATGCAAAAATGTAGTTCGCGATTTTGTCAACTGTTTCATTAATATAGACAAATAAAATCGAAAGTTTCTTCTCCTCTGCACTCGAATCTCCTGGCTCGTTTAGAAATACGATAAAGTAGTAAACATTTCCATCTACTGAAGTAAATCAACGTGAACTATTTAAGTCACTTTTGAGTTATTACATTTTATTTTTTTGCGTGAGTTGACTGCAAGTCTCTATCCTGGTTGTCATTCAAGTTACGCTTCCTGTAACAAAGAAATTACATGCGGGAAGTTTTCTGGTGGGAAAACGTCTTCATTAAAGTTTCCCACTGACTTTTTTTTAAGAACAAAAAAAGAATATTTGCAGAGCCTAGGCAAACGCCAAACCGATATAGGAGTTTAATATCGGGCACCGGAACACCCAAGGAAATATCATTCAAGTTATATTTATTCCGGATTTCCAGTGGGTTGTAGCTTTCCATACAAATTGAATCCACGAGTAGCGAATTCAGATCACTTTATTTGCTTTTTATATAGAAACAATAGAACACCTGTCTGTGTTGTAAAGGATGAGGAATGATCATCTAATAAGACAAAAAAACACAAACTTTGACAAGATATCAAGTTCAAACAAGAACTTTAGGACCGCCTCAAACTTCATCTATAGTCACAGTTGTAGATCCGTTGAAAGAGAGGAGGCAAAAGGCGAATCTACGTCAGGCATTGCAGATTATTTCAATAGAAAAAACTTCTTTAACTGCGCAGAAATTT
Source organism: Pocillopora damicornis (assembly GCF_964200805.1). NCBI lineage: Eukaryota > Metazoa > Cnidaria > Anthozoa > Scleractinia > Pocilloporidae > Pocillopora > Pocillopora damicornis. Next base: position 261,423 of record NC_142681.1, on the reverse strand, counting down.
CCTGAACTGGTTCACCGTTTTTAATTCAACTCTAGTTGCCTAGAACATTTCTAGCACTTAAACCGTTACCTTTACGTTGAATTAACTAATCGGAATAACTGAATGTAATAATATTAAATAAACAATTCTGATGAACAAAGCCCAATTTGACAGATGGTTTGCAAGAGAAAAGCAGCTACAGTTACAAACGGCGTGAAAAGGGCATTTTAAAGTTGTTATCAAATTAAAGATTATTTGAGAGCTTACTTGTTCATTATCTGAAAATGTGAGAAAAGCAGGAATATCCTAAGTCACCATAGAGGAGGTCAATTTTTGCCATAAACAAAAGCTAAGAAATGAGTAGCTCTTAGTCGGCTTCATTCATTTTACTACCAAGTTCTCATGGTGTTTTCACGCTAATTGAGCTCGACAGATATCATGAACTGAATACAACCGGTGTTAATGCTATTCAATGTTATTACTCCTTTTTATCGGCCTACCTAATAGTGATGTTTCAGTTGTGTTTTACAGCACACACCATACTGCGACTCATTTTTTTAGTACTTCAGGACTCACCCTTCTACTTATTATTGAAGTTAACATGAAGCTCTCTTCTTCTTTTCTTAATTTGGGATCAATTTAGGGCCGGATTGAAGCAACTTATTTAAATAACTTAAAAACCTCAATTGGCAAAGATTAAAATAACTTCGTTCAGGTGGTTACTTCAAATTCGCCACAGTTTAGAGTTTTTCTTCGTTCAGTGAAGAAATATTTTTGATTTCTTTGACTCGGTAACCTCAAAGAGTTCCCTGAAATCATTTTTCATGCAAACTGTTCTAGTAGCTCGGTTCGAAAAAAGAAACAGAAAACAAACAAAAAAAGAAAACAAACAATACCGGCATTGGAGAGTGAGTGAATTGGGACTGAACGACACGATAAGAAAAATGATTATGATAGCAGTAGAAAAGCATATGATCCTAGTAAAGACAACATTGCAGTTTTTTGGGCCTAAAAAGAGAGCTTCATTTTAGAAATTTTAGTCTTAAGTTCAGCGATGGGCACGCACAAGGTCATATCCCCTGTTTTCATATTGAATTGAAATTTAGAGTGTTGGTGTTCTGTAACAAAATCATTTTTTTAAGATCAGATTTTTGTATATCCTGGGAGTAACGTAAGGATACTGAGAATATAGAGAACAATAGTAAAATTATCGGAGACTTGACGAGAAATTTCCTAGAAAACAGCTTGAAATTAATTCGTCCGAGCTAACATTATGACTGACACAAAAATGTCAATTTTAGTTACTCGTTTTAATGAATGACTCATTGGCGCAAAAATCTAGTGAATATCCAGTAGGTCATATTTTCGTTGAAAATTTTTGGAGCATTTAGTTTCAAGTGTCTTGGGTTATTAAATCGTAAATTTTACTTGATCAACAGAAAGGTCAATCTCCGCCGACATATAAGCGCAGATATAACAAAGATAAAACAACAACCATAACTACAGCAGTTCCTCTGAGTTGTGAATAACTCTTTGCTCTTGAAAAAAAGTCTCAGCGCATTAGCAAATCATTCCGTGAAAATTTCCAACAGTGACGGTATTTGAAAGCCTTAATCTTGCAAACTTTTCAGCATGCGGTAAAATGGCCTCAAAAATGTTGAACCTTTATTGAAACAATCGAGTAATGAATGGACCAAAGTATTTACTTAAAATCAACGAACTAAAAGGTTCATCTTATTATTCTGTTCATTTCTTGGTTGACTAGTCCTCTTAAAGTTCCTGACCTCAATGCCAGGGAAGTGTTTGCGCGCAGAGCTACTAAATCACATTCTGCTTAAATGTTTTGGTTCCATTTTGGCTTACCTGCGCTTTATGGCTACACTTGTTTTCTTTTCGTTAAATGAATTTGTCGGCAATTTTAGGCGCGCTGCCGTCTCGAAATATGAGCCCAGCTTTTATAGATCTGGCAAACCGAGGCTTTCTAATCAACAGTCAAGCACAACTTCCCGCGAAATCGCTATCTTAAAAAATTTCCCAACACTAATGCTCTTGAGAACCCACAGATAATGGACTGGGGAAGGGAGAAAACATTACCATGACATTTCTTTTATGCATCGGTTAAATGACTTAAAATTCACGGGCACTTTGTCTTTATCCGCAATATTTACAAGTAGACTTAGAGAAGGAAAGATACGATTAAACCATAGACTTGATCAGGTTTTCTTGATAGGGAAGAATAGAGAGGCCGGTGCCGTTCTGTCGTCTTTAATAATTAAATCACATAACAATCACGCTTTCAATTCACAGATACAAAAAAAACTGTTAGTAGCAAAACGTAGGTTTGGTATGACGAGCGGTAATATATAGTATTTAAAGCATCAAATCACACCACCAAACGTAATACTTAAATAACTTTTTTCCTTTCTCAGACATTACTATTTCCTTCGACAAAGCCGGTAATTTGAATCCATTCATAGACTCTTAGACCCTCTGGCCTCTCTTTGGCAAAGGTATCGGCCTTAATTTCAGCCCGTTAGCCATGCTATTCGTGTAAGGAGAAAAGTGTTTTCATAGAGGTGAAAGTTGTAATCTTATCTGAAAATTGATGCTGTGGGAAGCACAAACTGACAAGAGGCTAAGCCAAACCGCTGTTTACAAGCTAATTCCCAGAGTGGTTTGCACCACTTACAACGCTACAGCTTAGTATATATTCCTCAAAAAGAAAGAGGTTAACATGGTGAAAAAGAAAAGTTGTCCTGAGTCCGTGGGGGAGATTCGACCTCAAACAGCTCTGCCCGATATCGCGGTTAGATACTCGACCATTCTGAGCCACAGAGACCTCATTGCCTGGCAAACACATTTCTAGGGGTTCACATGATAGGTTGTTTTCTTCTAAGGGATAAAATGTCGTTTGACTAGTTGATGGCAGTCGGACGAACTCAAAGGCAAGCTCAAACCGAGTAAGAAAGAACGTTTTGCTTCGCGAATGAATGCTACTAAGTCTTCGACACTAAAGATGTGATTTGGACAGATAAAGCACAAAGAGGGGTTAGCTGAAAAACCTCAAAATACATCTATCAATGAAACCTTCCCTCAATAAAAAGAATAACCTTGGAAGCGAAAATCGAAGTAAGAGAGCTATTACATAGAAATGACGTTTTAAACCCTTACCTTACAAAAGAAAAGAGGTCAACGACGAAATCGTCTACTGTCGATAATTTGAAATTTCTCGCTGATTTCCTTCTCTTTGCATTCTATGGCTCTATGTGTCTTAGTAACTAAACCGAAGTTGTTTCAACAGAACAAGCAGGTTAACAGACCGGAAAAGACCAAATCAACCAAATTTGCGATGCAATTAACAAAATGACACTGGTTTCTTTGGCCCATACCAAATTTACCGAGAATGTATCAATAACTTTCAATAACTACATTTTGGCTGCCTGTATTTAAAGACATCTGCTCCCAACTTAATTATATCTAATGGCATAGCTTTTGAAACACTTTTCAGCACTACCTTGCTCAGTACGGCCTTTAAATCTGAGGCTTTTCATCGAAAAAACAATAATTTTAGAACGGGGAGGCTATTTGGCTTCAAATAACAAATGTCGTCTGAATGACAACCCTTAAAATCCTAATTGGTAAGGCTGTAGCGATATAAAAAATTTGTAACAGGCTCTTGCTTCCAATTTCGACGGGTCTTATGAATGGGCTCTGTAATTGCAAATAATTTGTGTATTTTTTCTTCGTTCAGGATATTGAATTTTACTCGATCTGTCGTGTTCTGTTGAGTTCTGTTCTGTACCAAGTGACCGGAAAATTAAATGACTTTAACTTCGATCAGAGGAAACAAGAACTTAACTCCAACAAATAATGGCCTGTCTACCAAACACCTGCACTTTGTTTCATTACGTTTCCTTGCCATGTCACCGTGATAAACTGAGACTGAGCCCAATACTACGAAAATTCAGAGATGGTTATCAACGTAAATGATAATTAAAAAAATAGAAAATACAAAGAAAGAAAATGATAATGATAAATTGTCGTCGCTTATGCATTACACACTTTTAACTTCCAGTGTTTGAACGGCAACAATTTATGCACATCGTTACTTCTTTCAGTTGCTGATTTCTTCTGACTTGTCGTCGGTACAAAAATGAATAAAAAGAATGTTCAAAGTTTCCACAGGTACATTATGCTAAGAGAAAAAAATGCCTGCATATTTGACTTTTGTATGAGCAAACACTTTGTCCGCTGTAACAACGTCCGCGAGACTGGCACTCGCTTCATATCTAATATCACAAAAATATTGTGTTTATTCATTGTGGTTAATTACAATAATGATAAAATATTATCATTTTTCTCGTGCTGTAGTCACTCTCGATGTGGATCGCAACGTTTTGACCGTGCCCTGCTCGACTTCTTTCGCTAGAGTCAACTGGATGTTCACTCTTAGCTGAGAGGACAAAATTTTTCCAACAACAATGAAGGGCAGCTATGTCGGACCTTTTTTATTGATTTAGCGTTAACATTCCGTGCCACGTACGTGGTAGCCAGTCGTATATAAGAACGACTCTATTCTGTACAGTGAATTATTTATTCGCTCAGGTGACTCTCTCAATATTTAGAAAACATTCCCCTTAACAGAGGTCTTTCATATTTGAATCTAATAGATACAAAGGTTATAAGGGCATCTCTTCTTTCACTTGATCAAAGTGAGCTGTGTCCTCCGGAATGGATGGGTCATATGATGTGACGGTCAAGTTTCCCCACAGCCCTGGTAAAAGGAAATCAGACTCGCCCGGTCTAAGATTCCGAGATCTCAATATGTCCGGCGTAGGTACACTATAGTAGATATCTCTTGTGTGGTGGAAGGCATCCTCCATTCCCCGATTATCAGTGATTCGCATGTAGGAAATATAATTTACAACGCTGAAGTAGTTGTGAAATCACAAAACTGCACGTGCACTTATGGAACCCGGTGGTCCTTCCAAGTTACACAGAGGATTAAAACATGCCTTCACAATTTGACTAACTCTGGGTTAGAGTACACTGACATTCTACGATGTATCGTCCGTAGGCCCCCCCTCCCCCCTTTTTAATTTCAGAGAACGACGTGGGAAGCAGGAAATGAAAAGTATCTACACAAATCAACCCACCTACCCACCCACATGTAAGCCTTTGACAGTCACGTGTTGTGTGGTCTGATGTGACATAAGACCGTTTGTCTGACCCATGCCAGTAAAAAAGTGCGTGAAATGAAGTGAACCCGGTATGGTCGTGCTCTCTGAGAAGACGAATTTGTGTCGGAAATTACTGAAACGCTGTCGGATTTCCTCGCGCGCCGTAGGATATGACGTGATTCCAAACAATATGACGGGTTTATCATTATGCAACGTCTTCAGTCTGTCCCAGTATTTACTAGCAAATGAAGTTGCAGATGAAGGGATCGTGTTTGAGGTGAAATTCGCAAAATTAACGCCATTGACGATAAGTCAAATTCAGATTTGAATTTTGAACTTCACCTGCGTCCAATTTTCTCTATTTTTTACGCAATTCAGCTAGATTTCGAGAACCGTATTTACAAGGAAGATTACTTTGTTAATTAATTCCACCACCGCACGTGAATTCATATAATTCCTTTCATATACACATTCAGCAAAGAGTAAAGAAAGTCGGGTACCCGGTTTTTCCTTTTTGTCTTAAATTTGTCCAAACTTATACTTGTTAACAGCTTTAAATTTTCAAACAACGCCAGAGACGTTAAGATTTCAGGGGAACATTTTACAATAGTACAACAACACTCCCGTAAAGAAATCCGACAAAACCAGGTTAATACAATTCGATCAAAGTACAAAAGGGACTCGAGTTGAACCCGTGTTCATGGCGTGATATGACGTCGAACAAGTCCTCGTGTTCTCATTGACAATGGTCCTCGACCAATGAACAATCGGAATTTCCGCTAGTTGTTTCGGAATGGTAAGTGGACTCTGGACACGTGCACCGACAAAGCGAAAACCGAGCTGCTCTTCCTCTGATAGAGCTCTCCCAATATTCTTCCTCGGAAATCATAATTTCCGATTTCAATAATGAATTTTAAACAAGTCGTTCGGTCAGAAAGCTAAGGGTGGTAGTAGCAATGGGCACACTGGACAACGTTTCATGCTGTTCATGTTCACACCCCTTCCCAGCCTCGACCCCGCCTTCAACGACCTTTAACTGCTTCAATTTACCGCAAGTCTAAACGAAAACAGCTCACGGACAACTGAGACAATTCCTGTGGGAGAACACAGCCCAATGCTTCTTTACTGAAGAACTTGGTCTAAGCAGTATGAACGGATGCCAAGGTGACAAAGGTCGGAAAAAACGAAATGTAACGATTTGTAATGCGCACACTATCATACCAATTCCTGTTCGGCAAGAATGTTCAGAGCCAGAGGTAAGTTGATGTTGTTTCCAAGGTTTATGCTGCATTGTAAAAATTGATGGTAAACATTGAAAGCGGAAGTATTCGAACCATTTCGCGAGCCTGTATCAAAACTTTACATTTTCTATCTCAGTGGCTTCGAAATCACTCACCCTCGTCAAGATTGGAGATGATGATGCTGACAATGCAAACCAAGACACAAAAGATCAATTGTTTTCGAGGCGATCTAAGGGGAATCAATTTTCATCCTTACTTTAGAACTTGTTAATCAACAGATTTCAAAAACAGAACTGCTCACACGTTATATAACCGTGTATCGATTATCATTTAACTTAAAAAAAAGAGAAAAATGAACGAAACATGAAAGGCATTCATCACTTGAATGGAAGACACTGATACATAAATTGTACACAAAGTGCGACCAGTGGCAAAAATTATCATAAATTGATGAACGGATATTCGCAGAGATTTGTTGAAACGCATCCCAGCCTTTGACACTTAGTCTTTTAACCGCCTTCAAAGGGAATATAGAAAAAGAAACTTAGTCTAATGCTTCTGGAATAAGCTGGCTTGTTGGAACTTCGTTACGAAAAGAAATGAGTTTCTTTGAAAAATCCGTGTAAATCTGACTATTATTAGTCTCTTGTCATACAGCGACGCTTGTGTGATTCTTTTTGTATGGAAACTGCTGTTCACTAGAAGCAAAGAAAAACGCAAATTACATAAGAAACGAGGGATTTTGGTAAGAAATTAAGCAGTTAAATAATCGTGGATCACTCGACAATCCATTCCCCCTTCATTTAAATAGTTCCTGATGTAAAGCACGTTATTGGACGGTATGATCAACACGCTATTTCTCTTAAAGAAAATAAACACGACATCATAGTCAAATTAGCAGGTAAAGGCAACAAACACAACCTGACCTGGTTAAATCAATGCCATTATTATGGCAACTATTCGCTTTTCACATAATGTTTACGGTTAGCTTCTGAGTATTTTAAAAGAAAGAAAAGCGCCTTATTGATATGTGTAGTTGAAACGTGACGGTAACTGATCAAATACAGTTTGATGGAGCTCTCAGGCAATTTTTAAGCTCCTTTTTATCTCGTTGTCATTTCCACTTTCGGTGCATAGCTTTATCTCCAAAGTCTTTATCAAATAACTTTATAATTTGCTTCAAATTGTTTAAATTCGGGTGACGCCCGATTTTCAGTAAATTAGAAATGATCTAAGATTTGGGTTTGGCCTTCAAACAACGCCTTTGTGTAGGTGACCGTTCTTACTGTCGACTCACCAGATGGTTTTCGTCGCTCACAAGAAATCGAAAACATTTTACATGAAGATAAACGTGACAATAAACGCTCTTCTGCCACAGACGTGTGAATCTGTGCGTGACCCTTTAGACAAGACAATAGTCGTTCGGTTTATTGTTGTCACGAAAAAAGACACGAATCGTCTACACCTGACCAAAAAGTGATCACGTGTTTACTATTTTGGCCTTGGCAGAGGTAAACAAACCGTGCTCGTTTAGAGGGACAAAGTTCGTTTTCAGTCTATTACTACACGTGAGAACGTTTCAATTCACGCGCTTTTCACATGAAGGTAGCTCTCTGATTGGCTCACCGCACCGGAAGTGTTATGTGATTGGTCCAACCCCCTCAAACGCCCTCTGTACTGCATGATCTTCGTGCTGATCTAAGTTCAATCAACAGAAAACGATAACAAAAATCCCCTACGCTTTTAGTCATCAGCAGAATTTTTGCACGATTATCACTGAGTCATGTACGCTCTTCCTATGTCTCCTCCTTCAACGCCTTCGTCGCCGTCTAAAGAGATGGAAGTAAGTGAAATCAGTTCGGAAGCTTAGATGCGCTAAGTTATTGAGTGACTAATTTTTTTTACGCTCTTTTGTGTTTACATCAGGAGGACACGAATTCTGTGCATTCGGATGGTGAAGGTTGTCAAAGCGAAACGAGCGAAAATGTCGACTTGGATGCAGTTCAGTCTCTCCTTGCAATGAGTCAATGGTCGCCTCATCTTCCAGAAAGGAATACTCCTAGTCCTGACTCTGGGCTGTCTTCTATAAGCAGAAATTCGTCAAGCGCTTCGCTAAGCAGCGCGACTTCCGTTGAGGACGAACCAGAAAAGGTAACGACATTTATTTCCTTAAATTGAAAAGTAAACTTTTCTGTATTATTATTCCTGGTTATGAATCCCTCTAAATTTTCATTTCTGATTCTGGCTAGTCATAATCGATTTCGTGCCACTTTTTTATAGCATGAAAACAACGGAGTTAAAGAAACAGCCGATTTTGGAATTCCTCGTGGCAACTCTGGACTTTGCTCTCCAACTTCGGGAAATGTTACTTTAGGCGCGATTTCTACTACAGCCGCACCTTCTGCAACAATGTCCACCTTGCCTTTAAAAGTTTTCCCAAACGGAGTAAATATGAATCAAGTTCTTCTGGCAAACGGCGGACCGAATCTACCAGCTGGTGCTGTAGTTGTACTTTGCCCCGTAGCAGCCACAAACGGAACTGCCGCAGGAGTCAGCAACATTTCACAGTTACAGCAGAGAAATTTTGTTGTCACTCAAGCAGGACTTCTTCCCCAATTTCAAGGACAGAATCAACAAGAAACCGAGAGTGGAAAAAATCAGCCCAGTCGCCGAAGGAATCACGTTTGCTCGTTTGAAAACTGTGGTAAAACTTACTTCAAAAGTTCCCACTTGAAAGCGCATATGAGGACGCATACAGGTATTTAATAAGTTTCTGTGTTGACACAACAAAGTGAGATTTTGGCTTTTTATCATCGAAAGTTTTCTGTTTAAGGTAGTTCTCCCAGTTACATAGATTCTAACCAACAGTCTTTGATTTTCTGATATCGCGGAATTTCTTTCGTATTGGCATTGACATGTCTTACCCACACACACCTTTGTCCTGCCTGCTATACACCCACTAGCTGATCACGTGAAATTGCAGTGTGCGAGGCGATTTATTATGTAAGAGCGAGCGGAAACTGCGAACCAAAATTGGTCATTGTTATCACTGTAGAGGTAAATAACATTGTCATAAGCAAAGTGTTTCTAGAAACTTTGATATCAATTAAGATTTTTTTCCGCTGAATTTTATATTTTTCGATTATTTTATCTAATTACGTAACCTTGTCAGTGGCTCTTTGTTGCTGGGCTTGGTGTTAAATTTCAGAATTCTTGATTTAACATTGCTGACATTTTTACAGTGATGTACCCCAATTTTTGGAATTTTCGGCTTCAAATGAAAGTTGATGTTTAATCTGGGTTTATTTTGTACACTTTCAGGCGAGAAACCTTTTCCTTGCACATGGGAAAACTGTGACAGGCGGTTTGCAAGATCTGATGAACTAGCTAGACACAGACGGACTCATACTGGAGAAAAGCGTTTTGCTTGTCCCCTTTGTGGAAGGCGTTTCATGAGGTCTGATCATTTAACAAAACACGCAAGAAGACACATGACAGCCAAGAAAGTTCCAGGGTGGCAGTTGGAAATGAATAAACTGAACCAGGTTGCCACTATGCAGCAGCCAGCATCTAATGGCACACAGCAGCCTATGCAAATTACAAGTAACTCTTTACCAAGTATGGTATTGCCAGTGTCAACTGTGAGCACAGCAACATTACCCACTGGTACACAATCAGTACATTCATGATTATGTAACAGTCAGAGAGAGAAAGAGGTGGGTCCTCTGTGGGCTGCGCTATAAGCCAAGAGAAAACTACAATGGTGGATGTCAAGTCAAGCTTGGATAGAAAAATAAGTGAAGAACTGCCTCATATAAATATGATAAACATTTGTACAAATTGATGCTACAATGATCAATCTTTTTAAGAACAACTTGGTCACACCGAAGACAGGCATAAATTTTTAACCAAGCAGAGGGAATTTCTTCCCAAATTTAAGTTATGGTTGTTGTATTAATTGTAGTCTGGTTGGCCTCCCATGCAGGATCATGGCAACTGTGTTGTGTTTTCATGTTGATTTCATTTTGTGTTTGTCAGAAATGGATTAACAAAAATGGAACTTGTCCATTTACATTAAGGGTCTTTGAAGATTTGTTGGCTAGCATGGCTGGTGTTGCTACATTAGAAGAGTTTAATATATTTGCTGTAAATAAGAAATGTTGTTGAGTTTTCTGTGCAGACTGCCCATATTGGTGCCAGTGAAGTCAAGAAATAAGTGTAAAATCAGCTAATTAAAAAAATTATCAATTTTAAAAAGTTAAGTTGCTGAAGGTTGTGCTTGAATTGTAGGTTTAAATTTGTAACTTTGAAAAATATTATGTAAGATGTGTTCATAATTTCATACTTAGTATTTATTTTAGGTTAAGGAAAACCAAACTGATTCAAAACTTTTCCAAAAAAATTGGACTGAAATCTTGTGTACCTGTTACTTTTAACTTTTCAGGAATTTCGTACGTATAATTTATTTCGGTTCCTTTTCGTTGCAGTGAAATATACATTACTATACATAGGTACGTGTAAAAAAAAAAAATGAAAATTTAAGTTATGCTTTTTTTAACACTCTTACGCCGATACAAGTTGTAAATAAATTGCCTTATTGAAAGCAAGATGCGTACGGTTTGCTTGATCAAAGTCTGCCCATTCTTTACGCCTTAGGCGCCTGTCCTTCGAAGGATTATTTATACACTGACTTGTTCTAATTGAATATTATCAGACGACCTTCTGTGATAATTGGTTTGCGTCAGTGGGGAACATTTTCAAATATCAGTCGAGGGTTTCGTGTAACTCTTTTATCACGTGAAAAGCACGAGCTGAGCATAAGTCGTGTTATCTTAATTTCGTTTCGGCTAGTTACAGACTCGGCCATGTAGATTACCTTTTCATTTGAAGGACAATGAAAATTATTCTCAACAGAATAGAAAAACGATGTTAAGCTAGGTTTAAAACAAAAAAAAAAAACGGAAGAAGGATGGAGAATTAGAAAGCGGCTTGCTAATTATGAACTTGTTAAAAATGTGACTAAATCAAGAGTAAGGTAGCCTTTCCATTAAGCGCGAACTATGACGTAACTTTGAATGATCGTCGCAAGTGAAAGGCAGAATTTCTTTCAGATGATTGGCAAATAGAGGCCTATGTCGTCTTTCTAAGAGCGAAGATCAAACAGCTTTCACGAAGAAAGGATTAGAGCCATGGTCAAGAAAACGGACAAAATTGTTTTCCGCGCTCAGTATGATGCTCAAACAAGAGACGGTCCACTATTCGCCTGAAAAGATAGGATTGCAGTTCATTCTTGGGACCATTCATATCTTATATGAATGGTAGGGTCGTTAGCATAATACAAACTTTCTTTTCTTCTGATTGAACCGACAGTTCCTTAACTGAACAAGTTTATTATCATTCAGACGTGAGCTATTGTGATTATGTTCTGAGCTTTATAGTTAATATTTCATTCGCAGTCTTTTCACTAATATTGGATGGACAAATTTCCATTCCTTTCCCTCTTCATTAAGGCCAATTTCGGTCAGCACCCTTACCTTCATACCGTTTGGAGACAAGTTGGAGGGATGTTTAAATTTGAATATAATTTCTTCTAAGCTAGAAGACTACGATTTGCCATAGTGTGTTGTTCAAACGACTCACCCACAACCCCACCCTCAAATACTTCTAATTTTTTTGCACATACAGATCCTTTTTGATTGACTCATTTTTTTCATTACAAAGCTGATAATTATGTGCATAATTTTGTCTTGGAAGCTTGGTCAGGCTTTGCGCAATCGTCTAAGACCACCAAACCAACCAATCACAATAAAGTTGTCACATGGTCGCACGCGAGCTATAGTTTTGACGGTCGTACACGTTCGATGTTTGAATGTTCGCTCGTCGCTTACTTTTTCTTTAAAAGTTCAAGATAAATCAGTCACCATTCCGCGTTTAAAAGAGGGAAGAATTGTCTGCTGCGACCCTGCGGCGAAGGTGAGACATTTTTGTCCATATTTTATGGAATTACTGGCTTTTCATATGCGACATTGAAGTCCACGTTAGCTGAAAGTAATGGCCGTTCACCCACCTTTCTCCCGACCTTTATACAGGGCGGCCATACTGCGAAAATCTACTCCAACTGCCCAGAAGCTGACTTCCTGAAGAAGGAAAAGTTCGAATTCACCTTCAACGTGGATTCCGACCCAAGCTAGCGTTTGCTAAGGGTGCATTTTTGAGAACAGTCGTCATGTAAGTATACAACCATGCATTTTCAAATGTACCACACGGCTTTTCCGCGTTTTAAGACATGTTTTCGCAGAGAGACTGTGCTAGCTCTAGGCCCGTCGAGTTAGTCTTGGTTTCTTTTTTACTCCCCACATTTTATAAGTGCTTTCTTTCTCGATAAAAGCATAGCTAACGCGTGAACTAAAAGTTTTATAACCTTTTATAACCTCAGGTTATTTTTAAATCTTTTTGTAACAAAAGGTGAGTGATTTTTATTAAAACCTCTTTCTCGAAAAAGATGCTCAAATGAAATACGAAAGGGGTTTTATAAACAATGGTTATAGGACTGAATGGAGTCCAATTCGGTCTGTAACTATATGAGTGATTAACAAAATTAGACACCTGCGAAGTGGGAGTCCAATTTGTTAATTTCGAGTATGATTACAGGCAGAATCGGATGACATGAAGTGCTGTTACTGAGAAATCAAAACTATGGCAAAATTTTGAGAAAGAAACTAGACATCAGTTGTTTAAGGAAATCAACAGTTAACTTGGCAAAATGCGAGACAACAGCGCATGCTCATGATGCATTCTGTCCACTTGCATAGGCATAACCTATCAACTGTCCTATCACACTGTCCAATTACAAGCGTAATGCACACACTGTCCTATTAGGGTTCAAATTGGGCTGGTGATAACCAATCACATTTGAGAATTAAGTTATAGATTTGATTAAGGGTGGATAGTGCTGCCCAAGGGATAAATTGCTTTCCAGCAAGTAAGTGATAGCAAAATGTATAGTGCTTTTCGCCAGATGGAGATTCGTCTAGTGGATATTGTTATCTGATCTTCAAAAAATAGTGGCCAGGTGAGTAGCTTCTGAAGAAAGGCACAAAAAGTTATGGAGGCTCTTATAATTTTAATCAGAAATCTAGATCTTAGATTAAAAAATCCAGAATAAACCAAACTAAGTCTGAAAGACCTTTTTTTAATGTGCGGCTAAGTGCAAACAAGATTGTCATCATATAACCAGTACAGCCATGTACACGCAATCACATATGAAAACCATAATGGAAGCTGATGTGTGTCAGTCTGTAAGGGTTGACATGTGCTTGTCTGGAAATAGCTGTGTGGCCCTTTAGTCAAATGGCTTTGTTGCAAAATTTCCAAGGAAAAAAGGAAAAGGCTAAAGAAAGTTGTGTTTTTTATTTCAGATTTTAGAGCCAATATGTAAATTTGTCTGGTTTCGCAGATGACCAGCAATTGATTAATGTTTTTGCATGCATTATCCAACATGTGGAGTAGGCAGGAAGTTTTCACAAGATATATATTGAAGTAAAACAGTTGTTTTTTATCTTGATAATCTTTGATTTTGATGATATGCAGTGTGGAAATCTGATACCTCAAGCCAATATTTTCCCGTCTGGCCTTCCACTCAGTCATTAAGTTCATGTATCTATTATCAGCTTGATGAATTAAAATTCATGTGGACATCAAAGGCTTTCCACAAGGCACCCTTTTCAAACAAAGGCTTATTTCTCTTGTATGCAATCAGTCTTTGGAATCAGATTTTAGAGCCAGTATGCAAATTTGTCTGGTTTCGCAGATGATTTTGATGATGTGCAGTGTGGAAATCTGATATTTTGTTATAGTTTATTTTTCTTCATTTCATTTCAATTTCCTTATTCTGTTAAGGCACAAGAACAAGAGGTCTTCAATGTTGCCAATCTTGACAGTATGCAAAATTAATGTAACATATGAACATGCAGGGTACAGTTAAATTGATTTTGGGCAAGTTGGAACTATTGTCCATTAGTCTAAATGCTTTTCTAACTAGCCTTCCTCCATATGCAAACAGAATAGTGAAAATTTGTGAGTTGCCCTTTGGGCAAGTGATGAAACAAACCCACTGTCACAGCCTGGATGGAATATTAACTACATTAAGAGGCAAATGTTTTGGCACATTCCACAACTTTTTTAATTTTCCCTATAACTTTTATTTTCCTCTTAGTGAAAAAAGAAAAAAAAGATTTTGGTGAGAGATCATCACTCTTTTGCTGCTGTTTTATCAGAAATGGGTAATATTGATACAAGGGTAGTGCAAGGTTTTGTGTGAACTACTGTGAAATAGGTAGTAAAATCTCACAATTTACTTTTGGGGGGGAGGTTTGGTGAAATTAACCTTGCCTAATGATCTTGAACTTTAGAAATATTAGTTTTAAATCGCAAAGAAATAACTCAATAAAGCCTTTTCAGTTTTATTTACTTGTGTTAAGTCTGCATTTAGCTCTTTTCTTGGTGTGGTATTAAAATAAAGTCAAAAAAATGCTGCAACAGCTACCTCAAAGCAGCTAAAGTTTGAAATTGTGTGCTTAAGCATTAAATATTATCTTGATATATTAGTGATTAAACACCTACGCTACCTCTTTGTTGTGATGAATGAAAATGAACCAGTGTTGATAATTGGCTCACAACTGAACCCTTTCCTATGCAACGATGAGAAGGTACAAATGGGTTGTTTAAGAAGAGATGCATTACTGAGTATGTGTACATCCATATTTTCTGCCAGAGTTTAAATGTTCTTGGTTTTCCTGACAAGATCTTTCAGGGAATTTGGGGAGATAAATGACAGCTCTAAAACCTTTGGATTTTTCTCTACTAATTATCACTTGACCCAGGGATTTCCTTTTATTTTTCATTGCTTATTTCATCCTTCCAAAGAGCAATAGCTTGGTTAAAACAATTTCCATTACTACTGACCATGACTTCTCTCCTTTGAGGAGGTATATTTTTAGACATTGTAATATGTTTGTTTCATATGTTAACAAGTACAAAAACAGGCAGTACAAAAATACAACTGAAAAGACTTGAGTGTGCTATATCTGTGTGGTTGAAGGCTAATTTTGTGATATGACGAGGCCATTACAGGATTGTGATTACATAATTATATGATAGACCTTTTGCAAGGAGAGAAGGGAATTGGTATAATTTACAACATATTTAATCTATCTATGATAAAACTTTGGCAAAAGCCTTGATCTCTCTCCAAAATCATTTTTAGGATGTTGAAGCAACTTTTTGCCATATACTTCCTTCTAAGAACTTGCAACCTTTTGCCCCATGGCAATTCCACAAATCTTTGTGCAAACACAAGGATCCCTTTAACTAGCAACTTGTTCATTTCAATGTTGCTTGGTGTTGCAAAATGGGCACAAAATTCAGACAACAATGTTTAGGGAAAAGGGGGAACTTGTTAGTAACCTATTAGAGATGAATGCAAGAGCTCTATTTTTATGTTGAGTGGAGGGTTTTCTACCACCTAGTGAGGGGAGGCATGCCAACTGCTTTTGCCACTCATTGTAGCATTAGGGCTATTGGTGTGGACTTTCTACGCACTCTGATATAATGATGGCCTTGCTGACTATAGAGTCTCTGTGGCTTTTTGTTAAGAGTATAGGAGTGTGGAATCTGAAGGTCTGAGGTCCAATTCCTTATGGGAACTCTGAAGCTTTTCTTTAACTCATTCTTTTTATGAGGGAAAAAATATACTTCAACATATAAGCATTTTTCATTGACAAACTTCTTGTGAGATATTTTGCTATGTATATGAAAATAAATGTAACAGGAGACTACTCTTCAATTTTACAATTAGAAATTGATTTAATGGTTGGTAAAAATCTGTTTCACTGGGAGGTGTTCTTTGTCATTCCTTTGGCTTTGTATATCAGACTGAGGATAGAGTACACATACACATAAAATGTGAAAGGTTAACATTTCTATTCAACCAAAAGAATTTGGTTTATCAACTGAGTTGATAATGAAAATTGGCAACTGTGAAAAGTTTTGAAAGGTGAAATTTCAAGTGTTTGCCTTACATCAGAGCAAATATATTCTTTTAATACCCTTCTACTGATGCAGTGCCACAATTTCTTTAGAAACTTATTCCTTTTATTTTCATTCACAGCCTTTCTAGGTAATTGTTCAAGATGAAGTGTTCTCTTGGAGAAGATGTCATACTTGACATATTGGAGGATCAGTTGTCCTGCGTGGATGTTATTGAACGAAAACTTTGTGCCTTGGGGAGAGAGGTTTGAATCCATTTATCTCTTTTTTAGTTTAATGTACTAGTTTTTTGGGGGGATTGCAGATATTAAGTCTTTAATGCAAACATCACCTTGCATTTTGATGTTTGCAAGAAGACCCTGATTATGTGGTGAGCTCTTCAGCCTTTTAAAGTCCTTGTGATCGTTCATACTTTAGAAGTACCACAAACATTATGTTGTGTTTTAACATAGATTTATCATTCATTTGCACAAGGTTAATCCTTTTTTTTAAATCTGTATTGGGATGATTACTCTAAGTGATATAATGTGTAAGAAACAAAAGCAATGTATTGTAAGATTAAACAAATGTATTAATCTTCATTTTGCCGGGGTTAACTGAATAAAAATTTTAACTTGTAATCTACAAGTTGAACCATTGTATTTAGAAGTACCAACAAAGACAAGTTTAATAACCATTGTTACAAGTCCAGGTTACAAGTGTCCAGTTAGTAATTACAGGTGTAGCACTATAAGTGTAAAAGATGGTAAATATCAAATTTGATAAAACTATTGCAAGAGTCCAACTTGTCTTTTAATTAACAAGGGTTCAACTTGAAAATCACTTGTGCAAAATACAAGTTTCACATCACTTGTAGACATGGACTACTGCTTCTGAAAAAGGAGTGTCACAATATGTCATCCTCTAGTGAAGGGGAATTCAACAAGCTGCTGAGACATCAAGTTATCTGTTAACCAAGGAATTCCCAAAATAGATGGCTTTTAAACATCAAAAATCCAGGGAAATTAGAAGTTTAGAAGTTTCGTCTACCTGTGGAGGCCTCAGCAACGGCAAGACAGCAACTTTTAGTGTTTCTTCACTTCCATGGAATGAATTCCTTCTATAACTTAATGCACTCTTGTCATGATATCTCCTCATCAACAGTATGACATATCATTCATCACTTTGTCCCTGCAATAATTAGCTTTTGATGGGTGCTCATATGATGGCCTGGCTGGCCTCTTAGTATTGCCTCTGAATTCAGAGACATCGCAGGCTTTCTGTGTGTTGCAGGCTGCTTTGATGAAACTCGCTTCCCTGTGAACCCACCTTGCAATGATGAAGATACCTACATCAACCTCCATCATTCCAAATCTCAATGTTGCCATGGTAGCAGACCCAGATTACACCATCATCTTCTGGACCACTAATGAGCAACCGGGGAGTAGACAGTTCCCGGAAGCAGTTATTTAAGGCAACTCTGCCTATGCCTGCAACAACTGGTGGATCCCCCCTTTCAGAGGAGAGGTGGAAGGGGCTTGCCACAGGTTTAATAAGGTGCATGAGAAAACACAATGCACTATTGAAAGGGAACATGGTGTTCTCAAGAAGAGGTTCCAAGCTCTCCAGACAACCATGTGAGAATGAGAAACAGGGGGAAAAAAATGACAATAGCATTCTCATTTCATTACCAACCAGGCTCACATGTTTAAGAAGGTTGATTCATTTAAATGTGGATTATGACTATTTACCTTCAAAGCTAGGAGTTTTTGTGACAACAATCTCCTCTCCAAATACAATATCCAGATTGTTGACTTTCATGGCTTAAAACATTGGGGACAGTCTCATCTTCTCAGTTTACTCTCCACTCTCCCTGCACCAGTCTTCTTTGATTTGCGTACTTTTTTGTGTGGAGACCTAGCCTACAAATGGTAGCCCATAGAACATTGGAGGGTTTGGGCACTGTCTATGTTTGTGCTAAGGCCATTTAATTGCATATGAAACTTTTCCCATCTTGCTTGCTTTACTTTCTCCATCACTGGTGCTAAAACTATTATTCTGTGTTCCCTCATGAGCTGAGCCAAAAGAAAATTTTGCTCTGTGGATAATATGCCAAATGACTGACAAGAATAAAACTGTAAGCAAACAAAGCAAAGCAGCATATGTTGAAGGGAAGTAATTATTTTTAACTGCATTTGTAAAAGATGCACTAACATTTAAGCAGAGTCAACATTTATAAAAGGGTCACAATTGTGGTTCACCGTAAGTGGTAAGATGGCAGAAAAAAATAGCTATTAGGAGTGAAAATTGACAAATTTTAACCGTTAGTTATAGAGAAAATAAACCGTGGAAGAAAATTCTTTCAAAACTAATGGGAAGAAAGTAACCTTTAGCCTCAAAATCCATCACCCTATTGAGACTGTCTTGTATGGTTCTACCATTGTAATTTACACTTGTGTACTGACTCGAGATACATGTGTAAATTCCAGTGTGGAATATTGTTTTATTAAATTCTTGTCATTACAAGTCAGACTTAACCTGCATATATTACACATGTGAAAACTACAAGTGTATTTTCTTTATTAAATTGACCCCTGTTGTTTTTTTTGTGCCCAAGGACCCTGATGATGCCTTTTATATAGTAGACCTGGCTGATGTTCTTCTTAAACACAAGAAGTGGGTTTCTCTTCTTCCTCGAGTAGAACCTTTTTATGGTTAGTGGATTTTTTTTCCTCTAACAAGATAGAGATTTTATATGGACTACTGTAGGATAAAACTACCTTTTGATTTTGTTAATCAGTCAACTTTTGAATCCAGATATTGTAATGGCTGAAACTGCAATTGTTTGTTTTGTTTCCTTGTAGCAATGAAGTGTAACTGTGATCCTGTAATCCTAAAGATGTTAGCAGGGTTGGGAATTGGTTTTGATTGTGCAAGCAAGGTATTAAATGTTCTGTTTAGCATTATTATCTAGTAAAGTCACTGTGGTGTTCTTTTATGAGTCTCTCATTTATTTTGTATTTTTTTAAACTTTTTTTGGCAGATTGAAATGCAAACTATGTTAGGGATGGGTGTACCCCCATCTAAGATTGTGTATGCCAATCCTTGCAAGCAGGCTTCTCATCTCAGGTTTGTTAAGCTACTTGGCTATTAACATAGGGTGCTTGATCTTTACTGATAAGGAGCTGCAGATACAAAAGTGTTCTTGGTTTGTGGTAATCATAAATTCTTATTTATAACTTTAGTTTTGTTAAAGATCTAGTTATCTGATTGATTTAGGGGTTGTTCCATAAATGTCTTCCATTTCAATTGTGCCCTATAAAATTTTATATAAGCTGACAAAATATTTCTGAAGAGACAAACCAAGTAAGTAGTAATTTGTTTCTGGATATATGACCATCTGTCTTTAATTGTTAAGCTCTTAGTAGTGGAACATTTCCATGGTATTTATCCTTGGCTACCGTTGGCTCATTTTAAGTATTATTTTTATGTTTTCATTAGTTAATTAGGTATAAGGACCACAAGTTTATTAATTTGTATATTGTTATTTGTTTTTGTTATTGTTACTATTAATACTATTAATTTGTACCCAGATAATGGAGCCTTGCACTTGCTTTTCCAAGATGATCAGATTAGAACTGTTTTGTAGTTTTGGTGTAAACCATTTCATTTCCATAATTTAAATGTGAAGCCTGTTAAAATGACCAAAACTTGTCACCAAAAATACATCGGATGTTTATTATAAAAATTATCCCATGCTGAATTTACATTAATTGATACAAATGCAAATATGCAATATACAATGTATACACACTGTGTATGCTACATGAGATATAACAAAGCCATACAACCATTGATATTAATACTTTGTTTGTTGGTCTTGAGAAAGTAATGTTATACTGCACTGTATGCCCTAGTTGATTGGTTCTAAATTTCCATTGCCTATAACTGTCCTTACACAGTTAAGAGAATTAGATTTATGATTACTCTCTAAAGTTGAAGGATCTTTTGGCCTTCTTTCTTTCTTATGATTTTGGTATGTTTCACATTAGATATTTCACACTTAAAATTTTGACAGATTCTCTGAGAAGCATGGAATTTCCTTGATGACTTTTGACAATGAGCTGGAGTTGCACAAGATCAAAGAGTTGCACCCTGCAGCAAAGTAAATATTACCTCTTAAGTTGGAAGTATTGAGTAGATACAGGATAGGCTATGTCAAACATCCTAAAAAAAGATACAGAGAAGGATGTGTTGAACAACACTCCTGGGACCTTTGCCACTGTATGCTGTTCGCAAGTGTCACTGTTCACGGTTGTTAGTAGAAGCTGGTAGGTGGTACAGACCTGTCAGCTGTGCTACTTTTGTGCCAGCTACCTAACGAGTAGTGCTCAAAGACAAAGACAAAAATAAAAAATGATATTTGAACTGATTATAACGTTGATGTTGTAGAGAAAAAAAGGCCTAAAGATGTCCTAGAGTGCTGAAAATCTTGTCTCAGAGAGTTTAAAATTTAAAATTTTTTCAGGGGAACATGCCCTCAGACCTTCATATGAAGGGCATGTTGCATAAAATCATGCTTGCTGCACAAGCATAATAAAATTCAGCCACCTATTTAGTTGAGATCATGCATCTATTATGTTTGCTAATAACAACCCTGCCATTTAAAAGTACTTGAACTTAGCCTCTGTTTAGCATCCTTAGGTCTTATAAAGCGATTTCTCCTTGTAATAGATTACTTCTGCGCATCAGAACAGATGACTCCAAGTCCCTCTGCCAGGTTAGCACAAGGATTTTTGCTTCTTCTTGTGGGTGGGTTAGTGAAAGCATGTTGTCTGGAGAGATGTATGGAATAGATTTTTAGCTGTGCAAAACCACCATTAACTTAAAGAGGGTAATTTGTAAAGGGACAACAATGATTAAAGTAAAAGCAAGATCTTCAGAGTACAGTGAGGATTAAAGTGGTTTGCAAATCATGATTTTTAAAATAGAGTTTAAATATTTCAAGATGCTCAAATGCTGATCTTGTCCTTGGTGGTGAATGTGACTTGTATATTCCCCATCTTCTTGGCCTACCTGACTACCCACTATGGTGACACGTTGCAGATTTTCTGTTGGTAAAACTATCTTATTGTTTTAATTAGCTTGGAATCAAGTATGGTGCTCCTTTGAAGCAATGTCGTCATCTTCTTTCTGTTGCCCATGCACTTAATTTGAACATAATTGGAGTAAGGTAACACAGTGAAAAATATGTTTTCCTACTGTTTTTTTTACTTTTCTGAATTCTTTGGCTATGATGAAAATGACTTGCCCTTTCTTAATTTTCTTATGTGATGAGTATGTTAATGTACTCTCTGAGCCAGTTTGACCTGAATGATTTGGTGTCAGATCACTTTGTTCATCTTGGATTGAAAAGTTGTTTTGTTCTGTTTAGTTTTCATGTTGGCAGTGGATGCTATGATGCAAGTGCATATGCAACAGCCATTTCAGCTGCTCGAAGTGTGTTTAACGTTGCTGTGAGTAACGCTGGATTTATGTTAATAATTCTGATATCAAGAGGAATCAACATCATTATTTCATTATATTAGTTGTGGTTCAAAGTTAATCAAATGATTAAATTTTAACTTCCCTTGCAAAAGTAACTCCTTGGACTTGCACATGCAGGGGATAATTTGTGTGCATAAGCCACCAAGTGAAGGGAGGAAGTCCATATTTGGTTTGTTTGGGCATCATAGATGAGGGCTTTTTTTTAGTGGAAACCTTGAAGTAATACATGACTTTGCTAATACTGCATCCAGATGAATGCTGGGACTGGCCAACCGTGTACCAGGTTCCTCAAGAGGCATGTTGTTTTACACTTCCTCTATCTTTGTTATTGTTGTGTGAGATGCAGAGCCCATAAAAGAGTTACAGAAACCCATCAATTGAAAATAAAGATTGTTGTTGACAGTTGGTACCTTTTGGGATGTCTACTGTCGTTTCCACATTTCCACAGAGATCGATGATCTTGTCCCTTCATGGACAGAAAAAAGGTTTGCAAACATACAGCTTCAAAAGAATTTTTTGGTTCTGTACCTCACACAACAACAGCAAAGATCAAGGCTGTGTGAAATAATATAGTGGTTTAGCAAGAGGACGGGAACGGTGCGCGCAGCAAAAATGCTGAGAAAAAACTGGGTGGAGAATCCCGCCGTTGTGTTGAAAAGTGACTTAGCAGTCGTTTCAACGAACCATCCACGTTATATTTGTTCTTGAATATCCTAACCTTGGCTCTTTAGGATCATTATCAGCTTTGAATTTTCGGTTTCATGGACCATTTGAAGGACAATGAAATTATCCTCTGTGAGAGAGTAACAAGCACAAACTGAGAATAATTTACTACAAGTGAGTTATTAATATGAATCCACATGGGTGATTAAATTTGGAAATTATTTCATTCCAGTTCAGTCTCAAGTCTGCAGATTCATCTATCAAATTTTGAAGCCCACTAAATATTTTTTTCCCTATGATTTGTATCGTTGTCATTTTGTTTCGTGCTTCTAGATTTCAGCACTACTCGTTTTTCTTTATAATTTGGAAAAGTATAATTTGGAATTGAAATCGTCACCATTTTTCCCTTGTTTACTGAATATTCTTCTCAATCATGACAGTACACCTCTTTTAAGCACCACCTTCTTAGAGTTGCAATGCATTTTTCCTCTCGGGAATCCAGAGTAAATGTAGCGGTAAATTTTCACAAATTCACCGAATAAAACAGAGAAAGGAACCCGGTTATCCTGGAAATGAATTTTGAAATCATTCCAAACTGCATTATCTCATCTTTAAGTGCACAATTAACACAAATCCTAGGTGTTTTGATCACGACGGGAAAACCAGTGAAATGATGTCCTGAACTTGATGGGGAGAATGGCAACGCTAACACCGGAAGTCGAATTAGAGTCGTGTCCAGATTATCCGCGCACTTTCCTGTTCTGAAATGATGTTCCCGTCCTTTTGCGAAACCACTCTAATATGCCCCTTAAGGGACCACACACAGGGTCGGCCAATCCTGACGTTCATTCAGACCCTAGAATTAGCAAAGTTGAGTAAAGGTCTTAAAGGAGGGTGAAAATGCACATTGGCCTTAAACGATAAACCTGAAAAATAAGACCAAATTGGGTGCCTCTGACTGCCTTGTCCAAGCCTCTGTGGACCAGTTTCTAAATTATATACTCTTCTAAGCTAATTTTTTTTCTGTCTTTGCTCATTAATTTTGAATTTCAACTCAGGTTGAGATGGGATTTGAATTTTCAATGCTTGACATTGGTGGTGGTTTCCCTGGAGCGCCAGATGCGGCCATTACATTTGAAGAGGTTAGGTTTTGGGAGTATGTGTGAATTTCATAGTGAGCTTCAACAAGCCATAGTTCCTGAAAAGACTAAAGTGCTAGTTGTACATTTGCAATAATAGGACTTGGCTGGTATAAAAGCACAAGATATCATCAGTGCGTCAACCATTGTCACATTACAAAATATGAATATGGAGTACAGGTAAACAAGTATAAGATAGATGATGGTGATCATGTTGACTTGTGAAGCATGGATGCCTTTGATCAAGGTGTATAACCATCTAGCATACTGAAATTAATCAGTTATAGAGTAGTGAGCATCATCAAAAAGTGTCTACATTCTGATATAAACAATGAAGTAGTATTTTTGTTCCCTTGATTCCCTCTTGTAGGTTTGTTCTATTCTGAATCCACTATTGGAGGAACATTTCCCAGTAAGCTCAGGTATCCGCATCATAGCAGAACCAGGCCGTTACTATTCTGCATCAGCCTGTACTCTTGTTGTCAATGTTGTTGCTTGTCGTTCTGTGAAGGCCAGTCAGTTTAATGGAAATGATCTGACCATTGGTACTCCTGAGTACAAGGACTCTGATGAGCTGGTAAGTTTTATAAAAATAAAGTCTCAAAATTACAACTGATATGAAAATCATAGGAAAATTAAATCTCATAGGAAGAGCAAATCCATTACAATTATGTGAATTTTCAAATCAATGCACACAAAATGATTATAACTGAAAATGATTTTCATGACTGTTGTTGAATGGCATGACCCTACCACTTGAATAGTTTTTGTTTTGTTTTGTTTTTTTTTTGCCGATGTGAAATTACCCCTCTCACCTCAAATGGTGTTGAGCTCAGCAAATATTTTTTATTTTTTAGATCTTTACCAAATGAAGGCTGCTTAACTTAGATTTTTGTGTAGTTAGGTATTAAGTGGTTTTAATTTTCTGTTACAGTTTTGGATAAGGGCATAAATGTAAAGTAGATTAAATGAAGTCAATCTTTTTTTATTCATGTTTGGTTACCAATTGTGAATATTCAATCTCCACTCCAGGGTTTCATGTATTACATCAATGATGGTGTGTATGGTTCCTTTAACTGCCTGGTCTTTGATCATGCAACTGTGCACCCTGAAGTCTTTGGTGCTGAAGAAACTGCTCCAAAATTTCCTTCAAGCATTTGGGGCCCCACTTGTGATTCTTTGGACTGTATCACCAAGAGTGCATTCTTGCCAAGGGTATATTTTGAGCTTTAAATACAATTTTAAGTATTATTGTAAGTAGCTCTAGAGTTTCACTCTTTGCAATATATGTCACTGATTCTATCTTTGAGGTTACACAAGCTTGGAGACTTTGTTCAGAAGTTTGAAATAATGAGTTAAAGGAATTAATTTACATTTACCACCTTTTTTCATGTGCCAAATGTGGGTCATTAGTCCTGAGAAGAAATTTCAATTTTCATCTTCTGTTTGAATTAGATTGAAGTTGGGCAGTGGCTTTATTTTAGAAACATGGGAGCCTATACTTGCTCAGCAGCTTCTACCTTCAATGGATTCAACAAACCTATGAAGTACTACACTATTTCTATCAGCTGCTGGTAAGGAAAAGAGGCTAAATATTTTGGAAGTTGTGTCGTGTATGATTGGATGATTTGGTTTTCTAAAAATAGTTGGTAATGTAAATTAACCACTGTAAAGGGTTTCTAAAACTTGCATTTCAAGGATTAGCATGTTGTCAGAGCAAATTACTGGTACAAGGGCTCAGACAAATGGCTAATGCTTCAAACATCAATTAAGAAACTCCTTAACATGGTCAAGTTGCATTATCAACTCAGTTGATAAAACCAAATTATATTATAATAAATCCCCCTTCTCAGTGACACAGTACCACTGTTACTTCAGGAGCTAACCTCCTTTATTCATGCATGATTGTTTACTTTGGAGTCAGGGAGAACGGAATGATTTGGTGTGTGTACTTGATCAAGACATTTGACTTGACATACTTGTAGTGCCTCTTTTTATATTTTGGACCAAATGGTTCCTGGTAAATTTGTAGGGGGGGTTTGAAGAACTGCTATTAGTTTGTGTGATTGTCTAAAGGAATTGCAGTGTAGGTCTTGTGGATGGTTTTTTAAAGATGTGCAAATTACTTTAGGGTGTCCTTTGTTATTGAATACGTTTAGGAATGTAATCTGTTCTTCTGATTTAGCATGGCTTTGATTTTGCTCTGTGTAAACTTACCAGACTCTTTAAAATCGAATTAATTCCTTGGAATTTTATCTTTTCCTCATGGGTTTGTTAGATATTTTTAGTTATTGTTGACATTTTCCCTTTTGTACGTGGAACGTTACCATTAGGGTTTTATCATCCTTTTCTCAGGCCTATGCTGAAAAAAGTCTTGGAGAAGATTGGTTTGAATGTGCACTGGCCTTGTCACATCTCTGTAGATCACAAGACGGCCATTGGTAATGGTCCTGAATCCTTGGAAATAATTACCTCTGCTCCATAACTTAAGAGGGAAGAGAGAGAAGAAAACCTGCTCCTCTTTGATTAATCTCTTCCCTAGTGAACTGAGAACCAAACATAAGGATTAGAAAGGGTTGCTATTACAATAAGCAGAATACAAATATTATACCAGATTTAACGTTTTGAAGTTAAGTACCCATATTTAAAAACTTGACATTGTTACAGAGGTAGAACTGAAGTGTTACAAGTAGTTTTAAGTTGCTTTAGTATCTAATCAATAACAACATGAGATAACTGTGAGTCCACTTATTTGATAGAGATTTGTGGCTGTTCATCGTTATGTTTATGCTATGGCTTAGCATGAGGTCTCTTGGCAATGCACCAAAGAAAAGGGTAGATTTATAAATTACAATATGTCATAATCGTGTGAAAGGAGATTTTATTCGTTATAGTCATGGATTTTCCTTACATTAGTCACGTTACTGTTGAGTTGTTGTACAACATAGCAGTGAAAGGTTATTTAATATTAAGAATTGTGTTGCTGGTCTCTCCACAAGGGTTGTTGGGCATACAAAATGTAATAGCTCCACAAATGCGCAATTGTAGAACCAAATTGGAGTTGACTGAGTTTTAAAAACGCTGTAATTGTTAATTCATGAAAGAAAACTATTAAATCTGTAGTTAAAGGGCTTTTGGCTTTGTTTCTGCTTGATTTTTCATCTAACTCTATGTCAAAGATTTACTCGGATTTAATATTTTTTTTTTTACTCTTGGCGCCCTCTATACTTGAGTTATACTTTTCTTAACCCTCCAAAAAATTCCTAAACAAAACTTTTCATTCCCAATGAACAATTTCCTGACCCCCAGATTATTAAAGAATCGCTTCCATTATACGCGAAAGATTTGCTGGGATATTTTGTTCTCGAGGCTCACAGCTGTCCACAAGCTTCGCTCTCAAGACTGTTCACTTCAAAGGACAGATAAAGATAGAGATGGTAAACGTGACGGGAAAAGAGAAAAGTATAGTGATCAATTTGTCCCACTAATTTTGACGTTTGCAGGTTTCAGCGTGAAGAAAGGAGGTATCACGTTATTGAAAAATGTGAGCAAAAAGCATATGTTTATCCTATTGTAAAGCACTGGCGAGCGTATGCTTGGAGGCGAAGCCTCTTAATTCCTTCTTTGAGGTAAAATAACTGACTTTATCCGGAAATTACCAGGGAAATAAAAGAAAGGTAAGAGTCTTCTTCGTGAGCTTCGTCCAAGCGCTTTGTCTAGTTTCGCAACATGAAGCAATTTTGTGCCGCAGGTGTCAATTTAGGTAGGATGATTTGAAGAAGTTCCAAGGAAATTTCCGAACGATTATCACATCATTTGAAAGTAGAAAGATAGCATTTTACTTTGGCAAAGTCTTGTTTTCGTAGGATAGTATTTAGCTTTCCTGTAACACTAAAATTTGCATGTTTACCAGGTAAACCTGCTCGCATGTCGAAACTTTTGAAAATTTCTCCCGTATATCAAGTCAATAGAACCTTTAACTATTTTCTTACTTACATTCATCAGAGGGAGTGTTATGGCGAGATAGAAAAATTCTTTTGTCGTCAGAATGAGACGGTGAACAGCAATTCAGGTGAGCCATCGTGTCCGCGGAGCCAAGCATATTTTCGCGCCAAGAAAACTTTTGTTTATTTGCAATTTGCAGCAGTGGACTTCATAACAGAGTACCCGCTGAGAACCTGGGTCATAGTCAGACAAACAAATATGGCGGATTTCTTGGAAGATGTTGGAGTTGGCTATTACCGCTCGTTAGATCCCCCGAAGAACTTTGTTGTAAAGTACGAAAATATTCTACTTCCAATAACTCAGTTCAAAACCATTTCAATTTAAGTCAGATGCAGTTGCTTTTATAACGGAAGCCGTTTTGCGAGTCAGCTGATTTACCTAATATTTCCATAGGGTGAATTTAAGGCGAGTGACGGCGGCGAGCTATCTTCCAGAGTTTAAATTTGGTTCTCAGCAGAACGTAAATGATCAAGAGGGTGCTGAAGTTGCTGGAGAAGCTTTGGAAATGCAGGGGTTAAGACAAAGTTCGTGACAATTCTGTATAGTTGCATCATCATCAATAAGTTTTATCTGACGAGTAGTTCTTGACAGTGTAGATAGAAAAGTATGACAAGTTTTTCTTTTACAAGTCCCCTTACTTAAAATCTGAGAAGGAGACCAGTCATGGACGAAATTTGTTTGTATTTATGATCTGAAAAGGACTCTTGTCAAGTAAATTGTTTAAGGCTCAAGAGGGCAGAAGAAAGTGTAATTTTAGCTCATTTTAGTTTTTGTCAGATTATAGCCACCTAGTAAGAGTTTGATGATTTTTTTTTGTCATTAGAAATTGCACCTTTTTTTTTGAAGGAGGTTCTGAGATGTGAGGACTATGTCATTTATTTCAGATGGTACTATTGCTGAATTTAAATATTGATTGTGACTTTCATACTTAAAATAGACCAAGGTAAACCACCTGATCAAGATTCAGAGGAATCTATGTTTTATTGGCAACAAAAGATGTTCTCTCAGGTTTGTATCATTAGTGGCAATAGACCATGTGAGCTATGTGGTCACATGGTGTCAAATGGGTAAACAAGAATTCAAAATGGCTGCTTAAGTATGTGCTTCAGATGACATCTTATAGATTTAATTCCTTCTTCTTGTCAAAATTTTGGTATTCACAGGTAAATCAGCTCTCAAAAGACCGATAATGCAGGAACTGTAATAATCAAAATGTCCAGTCTTAAATTGATATTACAAACAACCTCAAGCTGGAGAAACAAACTTGTGAGCACACAATTTTTAAAGATCACAGTGATAGATAAAACGGGCATAAAAGGGAAGAAAATGAATGATAAAAAGAACTTTTGGGTGATTTTGTGATTTGAGGTTAGATTAAAGCTATATTTTGTTGTGAAAACTGCCAGGCTTTTTGTTTTGCATTGATTGGTATGCTCTAGTTTTTTATTGTTCTCAAATAACTAAATGACTGGAAAAATTTTTTAAAACATTCAAGAATCTGAGGCAGCCAATAAAATCCAAACTAGTATATGTGGATGAGGAACTCCTAAGCCATCACAAGGAGATTTATAACATTCATGTCTAATGCTTGGTTTATGCCAAGCTAAGTGTCAACATCCATGATTTCATTCACAAACCAACCTCAACTTGCATTTTAAAGAGAATTTATAGTGGTCAGGAATTTTTCAACCGTAAACAATGTACATGATCAACATAAAAAGGGAAAGTGTCACCATCTTTCATCACAAAGAGGGCCAAGACAAGATAAACAACTTCACTTTTACTTATTTTAAACTAAATTGAATTTTCCCTGACTCAAAGTGAATTTCCCTGACTCTTCCCTGGCCTTAAGTAATTCATTTTAGCTTGAATTTTCCTGATATTAAGCAACCATGCCACACATAACATTATCATGCTGGAAACAAAACACTATTTCTTTGTGAAATAGCTTCTTCTTGACTATAAAATCAACAAAGGACAGATGCCATCTGCTTTCAATCTCCTTGTATATCATGGATACTTAACTTTCAAAGTGCAGAATCCTCAGGGTATTTATGAAGAAACAAATCCAAATTTGTGGAAATATTGTTAGTGGCATACAGACACAATGATAATGGACTGTTCTCTATGCTTCACAGTTGATATTGTTATGGGGTGACAACTGTTTACCCATTTTGAACCATGTGACCAATCTTTGACAAATGGAGCTAAAATGGCTTGACTGAGACCTAACTTTCTTGACCCTGTTCAATAAGCATTTCCTGATGACACAGATGTATACATTTACATGATGTATATATCCTGATGTATACATTTTATAGTTTCAAGTTTTTTTTTTTTCATTTTAATGATAAATACCTTGTGTAGTTCTATGTGAATATTACATTCACTCAGTTTTCTTGAACCAAAACATCAGAGAGAGATGGAACTCTATGGAGATCTTACCAATTGTTTTGGACCTCTAGAGCAGAAATATCATGCAGAAATATTAAAGCTAAGGTATGTTAATCGATATGTTGAGGGAGATTTGTTCCCTGTCAATATGATTTTAGATGAGATAACTGATTAGCAGACTGAAAAATCTTAAGTAATGTTATTGATCCTCAGTGAATCCTTGTTAAAAATGGAAACTGACCTTTAAACTTTATCGCCATGAATAATAACCTTCTGATGTCAGAAAAGTGCACAGTCTGTAATTCTTTGACTGAGTTTTGACGGCATAAACATTTTTTTTTTAAAATGTCAGTAATTTGAAATTCTATTTTGTAAGCTGAAACACAGCCAGGTTCAGCTAAACTTTATAACCTAAAGTATTAAAGGAAAAGTTGTCACATGTATTTGGGTGATGGTATAAATCTCCTAGATAGTTTTTAATGAAGTACATGTTTGAAATATTCAGCTACTATTTTGTAGGGTGTATGAGAGTTGTATTTTGGTGGCATTTCAGTTATTTAAAAGTCAGAGGCTAGTTGTTTTAGATCTTGTTAGCACTATTCTTGGAGTGACTATCCCAGTAAACATTAAAAATCAATTTCATATTTAATGTATGAATTGAATATTAAAACAGAACTTAGACGTGTGGTAGTTTTGACTGATGTAAACAAGATGTAAATGATTTAATTGTTCATAAAGCTACAAAACTAATCAACAATGTTGTATTGCACAACCCAGGCTAGTCTATTTGACTAATCTTGGTGCTATTATTGATTATTGTGTTTGAAGGAAAAAGGGTGGAAGACCAAATAGGAGACTTTTCTCTTACGTTGATTGTGATAGCTATGTTAATGTGGATGAGGTAGGTCAACAGAAATCATAATCCTTATTGTTGTTTTCAGTTAGGAATAAAATTGTCCTTTACCTAGTGGAATCTTAATTACAATGTTGGGATTCAAACCCAAGTATTGAACCTCCTGTGTCATTCTTGGTCATGAAAATTTGCATTCAGTGTCTTTCTCCTAGACTTTGGTGGATTAAATAGTTATTTGCAAATTGTCAGGAAAAGCTGACAAATGGTGGAAAGAAGCCTTCAATGGACTTGCATTTATCCATGGAAAGAAGTGAAGGGTCTTACTAGTAGTGTAGGTCAATGAGCTTCTGAGCAAGGCTCTTCCAAATAATTTTCAGCCTAAGAGGATCTTAGTCATCAGATACATTAGCTAACTTGGCTAACAAACAGTTTGCTTAAGTCTTGGGTCCTTTCATTAGCCTCTCAGTTTCACTAATGTCTCTTTTCCAGGTTACTTTAGAAGAGAGACCACATGCTTTTTCAGTTTAAGTTGGTTAATGAATGAAAATTCCCATTTAACATGTGAGTCATGATTTAGAAAAGGCTGTCACTATTTTACCTGGACCATGTGTCACCTGATTAATGTGTGTGTTATTCGAAACTTGTGTTGTATAATGTGGGTATGATTCACTCAGTTTCAGTCCTTCTTAGTTACACTTTGGTTTATTGCATGGTAGACTGATAAAATCTTAAAAATTTATCCTTACTTAGTTTTGAAAAGACCTTGAGTCATCAAATCAACTTTCAGTGTACCACAAATCCACTTTGCAGATGTATCAAATCAACTTAAGTGTTTCTTAAATAAACTTGTATTGAATCAACCTTCTCCACTGAACTCCTCTATGACTTTTGGATTGATTAGAAGTCAATCAAGATCTGTTAATAGAATCACTAAACATTTTTGTAATGCATTAGCAAAACAACCTATGAGATGTTAGCAAACTACCCTGAGATGTTGGAAAAGCGACCCAAGACATTAGTGAACTGGTCATAAGGGAAATAAGTTATAAGCAAAACAACCCCTTACCTCCTATTTTTCTGGGGCTGTTTTGGATACATAGATCTTTGTTTTTGTTTATTTTAATGAGTCTTTGTATTATGATTCATGACTTGCTCTGTAGTGCATCAGCTTGAATGTAGAATTTTCTCCTCAGGAATCAAGACCTCTCACAACTTCTGCAAATGAAGTACCCAGCTACCTCACTAAAAACATGACAACTGTTAGGAGGAGAAATATTGGAACCAGAGTTGACCGCAGGTGAGTATTATGCCATCTAGGTCAGACTGGCAAAAGGAATTTTGGTAATCAACAAAATTTTACTTCTAAAGAATAACATATTACCTTTTGTCCTTCTCTGATTTTTTTGTAGTGTTTTTGTGCTCTTAATAATGAAGAGTTACCTATTTTGTTGCATTTTTTTTAGGAATAGACCCGGTGGATTCATTACCAGAACTGATCCAATTGTTGTTCATGAAACAGAAACTAGCAAAACAACTGCCCATGTTGTTAACATACCATACAAGACCATGCATGTAATGGCAGATCTTGCTCCAGAGGGAAAGTTAGTGATTGTACATTCCTTCAGGCAGACATTCTAACACCTCTCTTCTGTTGTTTGTTTGTTTGTTTTTTTTTTTTGTGCCAGTCCTCACAGTCAGCTGAACCACCCCAGGTTAAATACCTTGAATGATGTTAAACCCCCCCCCCCCCCTCCTCACCTTATTGGCACACCACTTTGTAACTACACAGAAAATGTTGTCTTTAATGCTGTCTAGCAATTGGTTGAGTTATCATCTGTGAATCTTTGTAATATTCATTTTTTTCTAATAAGCTGTTTAGTTCAGTTCAATACTAACTACAGTTATACTCTCAGGACACTCAGTTGTAAAATGCTGGAACTTGACATCTAGAAGAAAACATTTACCTTGGTGGTAACTGCTATTGAGTCATTAGATACAAACCTACCTGCATTACATACCAGTTCTCCTTCTTTTGTCCTAGAGCTGAAATTGATCAGAATGATGAATATGTCCTGTTTTCCATTAAGGTACAAAATAAGCCCTAAGACATTCCTTTTTTGAATTATGGAAAGCTTCATAACATCTAAACCTGCTCTAGGTGATTTAAACATATTGATATAGTGTTGCTTAATATACTATTAATAACTTATATATAAGTAAGGGTGTCAAACAGGTTTTTTCAACTATTGTACAAAATAATCAACTGTGGAATTGAGTGATAACCTTACTTAGTTTGTAGTACGCTGTTGTACCCTACTTAATATGGATGGATGATTAAATTGACATTATTTGAAACATCTTCCCTCATTATAAGTTTTCAACTTTTTTGTGCAGATTGATGCTAATGGACAAATTTTTGTTAAACCTGACTTCAATGGGGAAAAGCCACCATACCGTATTGAGACACAAAATGATCTGAGAGGTACTGTGAATGTTACCGTTCAAAGACTTCATGCAACAATATTGAGTTTCACTAATGACATTCTTAATGTCATTTACAGAATCACTTTATTGTTCCATTTTGTACCTTCTGACAGGCTAAATGATAACCTTAATTAGCAAAGCAGTAGCTGTAGTAGTGTTGCATAGCAGACCTAAGCTGAACAACTATTTCTTTTTTCTCTTGCAGAGGTTTATGAATATACTATTGAGCACTGTTCTGTTCAAATGACAAGGTACGCAATATATTTAATTTTGTATGTATGTAAAGATTTCCCATTCTGCTAAATAGAGATTTCTATTTAGCAAAATTACAGATTTCCCATTTTGCTAAAACAGATTCCAATCTCACAAACACACTTTGCTAAAATACAGATTTTCATTTTATACTTCCTGGTCTAGTTGTTATTGTTTGCTAGGCTGGGTATGCAGCCACACCAGTGATGAAATGAACACTTCATCATTCCAGCTGCTGGAGTTGTCTGCAAGGATTCTTTTTTAGCAAATTATGGATTTCCATTTTGCAAATTGCAGAAACCCCATTTTATTTTGTTTTATTTCATGTCTCAACTACAATAAGCCTTGTGATGAGACAGATGCCATCTTTCTTTAGTGACAAATTCTTCCTAAACATGTAACACCCAGAATTACACAAGAAACTGGCCACTGATTTAAGTCAAGAACATTATTTCATTTATACAGCTTTCCCATTTCAATTATTTTTAGGAGTCATGTCTCAATATGTTGTGTTTTTGCACTTTTGGAAACAACAATTTGCAGCTTTCTTAAGGCTACAAAGTATCAGTTTGACTTGATAAAAAAAACACAAAAGAGGCACAATGAACCAAGAAGAAGCAAAACTGGCTGAGTGAATTTGAGGAACTTCTGGGTACAGTTTTCCAAATGAAATACCTCCCTTTAACTTTTTTGTATTTTATTGTTTATTTTCAATGATGATATTTACCATCATGTTTAATTTTCTTTTTCACTGGTAAATTTTAGTGATCAACGGGAGCAAGAATTCAAGAGTTTCAATGAGGTAAGTCTGTTTAAGATGTGTCTTATAATCTATTCAAACAATATATCTCTATATTATTGTTGTAAAATCATTATCTGTCAGTGTAATAGATTGAAGTGTTTTATGTTTGTTGTTTCAAACAGCTTTACAACAGACATGCTTTGTATTTGGCCTCACAAGTTGGATCTGGATTTGAGACTATGGTTAGATTCGCTAGTTAATTAAAGGTTTTTGTTGGAGTACAATTTATCAGATGCTGTTTTAGACAACCTGTTTAAGAGGAAATTAGCAAAGCTCCTGCATGTATAATTATTATGATAGTTTAATATAACAAAATGATACTCTGTTAGTGAAAACATGGACTCAATTTTTTCTGCTGTTACAGCCAGAACCTGGTGTTTTGAGAATGAATATTTTGGGGGAGATAGGTAAGTTAAACAGATTTATTAGAACTGAATAGTACTAAGTGTGGTTTAAACTCTACTGCTATTGTTAGTAGTGTCTATTTGGTAAAGAAGAAGCAAGAATGGTGGGGTCTTTGTGTAGCGTTCCTGGGTTAGATACTTGAAATTCACAGTGCCTCTCTCTCATTCCAAGAATATGATAGAGTGCTGCCAAAATTTAAAGGGGGTGGGGGTACTTTACAATAACCTTTGTTGGACTGAGATCTGATCCAGGAGGAGTTGCCATACTTCATCTCATGCCAAAGAAAGCAGGACCAGCTCTTGCAGAATTGGCCATTTACTTGTATGCATTGATCTTCATCCAACCTAACCAATGAATTTTGTTTCAACTATAGTTTCTGCCAAAGGATTTGACTATGATGGTCTATATGTTCACTTTTTTCTGGATCTGCCTGAAAGTGAGTGATCAATAAACCATAGGCCACAATAAAAGAATAGTGGTGAACTCTTGGTATTTTATACTTAGAAAAGTAAAGTTTCATAATCTGTGTGGTAAGAGTGCAGAACTCTCACAGGTATTAAAATGTAAGTGCCACATAAGTGGGAGTATAACAAGATAATTTGGTTTTATCAACTGAGTTGATAATGTAAATTGGCCACTGTAAATAGTTTTGAGGCCTGAAATGTCAGCTGTGGATGCTCTTTATGGTGGCTAATTTACATATATCAACTCAGTTGTTAAAACAAAATTATCTCGAAGGTATTAGTTTCACTCTAGAAATCCAGTTGTTTACTTGAGTGAATGGCTTGGGAGTCAGTGACTAGAAGTTATGAAACTATCAATTAGGAGATTGTATTTGGAGACAAGACCACTTTTTGACGACGTGTCAAAAAATTGAATTTTTGTCTTATTCATTGCAAAGTTTGAATTTTGTGAGGTCTGACACTAATGAACAACAAGAACACAGCTAGTTAATGAATCAAGTACTTGATTTTAGATTCAACAATTTTAAATTTGACTGTTGTAGACAAGTTTAACAGAAAAGACACTATTACTGGTGTCTTGAGTTTAGAAATATTACAATGTCACTCATTTTCCCTGTAAAGAGTCACATATAATTTATTGCATAATATAGTTAGTGCATGAGCAGAACTGTAGGTATTGTAGAGGAAAAACACAGATCTGTTTATTTTCCACTTCTCTTTGTAATGTAGAATGGAGACCAACTGATGACCCAGTTTTATCAGGTGTCACACAGACCTGCATGACAAAGCTGGAAGGAGAAGTAATTTTTTTAAAAATTCAGCTTATCGTGCGATCAGATTTGTTGTCATTTATAAGTATTGTAAAAATAATTAAGTGAGTAAGTTTCCAAACAATTGCTAAAGAGCATCTATTTGGGGAAAAAGTTTACGAAGTACAAAATTTGATGTCCATCCTCAAATTATTTTGGGGAAGTTAGTAGTTAACGCTACCAGGAGAGATGGTGGCAGAGCATATGCTATACTGGGCTCAAGATACTAACCAAAAGTATAAATGAATACCAGTGCACTGTCAGGAAAAGTGGACAAATTATAAGGGGCTACTATCTTGTTACAGTCACCATGCACAAGAAGGGGCAAGCCTTAACCCATATGGTTTTGATGCTTTGATAATCTCAAGTCGTCTTATCCCGTATTTTGAATAACTTGTTGGATATTATTCATCCAAGATTTTGTAATGACTTATTTTTATTTTCATATTCAAAGGACTATGTGGCACACTTTAGTTTCCCTTTTGATTTCTCATTGATCTATCAAGAGGATGATGATTGTGGTAAGTTTGATTGGAATTCCAGCATCATTTGAACAATTCTGATAAGTGGAGATCTTTGAAAATGTCTCATGTTGCTTCTTTATATTATTGTTCAGATGATTTTATTCACTGGCCAACACTCTTTCTGGAGGTGTTGTCATTGGACAGCTGGGAAAGGTTCAGAGCTGAGGGTTATGCATACATCACTATACCCAGTAAAGCTGGTAAGAGAAGTTATGCATATATTAGCATAAGTAGCCATACCCCATAAAGCTTTGTGTAGAATCAGGATGAGAGACATCTATGCTTAAATTTTGAGTTTCACCTAATAATTCACATGGGTTATGAACATAAAATAGGTCAACTCATACAGTTCAAACAAATTGAAATAATTCATTGTGTTCAAAATTACCAGGCAGCTACAGTATGGAAGTGAACACTTGGCGACCAATAGGAAATGGCACAGGTCCAGAGATGCGAAGGTTCTTTATTGGTGGATCATCAGAATTGGAAGATCCTACATATCCTCAGAAACCTGCCATGGCTGATGTAAGATATATAGTATAAAATCTGTATTATGTGACAGTTGTGACCACTGCAGAGTCTGAGTTACTGATTCTATTTTCTGTGGGTTGAGTGGTAATTAAACATGATCAGTTTGTTCACCAAAAGTCTGATTCATAAGACCTTTGACCAGTCAGTCAAATAAGAGAATGCTTATGTTTCAAAGACATTTATTTGCTTCAAAAATATCCTTGCTCCTGAAGGAACACCTGTTTATTGTATAGAAAGAGAACAAATCAAAGAATGGATGTTCTGTTTCTTGAAGGTCTGATGGCTGGTTACATGAAGAACATTGCTAAGACTTAAAGTGCGTTGCCCTTGGAGTGATTAGGATGAAATTCCCAGATACTAGTTGTCAATTTTGGTGACCAGCTGCTGGGAATTTCTGACCCTGCACTGGAAATCTCTTTATCACCTAGCCAGTTGATTTGTCCAGGTTTAGGTAGCTTGCTTAAAAGAGTACCTGTACATCACTTTTCACCTCCTTTCCCCTTAGGAACAAGCATGACTAAGTATTTTGGGGCACTGACTCTGTACCATCAATTTTCATATATCATCTTTTTTTTTTATGACAGGATAAGGTATTGAGCAAATATTTCTTCAGGACAGCTGGATCTGGGAGTGTTAATGTCAAGTTTCATGTCATGCAGCAGTGTCAGTAAGTTTACAAAGGTCTAAAAGTTGTTAACATGGCTGGTACTTTCAATGTTTGTGATCCACATTTTGCCATTCTACTTATTTGTTATTCTTTG
Organism: Pocillopora damicornis; assembly: GCF_964200805.1. Taxonomy (NCBI): domain Eukaryota; kingdom Metazoa; phylum Cnidaria; class Anthozoa; order Scleractinia; family Pocilloporidae; genus Pocillopora; species Pocillopora damicornis. The sequence continues at coordinate 223,364 of NC_142681.1, read as the reverse complement.
AAGGTCTTTTATGGATTCAAAAGCAAAGAAAACTCGTCGCACAAGAACTATACTGGACAGACTAGGGTGGGTCAACTACTGTAAATGCTTAAAAGAGTAGCTTCTGCCTTTGCTAAATTCTGCCTATGGGTAACTTCAAGGCTTAAATAGTAATCAACAGTGCTGTACCAGGAATATGTTGCTTCTTGAAACTATCAATTTCCACAGTGAATTTTGGGTCCCATTTCCATAGTGTTAATTCTTTTTTTCACATTGTTGGTGATTTGTTGTTACATCTTTATTTGACTTCTTATTTCCCTTTTTTAAAAGGAAAAATGTACATAAATATTTTAAATTAGTCTCTTCTATTTTTAAAGTGGAATGAATGCTCTGGACTCTTTAGCACAAGTTATGGGTGAGTTGAAGGGATTTTCTACAACAATATTTCACTATTTCTAAATGATGAAATGAAATTTTAAAAAAATTCTAAAAATACAAAAAAACCAAAACAAAAACAAAAACATAAAAAAAGTGCAAGGAACCAACAGAATTCTGAGTTTTTTCTTAGCATTTAACACCTTTCATTCCTACTTTGGTGTTGGATGTTGTCATCTAAATTAGGATGAACTTATTGAGTGCTGGGCTTGTGCTTGTTTCATAAGTTATAGTTAAAGTGGTATGTTTATACTAAAACTTAAAAAAAATAAACATTCTGGTTTTTATTTTTCGTATGTGTGTGTATTTTTTGAAAAAATTAGGTAAAGATTTGTAAAATACCATAATGATTCACTTTAGCCCCCTTGTTTTGATAAGTGCCCCCCTCAAATTTTTTTGTCATTAAATGCCCCAATTCTTATAAGCGTCCTTATAGAAGAACCCCTATGCTAAAAATACCCCTATTCCGACAAATGCACCTGTTCTGTTTCAATGTTAGCACTGTAGAGTACATGTACATTGAGATCAACTGTAGTTCATCTTCCTTTAATTTCTCACTGAATGCCTCTTTGCAAAAACAGTTGTCTTTGTCTCAGTCTCTCAACTATTGTGTCCATTTTAATGCACAGTTCCTTCAGATGGATGCTTGTTCTAACCTAGTGGGATACAAGGACAACAAGTCTGTTTTCCAGTCTTCTTGATCCTTGTTAAATAGACATCAAAGCTTTGTTTTGCGCACTCTGCTGTTATCCAGAAAAGAAATAAGTGCGCTGTCCCTACTAAGCACCCTTTTTCAAATACATGCCCTCCCTACAGGTAGCAAACGTAAATGAGTGCTCCAGGTGCTCTATCAAATCACTATGGTAACTGACTTTTCTCTGATTAAAATGCTCTCTAATTTCACTAAATAGATGCATTCCAAAGAGCAAAAAAACGGATGTTGGATGCGCGTGAGGGACTTCCATCCGTAAAATGAATGCAGAGCAAATCTTCCTGTTTTTGCTGGTATAAAAGATTAACTTGAGTTATGGTTTGCATGAAACTTACAGTAAAGAAAATGTTTGGTAACAGCTGGAGTTGTAATTTTTCTATGATGAGCAACTGTATAAAAAAATATGAGATGTACAAATATATATATCCTTTACGAAATGTTACTTTTGAGGTGTAGTTACAAAGTGTGTAATACAGTTCTTATGTACAAACATGGCTTATAACTTATTTATACCTGTACAGTAGCTGCTCAAATTTCTTGAATTCTTCACTCCAATAAACAATTTGTCAATTACTGTTACAGAAATTAATTTTAAAAAAGAAATTGCAGTGCATCACCGTGGTTCAAGGCTGACCTTATTTCTTCATTAACCCATTGAGCCCCACACCTTAGAGCTCAGACCACCCCCTGAAATTCCAGAGAAAATGGCTGCCACAGTGAACACACAGACCACTGCCAAAATAATTTAAGATTTTAATGTCTTCATTTCACTCTACTGAAGGGAAACTGCACAAATTTGCATATTAAATAATACACTTTCCCCCTGTCAAATTTTATTTTCAACTTGAGCATCAGGCTCTCTCAAAAAAAATTCTAAAGCTAGAGAACGGATTCAACTTCATGATGTACAGCGAGTCATTAGCAAGGTTGCCTTCAGCTTTGAAAGTATTTATCAGTATGATGACTCTCTTTTGCACTCTTATTCCATCAGAATCATGTAAAAAGCTTTCCCTCAAATACAACACCAAAAGACGGATCGCAAATTTCTCCTTAACAAAAGGAATCCTAAACTTTCTAACGCGGGTCAATTTTGAATTTGCCCGCCATAGCGACATCGCGACACGTCACAAGGCGCAGCTATAAAATTACTTTTTGCGAGTCATGAGCAAGAACAAACCAATTTTTACGCCTAAATGAAAAGTTTCACTTTGAACAATGCATATATGTTCTTCGCTTAGGCAAACTTTTGCTCCAAGCGAGTTACAAGGGGGCAAACTTTGCAGAGGAGATCGTTTTGGTCTTCTGCGGTCGGGTCAGCAAGATGTAAATATTTCCCCAGAGTCATGAAGCGGTGCTCTGGGATCGTTTTTTTTAAGCAATCAACTCCAACAAACTCGTCAGAATCCCAGTACATTGCCAGCTGAGGAAGTTCATGGATTCCAATGAAAATGTTTAGCCCGAGATACGCTGAAATTTCCGCTTGAGTAGATGTGAACGATCGATCCCCTTTCGAACGAGCGTACGCAACGGTGTATCGGACGATTTCGTCAATGTAAGCATCGTCGATAAATACATTGAAGAAATCTTTGGCAGTTGCATTTTCTCCGAGATCTCTGGTCGGGCCACGACGAATGGAGAATTCTTCAACATTAATTTGTCGCAATTAGCTAGACCATTGAAGAGCATTTGGTCGGCTTTCTTCTGCGGCAGATTCTTCATCACTACTTTCGTCGCTTCCTTCTTCCTCCTCACTAGCGTATAGCTCAACATCGGAATCGCTTCCCCTTTCTTGCGACCGTAGGTCGAAAAAGTCTTCCATCTCGTCATCCACATTGCGAAGCAAGTTTTGTTCATGCGGTGCTTGACGAGCTTGTCGCTTTTTTCAATTTCTTCGATGATAAAACCAGCGAAGACTTCTTGCTCTTCATCGGATGAAAATTAACTTTCATCAATTCTTCCAGAAGCCATGTCTTAGACCACGACATATTTTTGAAAAATTTGTCAAAAATCGCACGGTTAACGTGGAATAGTGAGTTTGGTCTCAAACGAAAGCTTATTTTTTGCATGTCACGTTTCACTGCTTTTCAATACCCAGGGGAGTTTTGTTTCTAAGCTACAGCCAATCAAAACAAGCCATTTCTGACAGGGCGCATGAGGGCGCATTGGAATTTCAGAGGGGTTTTATTTCTGGGCGCATGAGGGCGCATCGGAAGTCAATGGGTTAAGATTAATATTGTACTGTCAAAACACTGCAAGTGATTACACTCATATTGAAATAATGCTTTGATAAGTTTATTAGTGTAATACAGAATGTTCTCGTCTTCATGACAATTTTTATCACTCAAAAAAATCCATATATACAAACTTTAAGGCAATTTTCTCATGCTTAAGAATCATGTAAGACATGAGTTGTTTCAGATACAGCCTCCAGCCAGTTTCTGAAGCCAAGTTTTTCTGTTTGATCACTCAGCTTGGTTAGTGCTTGAGCTAGTCGTTGTCCATTGCCTTGCAGGATGGAGGATACCTGTTGCAGAAATCATAAATTAATCTACAAAGTTTACAACCTATTAAAAGGAAAAAAAGGGGTATTTTGTTGATAAAAGGGTCATTACTCAACTCTTTTTCTTAAACCATAGTAACACTCCTACATACAACACTCCTAGACATTTTCACTTAATGTTCACCTTCAAATTTATAAAATTTAACTAATTAGCCAGGCGATATACTTGCCTGGAACACTGTAGATAAGTTACACTCTTCATTTGACAAGCTTGGTAGATTTAAGGAGTTTTGAGCCTCAACTTGGAGCAGAGGATGGAGCTGTGTAGTAAAGAAACAAAATTAACAACTGAATCAATCAAGCACTTGATAATAACGAGACAATCAGGATCATTGACATTAAGAAAGTGTTTGATTCCTTATCACATTCTGTCCTACTTCAAAAGTTACAAGGCATAGGAATCATCAGAGACATTTGGTTGTGGATAAGGGATTATCTTGCCTACCAATACCAAGTTACTACCATTAATGGCTGTAGTTCCAGTGTACACAGAGTTACTTTTGGTGTTCCACAAGGTCACTCCCTATTTTCACTCTTCTTAATGATTTACCAGACATTGTTAATAATTGCGAAGGTGAATTTCAAATGTATGCTGATGACATCATTGTTTACGTAACCAGCTCCAACCCTAACATGGTGGCCACATCTCTTAATTTTACTTTGAGTAAACTCACTAATTGGCACCAAGATAATTTTTTAGCACCACACCTGTGCAAGACAGAGGTTATTTTAATGAAACACAGCACCTCCATTGGCCCTCTACAGGGTATAAAATTTGGCTCTACTATTATTAATTAAGTTAACTCCACTAGGGCCCAGTTGTTCAAAGGGCAGATAGTCCTACCCAACAGATAAGTGTTAATAAAACATAGCATTATCCACCCTTCAAACAACCCGAGCCAGATGTTTGGGTGTTGATTTTGATAGTGATTTCAATTTTGGAATTGACCAAATTTTTGTATAGAAACTCGATTTTTAAAAATCATTTTATTTCTTTCCTGTCAATGCTTGGATAGACTTCTACTTCAACGTAATATTACCATCCAAAACTCATCAATATTCTGGGGCTCTTGCAAAAACATTGTTTGATAAACTTGACCGATTACACACAAGGGGCCCCTAGAATTATTTTCTACTTAGATTTGTGTATGCCAACTGAAGTTGTTTCAAACACCACAAAAATGAGAGCCTTCATGGCTCATTTACTTCAGCAACTACTTGTTTTTGCCTAGAAATGTTGTTATGGGTTTATGCTTGGCCCTCTTGAAGACTTACTGGCAAAACATGAGAGTAGGTACTGTTTAAGAAAACAAGTATGTTTATACATTCCAAAACCTGAGACAGATAATATCAAGCGGTCCATCCAATACATGAGTACCGTACTCTGGAAAAGGCTTGCCAATGAAGAGAGAACGACCAGCTTGGTTGCCAAGTTTAAACCAGTAAGAAAATTCCCTCAAAATTTTACACTTTTTAATTTATTAGTGGATATAACTTTAAATTTCTTGTCTTAATCATGTATTTGTAGTTTTAATTACAACTGTAGTTTCTTTTTCCTTTTTACTCCTTAGACTTGACTTAAACACTACCACATCAGCTATGCTGTAATTTTATCGTATTTAATTAATGCTTTTATTATTATTACTATTATTTTATCAATAAATCAATCTCAGCCTAGGCTTCAACCTGACCTTTATTTCCTGTAAAGATAATGGTGTGGTAATTGCCATAATAAAGAATAAATTCTCAACTGCCAAAGCTTATTCATTCTAAATACTAGAAACAGCCTCATACTGTTAGGTTTTGGTGTAGAAGGAAAAAATCCACTCACTCACTCACTCTATTTTTGATCTGTTAGACAATTAATGTAAACACTAAAACTTGGATTAAATGAATTGTCTCCCACCTCCCCTACCAGGTTTGCTTAGACTGTCTCCAAAGTTATCCTACTGTCTTTTGTTCAAATATCTGGAAGGTTATACAAATGCCATAATTTTTACCTGAGTACATGGAGTTATCAATTGTCCTCAGGCAATAAGCTAAAATGATCTAGCTAGTTTTTCCTTCTTTTTGCTCTATCCTTATTGAGATACACCCTTCTGCTCCTCACAAATAGAGAGGAAATGTGCATAAGAATACTCAATCAGAATGAGGAGGGGTTCAAAGTCTTAAAATCAATGATGACAAGTTTCAGTGATAGATATGGAAACATTTTGTTGCCATGCATAAGCAATTTTAACTCTTGACTCCAAGTTGATTTTTGCATATCTGTTTGGCTGCAATTTGGCATATTTTACACAAATTTGGCAGCTGATTTAGCTTGTTTTGAGCTTTTATAGATTTCACTGGATTTTAACTTTCTTACGCAATTACCTTGTGAGCTATTTTGGTATTGGTTTGACAATGTGAATCTTATTAGTCAGAACTTTAAGGCACAGTTAAATTTAATTCATTGCTTAGGCAAAGATCAAATTTTTAGCATCAATGTGGCCACAGTTCCATGATATTTTTTTACTGTTTGGCCATCAATGTATCTGACTTTTAAGTAAACCTTATCTTTTGTCTGTTGTTACTGAATATGCATATGCTTTATTTTTAGTGTTCCAGCTAACGCGGTTTAAGTTAATAAATATTTAGCCCCAGTTGTTTGAATGCCAGATAATGCTATCCACTGGATATATCATAATCCAGTGAATAGCACAATGTATTTTGTGAACAGTTATCCACTGGATAGCAATTTATCTGTCAGATAGTGTTATCTGCCCTTTATACAACTGGGCCCAGGTCATTTAAGGGTATATGGATATCATGCAATATTGGAAGGAGACTGCAAATGGTTAAAGTTCTCTTCTACTTAATTGAAGAACTAAAACATACCATGAGGTAGCCCTAAGGGGCCTTTGATTATGTGTGTCTGTGTGTGTGTTGTAATAATTACGGACTGAGAATAAACAACAACAATACTTTGTACTCTTAAAATTTTATGCAAGAAAAAGCTGGCAAGTATCTGCCCTTGCTGATTTCATGTTTCGGTCAATAACATATTTTTAGAAATATGGGAAATTAACTACCTGGGGTTGGTTTTGCTGGTTTTTGTTATCCCTGAAGCTTTTCACCTTCTCTTCATCCTGTTCTAAAAGCCTGAATGAGAATGTTGGAAGTGAAAAGTTTCCAAATTTCTCTCAATTTTGAAAGCAATTTCTTTGTTTTTAACAATGAATGAATAGAGGAGAAAATTACAATAACTGGCCACTTAATACAGGGTGACCATTTATTAATGTGTCACTTACTACAGGTTTACCTGTAACATACTAGATATAAGATGGTTATTTCAATATGACAAAGTACACCAACCATACCTATTTTATCTAGAGAGACACACTGAGAGACAGACAGGGAGGTGGGCAGCCTGAGTAAGGTAGGCTTTTGGATACTTTTAATAAGCTGAATTTACATGTATCTGTGGGTAGTCATAGTGGAAGAACAATTTTCCTTACCTTGTCTGGTCATTTAACTCTTTCTCCAAGGCATTTACTTGATTAGTACAAGAAATTAATGCATCTTCCAATTCATGCTGTGTTTAAAAAAAGTTTAAATTCTTTCAAAATTTGGTCATTTTTAGGTAAGAGTTGAAATCAATCTAAAATAACACTGGAAACTCATGTACCACTAACTCACAGTCATTATTTTAAAAATTGTTTGCTTGTTTCTTGACTTACTGATTCAGTTTCCATTTTGGTGTAGTCTCCTCTTTGGGTTGGTCCTTTGACGTTGTCAAGCCTAATCGCAATCCTGTTCAAACAATTTCTGGTTTAAATCTCATGTTCATTTTATTGGTGGAAGAAATTAATGCTGATGCCAATGTTTAGATTCTAAAAAAGGCTAAGATCAGTCCCTATAAGGTAAATTTACCTTTCAGATATTTGCTGAAAATGAAACTGAATTTCTCTCTTCTTCTTGGAATCTGGAAAGTCATTCAGAACACTCCTATAAAGAAAAACAGATTTAACATCATTACCTTTTGATAACCCAAGCCATAAAGATTGTACCCAATAGAGTAGAAAATCATTGCAAGCATATTAGGCATGGGATGCAAATGAGTTTATTTTGTGGTATTTTCAAGAGCAACCTTAACTATTCCAATCAAAACAAACTTTTCCAATCGGAAAAAAAGGTCAGAGGCACAGCAGTGCTTGAGTTGAGCATGTAGATTTTGGAAAACCAAGGTAAACAGAAGAAATCATTGTGTGAACAGAGGAACTTTATTAATTTAGAACACCACCAACTTGGAAAATGCAAACATTTTCTAGGCCTTTGCACTCTCAACATGAATGGTTAGCATTATTATCCCTCACAATTTCAAGGTTTTTTACAATGGTCATAGAAGTTCTTGACAAAGACCATTAACACACTCTCAACGGGACCCACAATTGGGATGTCCTTCCTTTTTTGAGCAGTAAACATGCACTCTGGCTCAGTTCTCAATGTCAGAACACTGACAGTTACCTCTCACTAATGTGACCCTACTTGTTTGACTGAAAAGTTTCTTTCCTGCTGGTGTAGGACCCCCCTGAGCCTACAGTTGATTTTTGAGGGAACCAGCATAACTTACAAAATCAAGTTTTCAAGGACTTGTTTAGTATATGTTTTTGTTGACATGCAAAGTGGCTTCCATCTAGCATATGTCCTCTTTGTGACAGTTATATCCTGAATGCGCTGTGGCGTTCCATCATCCCTCAATGCTTTTCCTCTCTCATGAAATAGATTTGTTCTTTGTTTACTCTTGGGTGTCCTTCCAGATTTACCTGAAAGGGAACAAAGCCAAACAAACTGAAAAAAATTATCGCTGCCGCATGAGGAGGAGTTTTGATCGGACAACGAGTATTTTTTGGCCATTTTTCAGTGCACCTTGTTATAAACAATCATTGACAACAAAATCAACTCTGTACCTTCAGTTCTTTTAGACTTTAAATTTCTGCATGGAGATAAATGCTCCTCGTTTGCAGAACGAATTTCACTCTGTTAAAATCGAAACAAAACAATCATCATTACATGACTGCTATCGCTATTGATATTCAATAGTATAACCAGCTCATTTTCAAAATGTCCCCTCTCCCTTCCTTGCCGCGGGTGGAAACACAACTCCTTCTGACACAACCAAGCCAATGAAGGCTATGAAGTCAGTTTAAGGTCCTCAAAATTATTCACTTAGAATTTCAAAGGTTTAAAGTGGAAAAAATAAGCTCCCTCAGTAACCGAATAATGTAGAATGAACCATGAGATTACCTTTTCTTGACTAGTCGATGGTAAGACATCTGTTTCCTTTATCCTCGGTACATTTGATTCCACAGCCGACTGACTACGATCAGATGCACGGCTTCTGCGCCTTGACTTTGGGGCGTAGGTGATTCGGCTTCTACGTTTCGCCATTCATATATTAGTGATCACTGTCCTGACATCAAAAGGCCGCCATGATTCAAAATCCGAGAAGTTTATGCATGTAAGCGCAATTATTGTGTCCCAAAGCACACAGTAGCTACATTATATTAGTTATGTTGGGAGGTGTAAGGATGTAATTTATAACTTGATGTATTGAGACAAATATTTCCTTTACGAAGGTAACAAATTTTTTTCTTCTATTCAACGCTCTTATATAAAATCGTTTGCTTCAAAATAAAATACTAAAGAAAGAGAGTAAAAAAGTGAAATCACTCTCTCCCCCTCCCTTAGTATTATGATTATACATTCCCAGAATGCTTTGGCAGAGAAGGTGTAGCAAAAGGCTTAGGCTTAGATCAATGATGAGTTGGTTATCGTCTTTAGTATCCCGCGCGTTTACGGTATCTTCAGCGTCTAAGCTTCCTGGTGCATCGTTTGTTTTTGGAAAGGTGCTTCCTTTATTACAACAACCATGTCGCTATGTAAGATTTGGCATGGAATATCAGCCGAATAACTTACAAAGGAAACGAAAACACGGTTACTTGGCAAGACTAAGAACTAAAGCGGGGAGAAAGATTCTGAAAAGAAGAAGAGAAAAGGGAAGAAAGTTTTTATCACACTAAAAGGATTGATTATGCTATTATACCCAATATGCAAAGTGAAAATGGCGGAACGACACATCTTAACTTGAAAGTGTTAAGCATGAGCCCAGCTGAGCAGTCACTTCACCAACATCAAGTATAGATATGACTGAAGGGTGAGAGATGATTCGAATGACTGTCAGGATTGTAGATATTATGCATCACTGAAGACTGAAATTGTCTTCTTTACACCTGCACCCCTGAGTTGTCATCATCAGTAATATCCTTAACATCATCATCATTGTTATCATTATTATTTTTATTGTCATGATCTTCAAATATGTCTGCTGGAGAATTTCTTGGAAAATAAGTCATCAGGATGGACTTTTTACTAAGTAGGAAACGTACTGAACCTTGTTGAACAAACATGTTGATCAACATGTTTTCCAACTCATCACTTAGATGATTTCTGTCATGTCACCTAATATTTCCTCAATATGTTGGATAGCTTGTTTCAATAAATTTACTTTAAAAATTGAGACAGATTTCTCATAAGTAGATGGGAAGTAGATGGGCTATTAAGGAGAGAAAGGACTGAAGCAGATTCAAGGAAGATGTAAGAAGCATTTACCATTTCGTGTAGATAGATGGGCTCTGTTCAACATCTTACTTAACAATTTAAGTATTTATTTCCAAAAGGTTCTCATGTATCCAACAATCCAGGTTAGACCCATTGAAGTCAGAATCAATAGTGTTTGCTCAGTACTTGTTATCACTGATACTGAAAATAACAAAAAGATGTAATAGTGATTCAAATCACTATGCAGGTTATTAGGAATCAAACATTTTGTACGGTGTTGTTTTCCTGTGCAATGTAACTTATCTTTTCTTTGTGCTGATCAGCCCTACTCTCATGCCACTGTGTTTTTTTTGTGGCACCTGTTATATGAGATGAGCCTGAAAAAATAACTACAGAAAACCTTGATTTTCTGGTTGTTGAATGCACAGCAGGCCTATGTTTCGCTTCTTTAGGTATCCCATGGCCTGATTAAAATAAATAGTAGTTCAGAGGCTAGTAATGATAGAGAGGTCCAATTTCATGAACTGGATATCTGATACACAAGATATTGAAACAAACTTTTGATGTTGGGTTCATAATTCAACTCAAAATTGTAATCTGTTATTTACTTTTAATGTTGAAAATATGCTGCTCTCCCAAGTGTTGTAATAAGGAGACTGTTGTCACTTGTCATTCACAATCTTTTTCATTCCTTATGATTGGTGTTGATTCTTTTATTGATAGTCTGATCATGTCTCAGTGATATGCATCTCATTATGAGTAATATTTTTGGCAGCTGACACTGCATTGTGAACAGGTGTTTTTACATATTGACAAATTTGAATATTAATTTTATCCCTTGGTTGAAAGTAGGACACTTAATCTTAACCCAAAATGTCAAACTAGCTTCACCGCATCAAGGTATCCTAACATAACCATGAAGTTATTGGTAGAAAATTCTTAAATATATTAAATGTGGAGACTTAAAAATGATGTAGCTCTGCAAGATTTCCCCATTTCTTCAAACCTGAGATTGTAGGGGTCAAATTTACTTGGTATTGCTCTGGTGCCATTAACCACTCAAGTGATTAAGTATTATTTTGTTTTCTTCACTCAAAACTGCTTAGTAACTTTATGATAATATGTGTGGGTGGTTTGCATGCAAATTGCTTTCAGACTCTCTCTAGTGTTTGAAATTCATACAAATCACCATAATTTTGCTTGTGTACCACTTTATTAGCATTTAAGTGATCATTTTTGGTCGAATTGGCCGAGATGTCTGTGAAATGATTTTCATGACTTTTCCCAGAGGAGAGTTTTGTGGAGCTCTCGTTAAAGCATCATTTGTTAGTTGTCACGTGACTCTTCATTATAAATAACACCAATTTGGCTCAGGTTACTAATCGTCGCTAATGTAGTCGTGGGAAAATATATTTTCTATTTTGCATATTTTAAAATCTCAAGAGCTAGAGTGACAGAATTTCTTCCAACCTTTCGAGAAAGTTCTGCGATATTTTTAGCACAATTTTCTTCGATGATCTCTTAACTTACGGACCACAGCGGTTTTCAAGCCAAAACTAAGACAAACAAGTACAAGAAAATACTGACGAAGGGAAATTGCGTGGATTGTAGCAAGCATCCTGAGTTGGTTATCAAGTCATGAAATGGATAATTCTAGATTTAGAAGAATAACTTTTGTTTTCGTAGTAGATAAGATGTAGTGATTTTTTTGTTGCTATCCAGCGTCGATCGCAAGTTTTCTAACTCTCGGAATGAGTGTGTCAGCAGAAAAGCAGACTCATCTAAGCGGCCATAAGTGGCACATTTCCGAACTTGAATTTAGTCCTGGTGGACTTCATCTCGCATCCAGTAGCTGGGATAAAACTTTGCGGATATGGGATCTTAGTACGCTGGAATCAGTGTTTGTCTTGAGGCATCATCGCAGCCCTGTGACCTGTCTTTCTTGGCAACCAGGAGTGGGGACCGCGGGTTGTCTTGGCGTACTTGCGTCGGGTTCTGCAGATAGTACGGTGGCTTTGTGGAGCGGGGAGACAGGCAAACTTCTGCAGTCACTTTCACCTCATAAAGGATGGGTGTTGGGTACTTCCTTCTCGAGCGATGGCACTTTACTAGCTTCTGCTGCTTGGGACAAAACTGTTTGTCTATCCGATGCGCGTACGGGACAAATGTTGCAGAAACTGACGGGGCATTCAACTGGTGTATGGACTTGTGCCTTCCAGACGAGCATCGGTGCGGGTCTACTTTGTTCAGGCGCGGATGATGGCTCCTTAAAGATTTGGGACACGCGAACAGCAAGCTCAGTGATGAGTTTGGTAGGAGGACACGAAGATAGCGTGAAATGTTGCGCTTGGTCTCCAGATGGCAGTTACATCGCCTCTGGTGCTACTGATAGCAAGGTAAAAACGTTTTTTCAAACTTTCAACTTAATGCAGAAAACATGATAATTATTTCTTATTTAAAGAGAAAGGTTACATATGAGTCGAAAGTCTAAGTTGTTTGTTATCGCCAATTGCTCGGTAATCTTTTTTGCGATCTGGCACGCGAAAGAAGTAAAGCGTGAAATTTGCTTCTACAATTTGTAGACATTTCCACTTAGTTTAACAAATGTGAGAAAGTTTTGTACGTTGAATATAATACTCCCAGCCATTTCAAGTGTAATCATAATAATAACTGTTTTGATCACTTAAATGTAGAAGTTTGACGTTTATTGTGAATTACTGTTAAGTCTTAAAAGCTTCTCTGAAGTTCCGTGTCTTGTATAATGATTTGTCAATTACACTGGCGTCAAATTACCGGGTGCAGTGGACAGTTTCTTGTTTGCAAATTGGAAGATTTTTTAAATAATTGTTCTTCGTCGTGGCACTCCTTTTCACATTTTGCTGCATTTCGCGTTTTGTCCAGTAAAACAAAGGGAATATTTAAGGAAGTGGAGCCTGAAAGAGTTCGATATTACTGTGTGAGATAGATATGTTATATATTGTTTGGCACCATTAACTTTGTGAGCCACCACTTTCGTTCTGCATTGAAGCGTACAATAGAAGCCGACCTCAAGTGATAGTTGAGTGGAACTCTTAATTATGATAAATAATTCATGGCACACTGAGCAGAAATACAAAGAGTAGAATCCCAGTGGTTGAGCCATAAAATTTTGTTAAAAATAGTTACTGGGTGGCCTTGGGAACTGATACCAAAGGGGGGCTTTTAGTTCTGCATTTTTTTTTTTCAAGTTTAACTTTAAACATTAGCTTTTTGATACACTCTATCCTTTCTCGTATGCTGGTAATGTAAACTAGTGTAGGTCTAGAATATATCCTTCCTCACTCCAATAACATGTGGAAACATAATATTTCTTTACAAGAGAGCCCCTATGTTGAGGAGAACATTTAGATTCTCACCATGATTTTAAAAAAGGAAAATGTTGGAAAGCTTGATGGGAAAATTTACCTTCCTGTCTTGAGCAAAGAGGGTATAGGTAAGAGGAATCACAAGGGTTCCTTTCCAGACCCCAATGTCCCCCTGAAGATAAAAAGTCAAGTTTTTATTGAATTATACATCTAATCTTGTGCCAGATTTCTTTGTGGGAACCAAGAAGTGGAACCTTGCTGATCAAAATCAGAGGGCATGAAGATGCTGTAAATAAGTTGCAGTTTTATCCTGTTATCAGTAGCAAATCAGTGCCACTGATTTTTTCTGTTGGAGACAATTCATGCCGTGCATGGCATCCATTGAGGAAGCGTGGAAAACAGCTTCAGATGATCAAACAGCACAGGGTGGGATCAGAGGTGATGTCTGAGACTATAAAGTCAAATTTGTGATTGGATGTTTCCTTACTATTTCTGTGGATACTTAGTAGAGGCTGCAGGGTCCATTGCAAAGAGGCACCTTTGCTCCCAACAAAAAATGATAACTCATGTTAATTACACTTCTTCACAGAAAATTATTTTGGATAGGTAGATATGGATATCTATAGGTACCTCTCTAAGTGGCACAGTTTACTTTGTTGGGTATGATGTCTCACTGTCACTTATAAGTTGCTGGCCAAAATCACCATTTACTTTCTGAGTATGGCCTACAGTATTCTGCTGGAATATTCCTTTGATTCCTTTATCAAAGACAAAAAATTAGCCACCTATTTTAATTATAAAGCTGCTTACTTCAAAACTTAATTCCAATAACCATTGTTAGGGCAGTCTTTGAACTTTATAGTCAAAGAGGGCAGCTAAAATGTTTTCTTTTTCTGTGTTGAAGGTGGAAGCCCTTTCTCTGTCCCCAGATGGGACTCTATTAGCTACAGGTGCTCGTGACAAAGACATCATTTTGTCTTCATTGGATGTCTCTCTGACTGAGGTTGATGCACTTCCTATTGAGGATCAGAATGAAGCTGCAATAAACTATGGCGCTACACTGTGGAAGAAGTACACCCGTAAAGTTATGCAGAGAATACTTTGTAAGTGACAATCTACTGTGAGACCAATAGTACAAAACGCAAAAATCAAAGTTAATTAACCCTTACCATAATATCAGCTTTGCAAAGAAAGAATAAAATGGCTGGTATTAACCTTATAGTTGGCTGATGCATTTTAGATCAAATGTCAAATGTAAATTTTTTTGGGTGTGTGGTTCAAATGCTGTGTAGTAGGTGTGCAACAGAATGGTAGAAGAATTGACAACATTGTTGCCTCCAAATAAGTACCTCAAGTTTGGCATACTTAACATATCTTGTGTATTGTTTTAAATTTATATTGATAGTCTGTATTTATGGGATTTCTCCTGACAGTATCTGTCTCTGTTTTAGGTGAACCTGGTGTAGGGACCGATGAAAATGATGACTTTTCTCAATCTTCAAATAATCCCAAAAACACAGCATCCTTGGTTGGACGTGCCGTGAACAGGACTGAAAGTAAAGCAAAAGAAAATTCTGTGGAGAAAGCAGTGATACATGTAAATGAAGTTGATAAAGATGCTCAGTCTGATGGTGTGTTACGAGAGCAGAGAGCAAGACTGCGCAAAAGTTCACGACCTGAGACCCCTTTAACCAATGGTCCTGTAAACAATTCAACACATGAGATAGATGAAGTGCGACAACAACTGCGACATGTAAAGCTTGACAATCCCATGCAAAATGGGGTAACGAATGGTCATCAGTATGCTGACACAAATGGTCAGTTTTCCCATTTTAATTCTTTTGACAAAGGCCAGACAGGAATAGACGAGAATGGTGAGTCATCACCCAAGAGAAATGGATATCATAGCCATGGGGACAGCTCAAGTGCTGGCAGCAGCAGTTACTGTGGTGACATAGAGGATGTTGCCAAGGATATGTATGATTTGGCAAATGGTGGAGAGGATGCCAGACTTTAGACAGACCAGTTATTTCCAATTTTCTAGGTCTGAGATGCACCAGATTTCAAAAAAGTATTGTCTCGTAACAATAAAGGAAGAGTAATGACTGATTTGAATCAGCAGATGTTGAACAATAATCAGACTCTTTTTGACAGTGAATCTTGATAGCTTAGTGTACTGTGGTTGTAAAATATAGTTTAATACAGTTCTTAAATCAACAAGGCTCAAAAGTTTCAACTTGGCATAAACATACATTACATGTGGTGGTTAGTAGTGTAATGACCAATTTCTAGCATTTTTGGAAGCTAAAATGTCTGTTAAACAAATCAGAGGAAGCATGCAGCATACAAATTTTGATATACAACTTTTCAACATCATTCAATATCATGGAGTAGCCAGAGGTAAAACTCCTCCAAATCCATGGAAAAGCTCAATCTCTGACACATAATTTTGGTGCTGGTTAGAGTTCATATGCAAGGTAATTTTAGCAACCTACCGGTAATTCATTGCTGCCACTTTCGAAAAGAATTTCTCAGCTCTTAATCAAGGCTGGATGAAAGTTTTTCATTATAATAATTACCATCACCATGATTGTACATTAATAATTTCTTATTACCCCATTTTTTAAGAATAAGCTGTTATTGGACCATGTAAAGTTTGTGTAAATTCCCCATTGAAATTTAAGTCTTTAATAACCATTTACCATGCCGGTAGGATGTAAATATATTTAATACATGAAATTACAAAGCCACAAGTAAGGAATACTTACATTTGCTAGTACATGTTTTAATGTCCATTTCTTTGTTTATTGTATTTAAAGTTTTTTTAAATTGTTGGTTTTTTTATATCTGGCATAATGCATGCAACATCAAACTCCTAGTCTTTCACCTTGAGAACTAAATGTGGCTGCCTGTTGATAGGTTAACTATGATGCTACATATGGCAAAGATTCATATTACACAGGAAGCTTCCAATATTACTTTTTTCAGAGTTCTATCTGATCCTACTTGGACAGTTGGTAAATAGAGCTGTTAGCCTTTGTAGAAATTTATTTATTGTGAGCTTTATGTGAAATAAAAATGAACACATTTGCCTTATATGCCATTTGCAGAACTGTTCAATGGTTGTTAACAGGATTAAAGGACATTTAAAGCTATTGACAGAGAATAGCATGTAGCAAAAACCTTTTTGTTGCAGAGGTGATGTTGCTATCACACAAGCTCACTCTAAAAACTTCCTCTTGCAGTTCCATTTCGCATCCAAGCCAGGCATTGACCCTCTTTCAACAAAACTGACTGATTATTAATACACTGGTGATGAGAGGATAAGTTAAAATTGACCATCATTTGACTTCATGTCCTGACCTGGCTTGACACCTCATGCAGTATTACTACCGGGACTTCTTCAGTGTTGAATGGATTGTCCTGCTCCTGTTACTGCTCACAGTTATGTTGCTTTACTACTGCAACATTTGTTACTTCAAGAAATGTTTTTTCAATGGCATGACAAAGGGCTGTATCAGTGTTCTCAACTGCACCCTCTAATGTACCTTTATGTTCCTGGGTCAAATTGCTTGGCAACCAGGAGTCATCTGTAAACCCATGATCCTCTTGGTCAGCCAGTTCCTGCTGTTGTTCCAAAGACAGTTGATTTAAGAGAGATCCTGGAGTACCTTGAATGAAAGATGAGAAACAGTGGAATGAAAATTGGTAGGAAACTAGAAATATGACCTTGATTGTGAACAAGAATAGGAAAAAATTTATAAACCCAGTAACCTGTTAACGCTGAAGCTTATCCTGGTTCCAAGAGCACACACAGGGTCTGGTATGCTGGTAAACTCCCCTTCCCTTCTCTCTCTCCCCCCCCCCCCCCCACACTTTGTAAGTTTCCCTTAGAGGAAAGAGGCACTGTGAGATTTCAGTGTCGTGCCCAACAAAAACAACACTGTGACCTAGCCAGGTGTGGAACCAAGACCTCTCAATTACAGGATAGTAACCACTGGATCACTTTGTCTCCAAAAAATAGTCATATAACAAGTAATATGACATGAAGCTCTGTCTAAAAGTTCTCCACACCTTGGCCTGTTGGTTGGTTGCTATAGGTAATTTTTTTCATTGCCCAGTAAGTGATGTTTTGTTTTAAAATCACAAACAAATAGTACATGTTTGTATAACCCTGTAAACAACTACGAAGGTTTTATTAGATGGTTTCTGATGTGCAAAAATCACTATTACAGAAATGTAAGAGTGTGGAAGTCTTACCAAGAGTAAAGGCAGCAGATGCTGATGCATGAGAGACTGCCACACGACCAAGCTCCAACAGAAACCCAGTAGCCTCATCACACAGAGGTGGGAATGCATGGCAAAATCTCACCAGGGCAGGGAGGGCAGGTGTGAAAAATGGTACACGCTTGCCAGACGGGAGTGTGGCTAGAAGAGAGCTGAGCCGACTGAGAATGTATTTGGCCACACCCATGGCTTTAGGAAGGGGGAACTGTAGGCACAGGTATGAGGCAAGCTGAACTGCAAACAACTGCAACAACAAAAGTAACAACATCTTTGAAAAAAGCTCAAAATTATTTTAAATATTTTCAATCTCTTACAGAACAACATACACTCAGGCTGTTAAACAGTCCTACCTGTTTTTCAAGTTGTGGTTGGTTTATGAGCTCTGGAATAAAATCTAAACAAATGTGCATAGAAGGGATGCCAGCCACTGTCACTGGGAGAAGTTCTACTGGGTAACCCTACAAGAGAAACAAGTGCTGTTCAGTCCATAGTATGTTTAAGATATCACTTACTCCCATTCATCCTTCCTTATTCCTTAATTTTATTAACAGTTATGAACAATGCATTTAGAACTGTTATAAGGTTGAAATACGAAAACATCCGAATGACACTGTGAGCCACCTTTGAGTTTATCTCAAACCTGGAAATGCACAAGTTTGGCAATATCAGGAACAGCAATAAACATCTGATGTAGCTGTGAGCACACACGACATTGGACTTCATGCAGCACTGCTGATCCACTGCAGCCTGGTTGATCCTAAAGAGGTGAAGAAATTATCATTGGATTCTTTCCTGAAGAGTAGTTAAACATATAGGAATTTTGCATTACATCACAACCACAACACCCTTGCACTGATAAGTTTTTCTTTTCTCATCACCACTACTTGCTTAGTAATTTTATTTGTGAGGAGAGGTTGAATATTAACATCTGCTGAACTCAGGGTGAACTATAGTTTTACTTCAAAATGCTTGAAAGACTACAACAGCACCAGAAAAAAACAAAACAAAAAACAAACAAGCAAAATAACACCATAACAAAAAAAGCTTGTGATGTTACACAAATTTTATCCATTTAAAACTGAGGAAGCTCTCCTAAAATCCTGAAAAATAATGGCCCTGGAGTATTTTGTGCTTACTTTGGTTCTAAAGTTGATCAGTTTGCTTGTTTTTTAACTAACAAACATTGAGATTTCAACAAACCTGATCCTGAGGTGTTTTGACACAAACTTCTAGTAAAATCTGAATGGCTGCACTTTCTTGTGCTGTCACCAAAGCAGCCCGTAGCTCTTCTCGTTCTTGTTCAACAGCTAACCCTTCAGTTCTTGATGCAGGATGTGCTTGGAGGTACTGACTTAAAAGGGCCCTTGAGCCTGCCAGGTACCCCATGAGGACTCTCACCAAAAGATCAAATAATGGTGGGCATCTGTCATAATAAGATGATTTTCATTTTATTGAAACTTGGACACGTGGCTGAGTGTTGTTCCTAGATTTAGTAGAAGTATGATATGGTATTTTATTTATCCACATTACACGGATGAATACAAGACTTGTTTAAAGCTGAACATGCCAAATTATTATAAATCCAGTACATACCAAGATGGAGAAATATATATATACAAAGATATAAAAATAAGAATATAAGAAAATCAATAATCATAAGAGGAAATGTAACCATATAGAATTATGTACAAAAGTTACAATTACTCTCAACTCTGGTTGTCAAATTGACCTCATCCAGTATTGACTTAAAAATGTTAAGAGATGGAGCTCTCCTTACTTAGTCAGGCAGACTGTTCCATAATCTTGAGATGATGTAATGATATGACCTATGTATAAATCTACTGCTATAGGTAGGCTGATTAAGCTTGCAAAAGTCTCTGAGGTGGTATTTATTGTTATGAAATAAGAACATCTCCTTAATACTATTTGGCCCCATATTGTATAAGCATTTGTCAAAAAGGGAGAGAGCATGAAAATATCTACAATATCCGACATAGGTAAGTAGGTCACTATATGAGGTTGACTTAGCTATGATCAAAAGAGTTCTAATAGCGTACTGATTAGTAAGTTCCAGTTTATTAGAAAGACCAGTTGATAACCCAGCTAAGACTGGAGCACAGTATTCTAGATGTGGCAAGATAAAGGCCTTGTAAATATTAACCATCCCTTCTGATGGTATGAATTTATGAACTCTCCTAAGAGCACTAACTTTAACATTAACCTTTTACATACAGATTTAATATGGGCTTTAAAGATAGGGAGCTGTCAGTGGTTAGACCTAGTCACTTCATATCGTGTACCACCTCCAAGGGTGGCCTAGTACAGTCAGTGAACAATTATTTTGGTTCTATCATAACATAATTGTTCTTTTCTTACAGATACATACCTGAACACTCTTCTGTCACATCTAAGCACAGTCAAAGGATCTTTCATAATGTCTTCATCTGTGTACAGTTGAGGAGTAAGATGAAGGACAGGAGTCTCTGCTGGACACAGCATGTTGACAGTGGCCAACCACAATCTGTTGTTGAGGAAATCATAATTATGGTAAGGTTACAACAACTCAAGACATATAGTCTTACATATTCTACCTCTTTTTGAGTTATCTTAGTTACCAAACTAAACGTTTGTAGTCTCATTCATGCTGAATTTGACTGAAAATACATGTATTCTATTGACCATTTGGACGAAAATCCTGTTTTCCACCTTAACCTACTTAGCTCTCATTTCAAAAGTATTGAAAAGATGTCCCTCTGAGTTTTTCCATAATATTAACAACCATTGGTAGATGGAAAAGTAAAGAAGGTATAACTACTATTAATGGTCAATTGTATACCTACTAAACCTAATTTAGTGGATTTCCACAGAATAGACTTTAAATTTTTTACAGCACAAAAAAACTGCATTATAAAAGAAAGAAGTAGATCTCTAGAAATGTCAAGAACTTATAGCTAAGGCAGTGTCTCTAAGCATTATCTGTATAGTGTCACATCAATATACAAATTGAGGAAAAGTCAAAGGTACTGTAGCCCAAAGAAACCTTACTTGCGAGGTATAACAGTGTTAATTTTTGTCCAAAGTTCACAAGACAGAGTTTGCACCCGCCGGGGGACCCCAGGCTTCAATAAACTGGGTAAAGCTTGAACCAGTACATCCATATAAGGAATCAGAGCACTAGGCTCTAGTTGTAACAGTCTTTTAAGCAGCAGAAGAGCAGAACAGGGATTGTCTGGCAGCAAGCTAAATGCTGTTGGAAAAAAAAGTGATCAACACATTCATGGCCCACTGAAAAAAGGTTTATGAAGGAAATATTCTCCAATTGGAAAGCCTACATGAATTAATCTATATATTATTAACAGTTGGCGCAAAGCAAGATTGTTCCACTTCTGTCATTTTCTGTGACAAAGAAAAGGGTCTCAAGCACTCTTAAACTTCTTAAGTAACAAATCTGACCCTATTGAAAAATAAGACAACAGCTGTCCTTCTAGAGGGACCTTACATAACATATTGCTGACCAGTTCCTCTTTGATTCAATTACTGTCAAGAAATCTTCCCTTAAAATTATCTTACAGCTGATATAATTAACCTGCATATTGTTACTTGGACATTAATTTAAATAGCTGGGTTTTGAAGGTCATATGCATATGAAAACTTGTAATTTGTCCCTCGTTGGTAATTTTCACTGCAAGGGTTTATTTCTCTGCGGAGCCATGCAATCCCCAGATGGGTATCAAAACTTTTTACCTTAACTGTCTGCCAGATCATTTGCACTTAATTATGAGAAAAAAATGTTATCATGGCCCTTGTGGCTGACCATGAATTTTAAAGTCCTGAGAGTTAAAGGAGTACTCCAAATTACTTTCAATTTTTCAAGGCATACCTTCTTTTAAACAAGGAGGTGAACATTGGACATGAAGCAATGGTGAGGCTGCTGATAAGTGTGGAGCAGTGAATACCTCTTCCTGTCTCAGCCAGTCATCCACTAAACACAGGTGTGGCAAGTGAGTGTTGATCAGCTGCAGTAGGGGAGCATACAGACCCCGGAATTCTCGACGACGTCTCCTAGCCTGCTCCAGCAGATGCTTGATGGGTATTTGTGACAGCAACATGGGTGACAGCCACTGAGGCTGAATATTGTTGGAAACTGAAGGTAAAATCAGTAGGTTGGTTTTCTGACACATTCTAGCTGATCATTGCTGATGACTGTATACAACTCATTCCAGCATGTTCCTAAACAATATTGTGTTAGAGGGTCTTGAAATAACTAGGACCTGTTTCTCAGTCTTTACTAAACAGGTAAGTCTTTCTAGCCATATGAATAGTTACAGTTAAGACTCATCAGAGCTTCCGCAGCAAGAAACCTTTACTGGTCCAAAGCACACACTTCCTTTGCTACTTGATCAGTTTCTCTGACAGTTTGCTAATACCCATTTAATTTCACTGGCAGAGAGGCATTCATTTAATAACAACTAAGTGTCCTATAAAAGAACACAATACAGTGACCTAGCTGGGGCTGGAACCAGCACCTCTTGATAAGGAATCCAGTGGCCCAAGCAAGAAGTAACTTCAACCACCTCTTTCTTTAACTGAAAGATTGACTAATTCTTTGGTTGTCACTATGGAGAAGTAGTTACCATGATGTAAAGGTTTGTTTCTAAAGGACATGCATGCATTTTAATTGACATCATTTTACATGTAAGAAAAAAAACCTGCCACTCATGAAGACTTTAAGGTGAAGATAAGGATTGAACAGATCTTATCAGCCTTTACAGAGCCAACATATCTTACTGGGGTCACTGCCTTACCTAAAGACTTCATATTTGAAAGAAGACAGTCCTGGTATGTTAGAACATAGTATAACATCAGAATCTGAGATGTGAGATGAGATGACAGTTCTGTGGCCACATACACAGAGCTTCTCCTCATTGATTCTAAAGGAAGTCCATGGATTCTGAATGCAGTTCCTTCTTCCTGGAGATTTCCAAGATCAGAAAGGATGTCAGCATCAAAAATTTGATGGGAAATTTGGGTGATAGTACTCCTGAATAGGACTTTTATCAGTGAAAGTGACAACTCAAGCAGTTAGTTGTCAGAAGGATTTCCCTCTAAACAGATTATCACTTTCAGCTTTGTTGGGGAAATGCCAGTTAATAACAGATGTGCTTTTCATTCTATTTTGAGAAACTTTCACGAAGGCCAAAGCTAGGCTCAAACTCTACAAGAAAATTAATTAGCCTATTAAAAAGACACCACAAACTAAGAAAAAGCCTAATCAGCTTCAATGTCAGAGATTAAGTGTTTGAATTCATTCATTCAATTCAAACACCTTTCAAATCATTAGAAATATTCAAAAAAATGGTAAAAAGTAAATCTTTCATACAAAAATTCCTATCTTATATTTGGGGTGACAGCAATTATTGCAATTTTCAATATCACATGTCCACTTAGATGCTTTAATCAGCAAGTTAGAAACTCAAAAACTGTAGAACTAAAATGAACAAGGTTATCACATGCCTGGGATTCTGCAGCAAAGACTGACATAACTTCAGAATCTGTAAATCCACGCAGAGTGAAAGTAGCTTCTTTGTACTTAGTTGATTTGGATGTGGGATTGATGACAGAATGTACAAAGGCTTCAAGAAGAGGTACGACTAGAGGGTGAAGAGGAGTGGTACAACAACAGATCTGCCTAAACACCCAGTCCTAAAAAAGTTGATTGTAAATCACATTCTCAGTAAACCCTTTTGTTTCCTCCTTTAGCATAGACAATACATGTACAACTTGCTCAATTTTTCTGGAAAGGAGGCTATTTCTATTTAAATCTATTTACCCCAGCAAAACCAGATTTATCAGTTCAGCCAAACCTCATAAATAGGAAGCACCCTGAGTAAGATTTATTTTAATGTTAAATATATTTAATCTCTTACAGGGGCTTGTCATCACCATCCTGATAGTGAATATAAAAAAGAAATTTTCAATGTTCTTTTTTGGTGGTCAAGGTGACTTCATTGGCACAGAGGAAACCTTTTCCTGTCTGCAAGGTGATTATTAAGACTAACATGCTGTTGGCTATTGTATCTCTTTTATCCATAGAAGGAACACTGTTACTGACTGGAACTGACAGCAACACAGTGAACCAGTGGAATGACAGAACTGACAGAAACTTCTCACAAAGGAAGGTGTAGTAATGTAAGGTATGGCAAGTCTCCAAGTGCCCATTCATACTTGGGAGTTGAAAGAGAGATACTGCAAGAGTCTTACCCAAGAACAAAACATAATGGCCCAATCAGGCCTCAACACTGCACTTTTAGATTCAGCATGCAAACAGTTACCCCATTGTCTCTGCAATAACTGCATACTCATTCAATTGACAATTGAAGTCTAACCTTGACAGGAACTGCATGCTTTGTGAATGCTCGTGACCGCAGCAACTGATGAATGCAGTGAATTGGAAGGAATCCTGTATCCTCTGAACTCAGCTGTGGTGTGACGGGAACTGTCACAGCATGAGCTGTCACAACCTATCACAATATGGGTCAGTCTATGTAACAGTTATAATTTTATACCCAAATTTGTCATGCTGAGTGTCTGTGTTTTAATAAACATATTTGGTAGCTATCTTCACAAGTTATTCACAACAAATTAAATTAAAGCTGCTCTGTGTTCTAGGATTGTCCACTACAGACTTCAGGCTTTTGTACTTTATGGTGGTTTAAGTGCATAATCTCTCCACCCATGGCTACAGGTCATACCTAACTAAAGATTTTTTCTGTTTTTCATAGGTTATTTACTATGCTTGAGGTCTTGAGTATGGCCCAAGGACTTTGGACTGAGCCATAGTCTGTCTTGTAAAAAGCTAGGCCAATTACAAGTGTGCAATTAGCCAATCAGATTCAAGGATTTAAGATTTTGGCACCCTGGGATGCCTCAGAAAAAATAAATTGCAAACCTTCTCAGGAAATATTTCCTGTGTGAAAAGAGTTTTCATTCTTGTCAGCGAGCCCAGCCTGATATTCATCCCAAGAACAGAACACACAAGATCAGCAATGGCTTCCACTTGACTAGCATGAAAGTGAATGGCTATTAGCAGAAGAATCTCTCCAAAGGATGCATGTACACCACTTGCTGCTTCATAGTGAGCTTCCTCTTTTGACAGCCACTTTATCCAGTGGGTAGCAATCTGTTCATGCTCTGGTGAACTGATCACAAAATTGTATCTTTATGAAAAACACCTGTAAACTAATGCCACCCATCATTAGGTGAAGTGTGACTCTGATAACTCCTAATGGAGTGATTACAGATTCAGTGATGCTCTTATTGATTAAATCAAGAGTTGACATTAAAGATCAAATATTTCATGCCCTGGTCAGCAACAATTTTTGGGATTTTTTCTAAGACCTCAACCAGTAGCCAAAGTAGTGTTGGCCCGTCACTTGTACCTAGGCCCTCCCTGAGGGAAACTACATCCGGGCTCGCCAACTATTGTTGTTGTTGTAACACGAAGTGCTCGTGGTCAAGCTCAGGAATAAAGACTGTGTTCATTGAGCCCTCGATATTGTTTGAGTCGTCTGTACTGCCTGACAGTAGTAGGATAATTCTAAACAGTTGGGCTTTGAACTGTGTAACATATTGATTACCATTAAAGTGAAGGCAGATGGGCAAATGTTCTCTGATTCAAATCCTCCACTCTGTCATTCAATAAGACTTTCTTATTAGCAGTGTGACCTTAACTTATTTACTCCACCTTACAAACAGCACACTGATTTGCCTTTCAATAACTCTTGACATTTTAAAAATCTATCTAGTTTTTCCAATTATCACCGCACAGTTGCTAAATCTATTTGATGTAAACCACTCACCTCATTATGTTGGTACAGACCAGAAGGGTACACAGGCCAACCACAACAAACCTCACCCCGGCAGCAGTGGGAGGAGGGTGACATGTTACCAGCCGGAGCAATGCTTCTGATTCCTGTGAGGTTAGTTTCATACCAGCCAATCTTTTGAGGGCACAGTACAGCCGCAAGAGTGCTGTGCCTTGGATCACACCATCATCACTAATCTCTACTGTTTCAACAGTTTCTAAGTTCATGTGGGAAGTTTCAGAACTCTCTTCTGTGATTTCATAATCCGTGCTCACCTCCATTGCTGAAATATATGTAGGTAAATTCATTGGAAAGTTAATTAAACTAATCAACAAATCTTTCCAAGCTTTATGCCTCACTACTGTTGGAGCTAATCTTAGGTTCCAGTATCATGTAGAAATTAGAATATTACATTTGCCTCTGAACTAAATGTTAGTTGATCTCTATTAACTCAACAACAAGTCATTAAGTTTCACTGACACTTTTCCACTGCCCATTTTTATTATTAGGGAGAGGGGACCACTGTGAGAGTTACGTATCTTGCCCAAACACACAACACTAGGACTTTGCCATTGTGTGAAACAGGAATTGCCTCATCCAGAGTCCAGATTGCCAGCCACTGAGCCACTACATCTGACCCTCAACTGGCTGATAACATTTGATGGATGATTAATGGAATCACCTTGAAGTATTTCTAATGTTTCTTCATCTTCCTGTCTAACATCATCTCCTGCCACAAAATCCTTCACACTTGAATTGCTGTTCTCTGACCTTGCTCCTTTTTTTGTTCCACTTGGAACCAAAGATGACATCTCCTTCAGTAACTGACTTCTCAGAGAAGCCAAGATTGATGTACTGGACTAATGCAAAAGGGTAAAGTCAAACTATAACTCAAAACATCTTTAATAGCAATGATGGTTGCAGCCACAAAAAAACAGATAAGTAAAAATTGATTTCATAACAAAACAATAAAAACATTTTTAAAAATAACAGCAACTTGTATAAGATACTAAAAAACTTGAAAGTGGATGACTCTTTTTCCACATGAGTTGCAGCAAATAGGAAGGAAAAAACAAGAAAAACTGTGGTTAAATCCAGTTTCAAGCACATTTTTATTTGGTTTCCATACCTTTTGTCCAATCCTAACAAAGGAAGAAAACCAGTTCCTAGCTTTTGTATCTCCTCCTAAAAGAAGGCCGCTGAGAAATGCCACAAGATCACTTGAACTCAAAGAACCTTGATTCATAACACAAGAAAAGACATCAAATAAAAGTTGCAAAATATTAAATTTAGATCATGTGGTGTGATCATTCAGTCTGAAGTAGTTCTTAACAGGACTTTTGATGGGGACAGTGACTAATGGTTTTATACAGCAGAAATAATTATCCCTGCACTCTGAAGTTGACTTTTGACCAGTTTGTGATCTGAAGTATAAATTAAATTAATTCTCCACAGAAAAGTCCTTACCACTGCTGTCCACACCAAAGTCAAGAATAAGAGCCACAGCAAGACCAGGCATATGACACAGTCTAAGTGCCTCGGAATGCATAGTAAAGGCAGAGCTGGGGTTCATTGCACATAGCTGTCTTAGAGCTTGAGTTCGCACCAGACCACCTAAACTACCTTCATCTTGTACTTCACCATGCTCAAGAAGTGACTTGCACACTAAAACAAAAGCATGTAAACACAGTTAAATTAACTGTTTTCTATATCTGTATTAACTGTTTAGGGTTTTTTCAATATGACATCTAAGTTCTAAAATTTTCTAACAATATCTTTGCACGGGACTACATTAATCCTGAAACAAGTGTCACCTTGTTCAAAGCTGTCAGGAGCATTAGCCACCAATCGACACAATAACCAAGGACCCTGCTTGACCCTGAGGAGAGCCTCTGCAAGCTGGTTTAATGCAAGAAGTGAGGGCAGCTCAGCTTGTCCAATGCAAATCACATCTGATACTTCCTCCAGGTAAACTTCACTTTCAAAAAGTTCACACTTCTCAGGAATGAACTCTTGTCTCACATCCACCTTCAGATAATTTTACATACAGTTTGAACATGAATTCCATTTTCACAGTTATTATTTTTGTACTGAAAATAAAGAGCCTCTTGATATGAGCCAAGTGATCTAACTGGTCTAGTCATTAGTAATTATCCTTACAGTCTGCTATACAACTCTTTCAATATGAGTTTGGAAAATTTGGCATTGGATTGAGTAAAAATCCCTTTATTGACATTTTTTTTGTTCTCCTTACTTTTCCACCCAATATTTTATTGACATTGTATTGATATTTTAAGGAGAAATTCTGTCTTGGTCACTTAAAGGAGTTCAATGGTTAATCATCGCAATGCAATATTTATAATTTCAGAGGTGAAAGGCGATAGGAAGAAGCCCAAAGAAAACTCTAAGAAAAAAAATCATTGTCAACAACTTGCACTAAGAACTCTGAGGGAATAACACTTGGGAGTACTACACTTAGGGATTGTGCTTTTGCTCATGCTGCTCCTGCATTACTGAACTCACAGCCATTACCGATGAGATCCTGTGGCAGCCTAGCCACTTTTCAGAAACAAACCCAAAAAATTTCTCTTAAGAAAAGCATTCAGTAATAGTTTATAATACTTAATGTACAGTACTGCATTTAGCGCTATATATTTAATGTTTTATTCATTTATTTATACCAATTACCTGGCTCATAATACGAAGGATCTCACTCAGAACCAATCTAAGACGCCTTGATGGTTCACTGCGTTCAAACTCTAGCGCAAGACCATTTTGTAAGGACTCAACTAAAACACTGGAGCTTGTACTACCGCCAACCTTTTTTCTCAGCTGCTGCTCTTTTAAAGCATCTTGCTCAAGGAGACTAAAATCCACAGACAACAACGCCACAATGGAATTAACTACTTCTAAACCAGACAAGAGTTTCTGTACTTCCTTACGCGCTTCTGTCCACTTTGCACTTTCGTCTACTGGAGAGCAGAGAGCCATTCGGACCAAACAAGGCAGCAGAGGTCTTAGATCTTCCTCTCTCAAACTTGAAAGTTCACTCACGCTCACTGCACGTATCGCCTGAAAAGCTTGTGAAGATGGTATCTCCGGCAGCATCATTTTTACAGTAGATTTCTCACTGTGTAACTAATGCAATAAAACGGTAAAACGGCGAGGAAGAAATACTGTACTTCTAAAGTCTTTTCCAATCTGTTGATCCGCCATCTTTGATCTTAATTTTGTACCAGGCTTCGTCGGAGAGCATGATTGGTTCCCACTCTCGCTCTGTTAGAACAACTCTGCTCATGTCGTTAGTCAATTATGCGGCGTATGGAATTCTGCATTTCTTCCTCGTAGACATTACTCAAAAGTGACCAGCTTTCAGGTTATCGGGAAATTTAAGGATTTAATCTGTTAGCAACAAACCTGGAAATAGCTGACACAATTTTACATAATATACTTTTAAACTGAGTGGGAGGGCTGAACGAGAGAAGAGGGACCTTAAGCAAACCACAACGGCGACGGCAACAAGGACATGGAAAAACAAAAGATCTAATTGGCAGAACAATAGCTCAGCACGTGCGTTTTAAAACTTTGTACATTTCGTAGCCGTCCTATGCAAAACAACAACGTGAAATCAACACAATTTGCGTCGTCTGCGAACCGAAACCGCGACGGCAAATTATTTTAAATTCCATTTGCAACCCAACACTCCTTTTAAACGCTATACTGAAGTTGAGGTGTGGCGCCGTATGAGACGGGTAACACATGCAGCCATTTTCAGGGTCGGTCAGGGGGGGTAGTGGAATACCAATATACCCGAAAAAAAATCGACAAAATACCCCAAAATACCCCAAATTCCTCCAAATATACCCAAAAATAATCGAAGCTTTGAATACTTTATACCTGAAATTCAAAGAAAGTGATATACTGAATACCCATATTTAAGCTGCAATATACCGTATACCCGATTTAAAACGCCCCTGAATACCGAATACCCAAAAACCCTGGCCGACCCTGCATTTTGAAATTTTAACTAACAGTAGAAATTTATTTTTTAATCGAAGTCTTCCTTGGCGTTGCCGTCCTGACAGCTTAAGGTTCCTAATATCTGGCCTTCTACACCTCATGTACAGGCTACTACATGCTGGTACTCTGTGCCCTTTGTACAATTTAATGTAAGCTTGTGTCCTCTGCCTCTCGTACAGTTTATTGTGAGCTGATGCCCTCTACCTCTGGTACAGTTCAATGCAAACTGCTGCCCTGTACCTCTCGTACAGTTAAAGCAAGCTGGTGTCCTTTACCTCTGGTACGGTTTGATGTAAGCTGGTTCCTCGTACCTCATACGGTTGAATGTAAGCTGGTGCCCTGTACCTCTTGTACAGTTTAATGTAAGCTGGTGCCCTGTACCTCTCGCACAGCTTAATGTCGGCAGACGCCATGTGCCTCTGGTACATTTTTTTTGTATCTGTGCCTCTCGTACAGTTTATGGTAAGCAGGGGGCCCTGTACTTCTCGTACAGTTAAATGTCAGCTGTTGCCCTGTACCTTATGCAAATGCAAGCATGAAGAAAATAATGAAGAATATGATTTAAACTTGACTTTATTTATGTATCACATTGATGTATTTAATTTTTTGACAATTGTATGTTAAGTATTATGGTTACAAAAATGTAAATTGTTATTGCTCAACAACTTTCAAGAACGATGTCTGAACAAAACTGAAAGAATATCATACCTGAAAAATAATAACCTAACTTTTGTGTTGAGAAATGTTGCGAATGTCAATATAGTGTGCCACGGACCAAAAATATGACACAATTAAGCAGAATAGTGCAGAGAGCAGTTGAAAACTGGAGACAGCTGATTGCCAAGTGAGTTCTTAATAAAAAGAATGTTGTGCTTTTACTTAATTGCTTTTGTTTCAAGAGACTTTTCCATAATTCTCAAATCACAGGGAAATCAACCATGACTTAATTAATAGCACTTTTTTTAGGGGAGCATTTGGCTTAAATTGAAACTCACACCTTCATGAATTCTGAAGAAGAAATCAGGAGTTTCTTTTACCTTAATTACACATCACATAATCAGTCATTCACCCAGCTAGCAAATAAGGATTTCTAAGGGATTCTCTGGTGAAACACAATAACATTTCAAATTAACTGAAAAGTAAACCTCGCAAACAAAACCACTCAATGAACAATAATGGCAACCTTCACAAGCCTCTGAAATTTTGAAAAATGACAAAAAAAATATGAAAAGAAAATAAGAAAGAGGAAAGGCTGGGTCTGTAAAGTTGTACACAAGAATCTTTAAATCTGGAGTTTGCCATACAAATCACTTTAGGGTCATTTCCTTGAAACGGTTCCTACACTTAGACTTTTTGGCAATCTCTCTTCACTCATTGCTTGTTCCCCTGCAAGAAGCCCATTGCCATTCAAGAATACACCACCTTGTATATGTACATTGTAATTCTTATAATATAATCATTTTCATATTCACAAGTGTTTGTTTAAAGCATGTTTCAACCGATTTCTTTTTCTCTTCATTGGGAGTTACCTAACACAGAGAAAGTTGTCACTAAATTCAAAAGAGCATGGACAAATTGATTTTGTTTTCCCTAACTATGCTCTACAATAGGTTTAAAAATCTTGTACAACCTTCTTTACTAATTAGATCCAAGACTTAAACCAATCATGATTGCCACTCATGCTTTGGCAGTTAAGTTTCACTACATGTATCTACTTGTTCTCCTTTCTGTTAATTGGCCACAGTGATCACCAAAGATTTTATTTTTTACATCACTTAACAAGATAGTTGCTGATTCTTAGTGAGTACATGCTAACCATATAATGAATAAAGTGCAGAAAGGATGCCGAAAAAAAAAAAAAAGGGATGAGCTTGGTGAGGATAAACTTCTGATTATCATGCATTGTTTGGAAATTTACATTCAAGTTAAATTGTTTGTTGAAACTCATTCTGTAAGATCTGTTGGGGGAACATAGGTGAAGCCTACAAATGCATCATCTGGGTCATCAACACTGGCACTCAAGAAAGCAGAGTCAGCAGATTTACCAACTGATCCTATGGATTCAAGTGAAAATGTAGAATTAGTTGTTGTATTTGAAAAAAAAAATTCAAAATTAGGGATATTCGCATTCTGCTTGGCACCCTGGCCAAAAACTATGAAAGAAACCTTAAACTTTCAATCAATCTCGTGACACAGGTCTAAAAAAAACATATCCAAAAAAAAAACAAAAACAAAAAAACGGTGCATTAATGTTTGGTAGAAGGCCTTAATTGTTTATCTCTGTTGGTGACACCTATACTCCCTGACAATTCAAACAATTCACAGCAATTGATATCCACTTGAAAGGTACTCAATGAATGATTGATGATCTAAGTCAATTTTCACTAGTTGATATTCATTAACATTAAATCATTGGAGACTGATCAGCATATAAACGTATCCCAAACAATTCTGTTTCACAGTCTGCTGCTTTGGATGATAGGCACTTGTTTGTTTCCAGTAAAACATAGTTAAAATTTTGAACTTAAGACACTTGATAACATAGCTAGTACTTGGCAATTAAACCCCAAATGTTAACTTTGTCTGTGTATTTCTAAGAATTAGAGGACTAGTTCCCACGGAAAAAAAAAAAAAAGTTGTATTTCAGGATGTCTTGATGTCACATCATTGAGTTATGACATCAGAAAAAAACAACACACCTGGTACTGGTTCCCGCACAAATTCAGGATCAAAATGCTTTAGATCCAGTTGACCACTCTGTTAACACAACAAAGAAAAGACTTCCATAAGACTAGTCTTTATACACCACTTAAATAATGCTGAGTTTGGATGTGCTTTGAATGGGAAATAAACCCCTGTTGTCTACTAGGTGTTCCCCTCACTTTCATGATCTTTGTTGCACTTGCCATATTTATGGTACAGCACTAATCCTTACACTTCAGAACTAATCTGAATGTAGATTCTAATTACAGTTTTCATATACTGTCTACATAACATACAACAAGAATAAGGGGATACTGTTTGGTTGTGAAACCAAATTCTAAGGCTGAGGTAACATGAGTTAGGAGAATTCACTTTCAACTCCTGGAGTTAAAAAGTAAAGAAATAACATTGAAACTGAGAACAAAGTTTGAAAGAAAGAGCTGAACAACTCACCACATTTGGATTGTATGGTGGGTCTATCTTCTTGTCATATAACAACTGCCAGTCAATGGATCTAAAGAATGCATGATTCTTTATTTCATCCTGTTCAGAAATGAAATCAATGCATCAACGCATTGTAGTTTGATACAACTCATGATCCAACATTTTACTATTCATATTAGTTGATCTACTATGTACCACGTCACTATTATCTCTCCTCAAAATATCTATATTCCACTTAGAGATGGTAGCATCTGCATGTGGGTCTTTTTCTCTCTGCACAATTAACAAAGTTCCACACCTTTCAGGCTATCTTTATTTAGATTAAGAAACAATGTTCCTCTTTTTGTCTAACACCCTGCAATGCGATGACAAGTTGGTTTGATCACATGCTAAACATTCACACAGAGTTCACTTACAAAATCATCATCTCGTCCAAATCTTTTAGTGCGATCCTTCTGCAGAAGCTACGAGAGGAATGTGACAAAATAGTTCATTGTGTTAATATTCATCACTAAGAGATCTTGAAACTTAATACACACCATAACAACAGCTGCCAATTTTTATCACATCCAACATATATATATTTTTCCCCAAATATCAATGTATTTCAAATAAAATTCAACAATGATTCCTCATAGGCCACATCAAATTCATTTAATTCCTTGTGAAGCATTCAAGTCTGGACAAATTAATATTAGAAACCATTTTGTAACATTACCTCTGGCTTTGAAATAGGGGCATGAGTGATTCACGAGTGTGGGTTATGTGAAAGAGTTTGTGTAATTACTACAAACAATTTGGTCAAAGATTTGAAATTTAACCTCAGTAACAGTCTGGCGTATATACATTGTAACTCATAGATTCACTCACCCCTGCAAGAAGGGTCCTTGCACTCTCAGAAATGTTACTCCTCAGACGCAGCGGTTTGTGCAAAATGTTATCATACATTTCTGCTGTATTGCGACTGTAAAATGGCGGCTGTCATAAAGCAAGCACAAGCATTTTTTTATACTTACTATTGAATCTGTCCTTATTATACATTTATAAACTGTAAATATCATTTATTACATGTATTTTTAAATTTAACAAATTTAAATTTAACAACTGGAGCTTAAGAGAAATTGTTTTTATCACCTTAGTTGATAACATAAACTGGGCACTGTGAAGAGTTTCTAAAGCTATTGTTTCAAGTGTTAGCCCTTTGTTGATTTGCCCTGATGTAGGGCTTATGCTTGAAACACCAGCATTACAAACTCTTTACAGTAGGCTAATTACATTATCAACTTGGTTGATGAAACCAAATTATCTTATCATACCCCCACTGACACAGCACCACAGTTTCTTTCAAAACCAACTCCCTTTACTCATTTCCCAGGAGCTTAGCAGACACTTTTTTGGTTAGCAATAATTGTAACACAATTACAGGCTAATTTGGGAAAACCAGCACAACATTGTAGTTGGATATCAATGTTCAAGAGGAGTTTTCATAGTGGTTGTTCTTCAGTCCCACAGTTGTGCCAAGCATTCCCCCACCCATCCCATGCATTGCACCAATCTAATCAGTGTTTATTAGTACCAAGAATGGGGGCTTAAGACTTAGTTACAGGAATTTATCAGCTATGGGACTAGGGTATTCTACCTGAGGGCTTCCTCTATGTCTAGCCTGCCATCTGGCACTTAATGTACTATTTAGTGAGGCACTGGTTAACAGTGTGGTTTGCATATTAGTATGTGAGCCTGCATAACTGAAATAAAAGATGTAACATTGTAACCCCCTTTGATAAGCACTCGTCTGGTACTTTTGGGGAAAACAATGACATATATGTTTCAATTAAAAAAAAAAACAATTTCAAGCAAAAAATATGGCCAGTAAAGGAAAGTATTGCCTTACCAAACCATACATCATTTCATACAAGACTGCACCAAGGCACCACCAGTCAACAGAATTGTCATATTCCTGTTTCTTAAGAACTTCTGGTGCAAGATACTGTAAATCACATACAATAAAAGAGAAGTGTTTATTCATGCCTTTGTTTCCTCCGTCAGTATCTTTGACAAAAGAGGTAGAATAATTAACCACTGACTTATTTCTTAGTCCAGTTTATGAACCCTTAGGCCATGCCTTCAGGAATGACCAACACTTTCATTCTCAAAGCAAATCAAACACATCCAAGCAGAGAATGAAAAAATGACCAACAAAAAATCATCCTTTCATAGAACAAAACATTTTCAGAAAAAGCCAACAATGAAATGTACTGGCATATGTGTTGGGATAATCAACTTTCACATCTTTTGCACTACAAGGTTAAAGGCCCATTTCCAACCTTGATGTAGTGCAGTCATTTGTTTTTGTTTTGAACCACTGCTTTTGTTTAAATAACACCTCTGATTGGTCAGTTATTTTTACCTTGTCACATTGTCTGCGTTTTCTCCGATGAGTTTGGTGAGCTTGTCAAAATAATTCTTTGTAAAACAGTTCTATACGTTTTAATCCAGTATGGAATCAGATGAATCCATTCATTTTGTAAATTCTGAGACAGTAAATGCTTATGCATGGGCTGTTGTAAAAGAAGAACACGAAAATCCTTGCAAGCTTTTTGAGGAGGGTGAAAATGTTGATCCACGACGTTTTCATTCATACATCGATTTTTTTAGTGAAGTTTGCCATCCTTGCTAACCAGGCAGCCCAAAAATTTTGAACCTGATGTTTCTCGCTAAGCCTGTATACAGAGTACAAAGCCATCCAAGTGCTTGACACCTAGAAACTTTTTAATGACATGGCTAGACACCTTCCTCAAATAACTCCATATTTCTCTTTGAAATATACCAATTTTTCCTTGAAAAATATTCTACCTTCATTTACAATCCTCAAGGGCTTCTAGAAAGTGGAAAAATTCAAACATTGTCCGCTTTGCCGACTCTGTACACAGAGTATGAAGAGATCCAAGCGTGACACTTAGAAAATTTTCAGTGGACATGACCAAACACTACCAAACACGGTCTTCCAATGACTAAACATCCAGCAGTCTGACATTTTTCCATATTTCTCTTTGAAAAATAGAAATTCCTATTGGGACAAATGTATTTATTGTAAAACATTTGACTATATGTCTAGGATGGCTCTTAAGAAAGACAAGCTTAGAAGGTTTTCAGTAATCTGGGAATTTCATGTTACAGGAAATTGGGTCGAGGCACACATTGCATCAAGGCTGAAAATAGCCTTTAACACATCTTTCAGAAATTTCGTTCATCATTCAGCCTACAATAGCACTGAATAATTGCAACAAAACCTAGAATGCATTTAAAACTGTGAAAAATAAGAGCAAGAACCAAATGTAACAAGTATTGTGCTACATACTTCTGGTGTGCCACAGAATGTTGATGTTGTTCCAGATGTTTCTATTCCCTCCTTGCAAAGTCCAAAGTCTGTTAAAACTATATGACCCTTCAAATAGAATAATACATGTTAAAAATTCATTCTCTCAATACCAAAAATCACCACAGATTATAGAGAATCTTTAAGACTTATCAGGGCTTTTTCCAGTTGTAACTATTGCAACTAAAGAGGAAAATACTAATCTAGCTGCTCGTCTTACACCAATGACAGGACAAGCATTAATAAACTAACAACACATAAATACACTTACCTTGTAATCCAAGAGAATGTTTTCTGGTTTCAAGTCCCTGAAAATAAAACTCAGTATATGAGCACTTCACAGTGTGTGGAAAGTTGACCTAGGATAGCAATCACTGATTTGTCTCTTGTGAACCAACAGCAATACAATACTTTCAAGTAATTGACATAATGCTACGGTACACTACATGGAGTGTGTACACCTTATGGACGAAGTATTCTCAACAATGAGTAGCATTTTGAGCTTAATATCACACTTATAACAAACCAAATAGGTAAATCTTAAGCTTCCAAATCTAACTGATTACTCCACCCACCTATAAATGATTTTAAGAGAGTGTAGATACCCAATTGCTGATGCAATTTCTGCAGCATAGAACTTTGCCCTGAAAGCACAAAATTGAGTCAACTAACTTACTACATATATAT
Organism: Pocillopora damicornis; assembly: GCF_964200805.1. Taxonomy (NCBI): domain Eukaryota; kingdom Metazoa; phylum Cnidaria; class Anthozoa; order Scleractinia; family Pocilloporidae; genus Pocillopora; species Pocillopora damicornis. Next base: position 186,352 of record NC_142681.1, on the reverse strand, counting down.
CATCTGTATGTTTGTCAATTACATTTCACTCAAAAAAATGCCATCTTACAATGGTACCTCCGCAAAGGAGACTCTTAAAATTGCTGTTCCAAGTAGTATGCAGTCACATAAAGAAACTAGTATATAACCAAAGTCTCCACCAAGTTCCTTGGAACTCAGTTAATACAGCATCTAAGAAAAAGATTGAATCTGGCTGAGAGTTGAGACCCAGACTGTTTTTGTATCACAAGGAGACCAGTGAGAAAAAGAAAAAAAACTTGATCCTCCATCAAAAATCAACCCCCACCAGCTTTCATTTCCATTAGCTCATGAGATAATTTTTAACAGACTTATGCCTGATGCTATTTAGAAATGAGAACATAACCTACCTTGCTTCAGGGAAATATCTCTCTCTTTGCAGATGAAAGAAAAGCTAAAAGGAAATAATACAACGCTTTCAATCTAACAAAAAACATCCATTGCTGAAAAAACCTGCCATTTACCAAATAAAAGTGTTTTATATATAAAAAGAAAATTTATAGTTATACATTAGAAAACAACACCACAGGTTGCATGTTACAAAATTTGGAACAAAATGCTTGTAACTGTGAAGTATAAATTTTGATTGTGGCACTGTTGCAACAACTCTAAAAAAAACCTAAATATAGGAAACATTTAATTACATACATTTTCACAGGACGTTTAGGTAGATCCCAGAAATTGTTTCAATTTTCAAAGACACCAAAAGACATAGGAACCTAAAGTCTTCAGATTTAGTTCATTTTGGATTCATTCTTTTGTTTTCCAAGTTCGACCTTTATCCCTTTCAAACCTACCTCTCCACCATTGACATAATCTAAAACAAAGTAAAGCTTGTCCCTTGTTTGGAAAGAGTAGTGAAGACCCTGTATTAGATCAAAATAACTGTGTCTTTAATTTCATCTAGTTAAACAGTACTGGATGAAATAATGTAAGATATATTTCTCTGTTAAACATCAAAGTGACATGCTCATGCAGGAAAGGGGAATATAAGGACCCAATAGAAACAGAAACATCTTCGTACTGTAGATTCAATTTGAGAAAGTTCTAAGCAGCTAATGGCATAGTATTGGGTCTGAGCTGTCTTAGCCTAGACTGGATTGGCAAGGAGGGTTAGTCTGTGAAAGGTTAAGCTGTTATAGCCCACTCAAAGTTTTGAAATAAGTTTTTAGGCAATCAGAAAACTTACCACCAAAAATGGATGCTTGATATTCTTTAGCAGCACGTTCCGTTCTGCCATGATATGTTTTGCCTAAAATAATCATACCATAGTGATAAAAAAACAAGCCATTGCTGAATAATTGAGAGCCCCACACCATAAAGGGAAACAGCAAACATTATATTGTCCCACCTGGTAGGTGGGAATAAGGAAATAACTTTGTGTAAAATGTACCCATTGACTCACTTACCTCATTTCTTTTCCTGATAGCAGCCTTGTTGAGAACTTTGATGGCATAGAATTTATCCTCTGCCTTGTTCTTTGACAGGAATACCTAAACAAATGATGATGATATAACGACATCACTGACTAGTAAATAAATGAAAATTACAGAAAGATAACATCTAAAGAAACCTAGAATTGCCTTGTTTATAAGACATGAAATGGCTGTCCAACTAACATGACTAAAGATTTGTCAGACATTAAACCAATTGTTGATTAACTAAAGGCAATGGTGACAGACAAACAGACAGAGTGATTGACTGACTGTCTTGCTGGCTCATTGGCTGACCAACCAGCTCAATCACTGGCTCACTGAGTGATTGACCTGACTACTTAAAACAGACTGGCTGATTGAAACAGTTTTTTTTTTTAATAATTTTAAATTATAATAATTAAAGTTAAAGCAAAATTTATTGCATAACTGCTTCAAATCTGAACAAAATAATAGCCCTAGCTATTGAAATGTTTAAGGAGAAGTCTCACAATTAATTACTCACCTTTCCAAAACTACCTTTTCCAATCACTTTTAAGAACAAGAAATCGCTGGGTTTTGCCCTGAAATAGGAAGAAAGTACAGTTTATATTCACCTTACTCGAGAATGCACTGATTTTTGTTTAATTTCAATACACATAGCTAATAATTCTATCTATAAAAATAGTTTTGTCAAAAACAACCTCATCAGTTGATACAACATTCCATCCATGATAAGCAGTAAAACTTTCTTGGCTTCAATAAGCCCAATATCCCATGAACAAATCATATTTACCCAAATTTACAGTTAAAAAAAAAAAATTGTTAACAAATAAAAAAACCAGACTGTCTCTATTCTTAGAGTTTCAAGCCTGATAATTTGGCAGCTATGGTGCACATTAGTCTAAAATAAAATAAACCTCGAGTACAAACAAAAAATTATATTTCATACCAGGCATAGTTTTCCTCTTTCAAACAAAATTGAATTTTTTAACTGCTCCTATTAAGTATCTCTATATTATAGCTTATAGAAGCTTATAGGGAGAAAGAAAATTGACTCACTTTGGATTATTTGTTCCTGCTAAGTCAACATCCATATCCTTTGCCTGTTGAAAAAATTAAAAATATTACTCTCCCATACATAGACTCTATTAATTTACTCTGACCACCTTTAATGCAATGCAGGTGGATACCATGTTGAGAAGACACCCTGTGTGCATAGACACCTCTAAAACTGGACATAGACACCAGAAATGAGCTAACGTAGTAAAAAGGAGGGAATTAGAACAAACAGATTCCTCACATAAAAAGGAAATAGTAATAATAAGGTAAATAAAGGTACAGGGCAGATCCAGGGATTTCTCACAGAAGGGGGGGCACCACTAAGGAATGACAAGGACAAATTTTAAATTCAAGCAAACAATGAAGAAAGGATATGACTAAGTAACAATGCCATATGAACTGCAAATTGGCATGTACAATTTTTAAGCCAGATGAAGAAAGCTTGTGCTCAAAACTTCAGTGCTAAACTCCTATTTTTATACCATTTCATGTGCTAAATTCTTCAACCTCATTTAATGTTTTACTTTAATACTGGTGAATCAAATACTTTGCTTTGTTTTCTTTTTTTGGCACAATATAAGTCATATCAAAAAGCTATAGGTCATCTCAAGGAGAGGTCCACCCCTGGGTAAAGTCTGGGCCAAGGGGCTCATTCAGCCAGAGCTAGACCCAAATTTTAGAGGGCTAAAAACTATAAATGTTAGGATATAAAGCAGTTCACTATTTACAGGCACAAGAATAGATGGGGGTAGCTTTCTTATCCTCTGCTTTTACCCCCCTTATTTGCTCTGATGAAGGGCTAATGCTTGAAACGTCAGCTAAGAAACTCTGCTGGTGGCCAATTTACATCGTCTACTCAGGAAAGAAAACCACATCATCTTATTTACAGGTGTAGCTTTAGGTTAAAACTTGGGCTTGTTCAGTGCTCTTGTGACTCTGCCATGTTCCCTTAAGGTTCTGAGAGGAGATAATTTATTATAGTAAAGTAAATCATTCAAAAAAATTACCTGAGTCTCAGACTCATCAGCTCCAGGATGGTCATCATCATCATTGTTCTCAGCATTCTTTGGATTATCAAGTGAGAAGAATTCCCTCACCTCAGGGCTGCAAATCACATCATTCCAACCCAACAATCAGTTAAAAAATCGAAAAAAGTTGGCACAAACTACAGTTTAGGAAACTGCTCTGTCAAATTAATCTGTACACCTTACTTTTCAATGGCTTTTGGGTGATTGATGATCTTTTGTGTGACATCATTGAGACCTTCTCTTCTGATCTTGATAAACTCTATAGAAAGGCAAAAAATTATCACCTTAAATTCCTAGAACAATGAATGGCAAAATTCTATGCCTTTAGTTCCTAAATTCACATTCAAGCCAATTAGATAAAAGATGGTTTCTTTTTTAATACTTTGTAAATACATTGTAAACCAAACACAAACACAGTTTCCTAAAGCAGAAGGGAATTCCAGGACTCTCTCATCCAATGTTCTATTTTTTATGCTTACCAGGGTCAAAGTTATTTCCTAATAGTCTCTTGCCAGGTAGTTTAAGATGCAAGTCAGGGTAAAGCTTTTTGAGCTGAAAGAAAAAAGGCAAAGTGAAGAGAAGAACAACTTAAACACTTCAGTATACAGCATTTCAATAATTTTTAAGTTAGATCACTGGAAGACCAAAATTAAGGGAACATAATGTGAAATGCCTGTTCAAAGTCATTTTTAAACATCTTAGTTATTCATCGCTTTCCATACAATTTGACTTATTTAAGAACTTCACTGCCTTCCTTTTACCTTATCACACATCTGATGAAATTCATTGTATCTTCTAAAAATAAAGTAGCTCCTTCCATCTGGTAGTTTGATGAGTACTTTGTATACCTAAAATATGAAAAAATGGTTTAAGTTTCTAAAACTGCTTTCAAAAATACATTTTTTTTTAAAAGGGAGTTTATATTGCAGGTTGTATATCAAACAAGACAAGCAGTTACTTTACTGAGGTAGGTTACTTTTGTAAGATTAGGGGAAATTAAGTGGGCAACAGTTATAATTTGTGTTAAAAAAGTCCACAGTTTAACAGTCTGATTGTTTTGTAAACAGGCCTTATTTACTGCTCATTAGGGGTGACAGCCTACTAATTAGAATAACAGTACAAGCTGTAGTCACCTAGGAGAACGTTTGAGGTTTTGAGCAACGCTAACCAGCAAGAGATCTGCAAGTGGTCTAACACTGATAATAAGGGCCTGCAAAGAAGGAACTTTTTTTCTGTCTAGCCTCCATAAATACTACTTCTGGCATAAGAAAATTTCTGCTAATGTTTAAAACTAAAATCTTATGCAGTTGAACAAGCAAAAGACTTGAGCAAGTTGTAAGCTTATTGTAAATACAAAAACACAGTATTGAAGTCTACCAATGATATCAGATGAAAATTGATCAGAAATGCTCAATAAATACAACAGATTCCCTTTTCATCAGACCCATGCCTATACATGAAAATGATTTTGCTAAAATTGTTCTTTGATTGCAAATTTTTCTTACTGGTCCCAATTTCAACATTCTATTTCTATGTATAAGGTAAACAATCAGAAAAATATAAATATAAATAATAATAAGACCAGCTCAAAAAATTCAAACTGAGGAACGATTTGAATCACAACACAAATTTGCAGTAAATAATTCCTGACAAGGCCAATCATAGTGTTTGCAAACAAAACCTTCTTCATTTTTGGCTCTTGAATAATTATATGAACCTACTAAATGATATAAAAAATTAATACAACTTCTAAACCAGAGAGTGAGTGTACCCTTTCTACCACCCAAAAAGCCCTGATGTTGTGTGCCTTGTATTTTAAGGTCATTCTTCTAACTTAGGATACAACAATTGTGTAGATAACAAATGCAATGCCAGCCAAGTTTAGTGACATCTTTATAGGAAAAAGAAACAATGAAACTTTCAAGGTAACTTTGGTTTCCTTGATACGAAACAAAATTAACTTTATGCATGACAATACCCAAACATTTTTTAGTTAAAAAACAACAGACAATAAATGCTAAAAATAAAATAGAATATATTACCTTACACATTAAAAGGAAGGAAAAATGTCAGAAAGTTGTTTGCACTATGTTCTATGCTGTCTAAACATTGGAACCACGCAGTTAGTAATTTGGTAGAGAGTGATTGGAGATTTTTTCTTTGATAAAGGTTACATTTTTTAAGAACATACAATTTTATTGTAACACTTTCACAGTAACAATGTTCTGGTTAATGAGTAAATATCCAAATTGGCTAGACCGAATATTGTTTGAAAGATCACATACTTTTTATCGACAACTGAAAATGGATTATCACATTTCATTGACATTACATGGATCTTATGAGGGTATTACTCTGGTAAAGGTAAAAATAAGTTATTGTGACTTAGGACAAGGAAACAGCTTTTGCGATTGGCTGTTTTCTAACTATATAACCCATATGTGATATATGAGATTCGGCTAGCCTGGCCATACACCGTGGATTTAATAGACCTCAAAACTTGATGGCTTTTGGCGAGACAAACACAACTATCAAGCAAATTAAAAATAACCTGTCCGTCGAAAAAAAGCAGAAAATATTTTTGTATAAATGAAAAATACCTCGCGATATTTTTGTTACAGATACAAAGCCCGTTTGAGTGCAAATGGTACTGTCAATTAGACCAGAGATTACAGCAATTCTAAGAAATATATCGGTTCATGTCCAAACTAAGATATGAAGAGTTATAATTTCAAATGTACAAGATGAACATTTGTCTGAAGTCGATAAAAAGCTTAGAGAGGTTTTCCACAATTAGGAAAGAGCGAATAATGGCAAAATTGTCCTTTCCTAATCAACTCTTAATGAATGGATACCTTCGGGCAATTACGGGATGAACATGACATGGGAAACATGTAAGCTAATTGGTGAACTCCGGCTAAGGAGGACGAATCGCTTCATCTGCCTCCTTTTGCTTCTTTCTTTCAACATTGATCGCAAAACAGAACTCACAAGCTCAAAGAACCCCTAAATTCACAGAAAGGGATAATTCTCACGGGTACTACTTTTCGATCAAGCACAACATAACATAAAATTTGAACGTAACGACGAAACGCCTTCAGAAATGTGAAATTCGATCGCCGCAAATCAGACACAGTGCAGAACAAGGTCTCCATCAGTGTTGCGCTCAAGGTAACTCCAAACCATATTCGTCCTGAAAAGTCTGTGCAACTTTTTTCAAAAGCCTTGTAACTTTCACCGGTAAATTACGATGACTATTGTGATATAATCCATGCATACCTGTTTGTTTTTATTTGAGAATGATCAGGAGCAAACAGAGGACAGAAGAACACGAGTAAGCTGGTTGGCAAAAGCAATTTAGAGATACTAGAAAGGACAAGTTCAAAGCTTACCGTAAATCGCTTAGATTTCTCTGAGCTCAATGTTTCAGAGTCCGGCACCGTTACGTCTATCTGCTTTGACATCTCATTTGCTGGAAAACGCACTCCTGCCCTGCTTAGTAATCCAACGTAAACTTCGTGACAGATGGCTAAAACCAGGCTTTGCTCTTCGCGGAAGATCGCGATCGTCACAACTCCTAAGGCTTTTTTCTTGACAAGGAAAACGCGTGGGAAGGTACACCTTTTATCACTAAACACCGCCTACCACAGCTAATTTCCTGAAACTGATGTATAAAGAGCGTCAAAGACACAATGGGTGGAATAAAGCACGGTGCTACCCTGGGAAATAGTTCTAAATGCTAATTCCAGTAGGGCTACTACACTGATCTGCGGGGACTGGAGTCAACATGTCACACCAAGCCCGCGACTGGTCGGGAGAATGTTAGGTTTGATCATAAATCCTTGTTTTTGTTGTTGTTGTTTTTTCTTTGTTGTTGTTGTTGTTTTTTCTTTGTTGTTGTTTTGTTTTGGTTTTTTGGCTTTTCATTCTTCTTTTCTCTTATTTACTCTTCTAGCAAGTTTAAGTTTTTCCTCTGAAAAAATAAACGAAGAAGAAAGAGGTGTTGAATACTTGACAGGAGAATATCGAGGTTGGGAGTTTAGTCATGCAAAAAAATATAAAGTGAAGGGGCAAATATTATACTGCGTTTAAATTATGTCGTTGATCACAATATGAATTAATTATCCAGTGTGTGTATATATGTATGTATGTATGTATATGTACGTATATATTGTAAACATTCTTATCTGAAATAGTCAATTGTGGCAGTTAGCGATCCAAGAATAACTCAGAATAGAGTTGCAGCACAAAAGTGGAGATTTCCATCGCTGCAGCATCGAAAAAAAGAAAACAAATAAGATGCCATGTTGCTAAATTTACCACGCTGCTTCCTTGTTTTTCCTTGTATTTCCATCGACCCGACCTGGAAGATAACTGAAGTAGAGTGCCGTTATTCAACTTTAAGCAGAACTGAAGATAGTGATAAATCCATTCGAAACGTGTGGGAGGAGGGGAATAATTAAGCCCAGCTTAGGGGTGATAGAAAAAGAACAATGAGAGTTTTATAACCGGAATGATGGAAAAAATTCGTCATCTGCGCCGAGAAACAACATTTGCTTTGAAATTTGATTCCAGGATTTGTCCTGGGTAATAGGGTACACTAGTGTGCCTGTTAAAGAACAAATCCTCTGAACAAAACAGGAAGTAAAAGACAAATACAGAGGGGATATTACACGGCGTCGTAGGGATGCTAATTTTATCATCAAGTGCTGATGGTATCATTCAAAAGTGAGCTCTGAGTGCCGATATCTATATCATAAACATGTCTACCAACAACTTCAGGCGTGGGAAAATTAACAGACGTGGTAGACAGGACTGAAAAAGAAGTTTTGAGATAGTATGTTTGGGCGTAAACTGAAATAATTTTGGCTATATTACGTCCATGTAAGCGTTGTAATCGCAATGTTCCTCACGGACCGTTTTGAATACGTGGGTGCGCTTACGCAAACGTCAAGTGAATCAAGCACACGGACCAATGACTTAGCAGTGACGAGGGATTCACAGGTGAACCATGGAAATTTTTAATCGACATTGGATCACTACATCACTTTATACAACTAAATATGACTAGCACTTAAATACAACGTATTTTTTTGTCTCTAAACTCTATTATGTTCATGCAAACACAGCATAATTATCAATAAATTAAATTGGAACACAATTTATAATGAATATATCATGAATGGTAATAAAGTATGCAACTCAATCGACGTAGATTAACCAGACACAGTTAATTCATGGGACCAATGTGGAAAGCGTGTGAAAGTGTCAATTTTGGCACAAGATCAGGTGTGACTTGAGTTCACTCGAGGTAACTTGTCTTCTTTACATTCCTTACCTTGTCATCGATGTTCTTGAAGTTTGACATTAACTGATTTAATAATTAGATGGCTAATCAAAGATAGAAATGATGCTGATGAATTTTTAAATAACAGCATAAGCAAAACAGGCGCACTTCAAGACAATGGCTCTTGTTGCCTGGGAAAAGTTACCCAGCTTTTTCCAGTTTTCAGCTATTTTTGACAATAGTCATTAGAAAAGTGCTTTGGCTTTATAGAGGGAATGTCCGCTCTCTTATCCGATAACTTAGATTAATACATTTATATTAAAGCATACTGTTTGAGGTTTTTTTTTACTAGGGTGTACTTCGTTGCTGAAAAGGGCAAATCTTATCTTGAGAACCGCAAATAACTTTTACGATAAGACTATGCGATTCATTCATGAAGTACTTCTTCCATTGGAGCAACGTACGTGAAACCAACAAATGCATCGTCTGGATCATCCACACTCGCGCTTAAAAATGCCGAATCAGCTGATTTACCGACAGACCCTGTTGTGAGTGAAACAAACAAGGTTAAGTTTCATGACTGACCATAACCATGACGCTCTAAATGGGACGCTAGTCCATAACAACTCACCCCTATCCCACCAAGTTTCTCTGACAAATCACAGGTACTCTATAAAATACTGGGAAAAATAGACACCGCCAGAGTTTCTGTGTCTATTGGCCAACACAACACAAAAACCCAGTCAGGGCTCGAACCCAGGCCTTTCAGTTCACAGTGCAAACTCGTAGGCTAATGGAATCTCATAAGGATGAGAAGTTTGGTAAGATTTAAGTGAACTAAATACGAGAAGTAACGCCAAGCAAAGGTACAGGTATTTTTCAATTTTGTTTGAATAAAAATCAAAACATCAAGAAATATTTAATACTGTGCAGTGACCACAGTAGCTTAAATGTTTTAAAAGTTAGTCATGATCACGTGATCATTCATATTAAGCCATTGATTGTTTCAAATGCGTTTGAGAGGTCCACAAATAGGCCACAGGTAATTTGCTTGTTATAAATTGCTATTTTCAGGTTATCAGTAATTTCTAAAATAGCTTTCTTATTATAGTAGCCTTTCCTAAACTCAAAGTAGTATAATATATACAATGTATATAACATAATTTTTTCAGAAATGAGTATAGCTGACAATACATGTATACTAATACATGTAAACTAATAGTTCCCGTAATTTACTTAAGGATGTAACAATAGTCTTTCCATTGTCTGAGGCCTCATCACCTGTCTACATAGGAGTGTCTTACACTCCAAATTGTAATTTGACCTGAACACAACAGACACAGAGCCATCCCCTAGAAGTGTAGCTGCTTAATTTCAACCATCTTTTCGTATAATCACTTCATGCTACTTACAGTTTTTGGATATGAAAGCACATTGTATTAGAGGAAAAGGAAGAAAAAAAGCCGCTCATCACACAGATGGAATTGATGGACAGAATAATTACAAATCAAGTGATGTGTCACACACCTGGTACAGGTTCTCGAACAAACTCAGGATCAAAATGTCTCAAGTCAAGTTGACCTGTCTGTAAATAAGAGTCAAAAGAGAGAAAAATGAGAACAGTAACATGTACAACATATTAGTATTTAACATTTGGTAAATTCATGAAGATAGGGACAAAAAGTTCCAGTAACATCAAATAGACTCTTCACCAACCAAAGTGTTAAGAAAAGTGAAAGACTTAACTTTAAGATAAATCAATCCTCATTGCACCAAAGTATGTACTGAAAATTTAGTGTCTACAACAATTAAACATCACAGAGATGCACAATTATTGTGCATCTCTGTGATGTTTAATTGTGGAGTCTAAGATTATAAAATGTTCAGTAAAACTGACTTAACTTACCACATTAGGGTTATATGGTGGTTCAATTTTTTTATCATACAGCAATTGCCAGTCAATACTTTGAAAAAATGGATGATTCTTGACTTCTTCCTTCAATGAACATACAAAAGTAACAAATTACACTCACAGACCTTGCAAAATTAGACTGTCCTTTCTTAATGTTTTTTCATTGAATAACCCCACCTTTTCCTGGTGCCCACTTTTACTATCACCTCCACAACTGAAATTGACACTAGCTACATCAGTTTAAACAGACCCACAACATTTCACTGAAAATCAAGCCCTTCCTCAAATTTTACCCTTCTCAACACAACAGTTGAAGACCACATTTTTACATGCTTCTTTTATGCAACTGCTCAAATTGCAGTCCACCTGAATTTCAACTGCAGGTCAAACTACCTTTATTCCATTAAAAAATTACAATCAGATTCCTTGGGGGGAAAGATGAACTTTCAAAAATTTGCCTTGCTTCCAATGTGTGGCTTCATAGCTTGGTCGATAGTAGTGCTCAATTACTAACTGGAATGAATGGGTTTGAATCCTGTGGAAACCTGAATTGTGAACAGCACTCATCAACAAAAGACATGGTCAACCCTTACTCCTTGGTTTGAGAGTTCTACTGAATTATCTATTATTTATTTATTGATATTCATAATCACACTAAACAGACATTACAAGTTGCACTGACTTACAAAGTCATTCTCTCCAACACCCAGTCGTTTTGAACGATCTTTCTGAAGTAGCTGTCAACAAATAATTACAATACTTCAATTCATTATTTCATTTCAAAAAAACATCAATCTTTTCTAAAGATCAGAGAAAAGAGTGCTTTGAATGAAAAAAAGCAAAGCTAAGATCTAGACAATCAAAATGGCTAATCAGAACTAGGGAAATTTCATGCAGAGCCAAAGAGAACTAGCAATTAAGACACCACTGGTTTAAGTTTTGCATCTTATTGGTTGAGAGTGTGGTTCAAGTTTCCCATACCTTTACCAAGGCACAGCAAATCAAAGCTAACAAGAAGTTATCCACAATAACTTTAAACATTCAACTGGAATTTCTCTCACTACAAAAACAACTTACTTTTTCAAGAACATTTCTTGCACTGGCCGATATATTTGTTCTGAGTCGAAGAGGCTTGTGAAGAATGTTGTCATACATTTCTGCTGTATCGCGACTATAAAATGGTGGCTGAGAGGAAAAAATAAAGTCCACAACCAATTAACTTATACACTACCAGAAGCTTTCAACATATAGTTTTGTCTTAGAATGTCACTTTGACTACGAGTTTTGAAACCAATTGAAAATAATTGAAGATAATTGAAAAAACGTCAATCATGCACTAAAATTGAATCAGTTTCAAAAGGTAACAAACAAAAAAAAAAGTTTCCATACCAAACCATACATCATTTCATATAACACTGCACCAAGGCACCACCAATCAACAGTTTTGTCGTACTCCTGTTTTCGAAGAACTTCTGGTGCTAAGTACTGTACAATGACAAACAGACAAATGTCACTTGACTTATCAATGAACAAACTAATAGCGAAAAATATGTAAACATTGTTTTGAAGCAGTTGGTCCAAACTTTCAACAACACAAAAACATTTCCATGTGGCCAGGGTGTGGCCAGGATGAATCTAATAAAGGTGTATGTGACCCCTTATTTTCCAAAAAATATCAGACAATTGGCTTTCTATCAGTTTACTGTGAAAAGATAATGTGGGATCCTAGTGCTGAAAAATCCTGCTTTGAGCCCTGTGCTTGTCATAGACTACACATTTCAACATGTTATGTAAGGTATTAAGCCTGTTTAAAAGCAATTGAACAATGGAGGCTCTGTCTGCCATCTTGAAAGGGAGAATTGTAGACTAGAGCTTTGTGCAGTTTTAAAACATCAGCTGTTGTAGGGATAACAGGGTAATTAAGTACTATCAACTGAGTTGATAGCATAAATTGGCCTCCATAAAGAGTTTTAAAGCTGGTGTTTAGAGCATTAGCCCTTCATCATTCGCTCTGACGAAGGGCTAATGCTCAAAACATCAGCCATAGCCAATTTACATTATCAACTCAGTTGATAATATTTAAATACTCTGTTTTACTCCTTCACAAATGCAGCACCACAGTTTCTTTAGAAACTTACCCCTTTTATTGTTGTAAGGATAGTTTGGCATGAGACATGAGAACTAAAGGAGTAATGTTTTAACAGCTATAAACTTCTATTCCAAATATTATCAGGAATAACAGGACTTTAAACAGCAATTCAGTAGGAGATTAATCAGTCAAATCATTCATATTGATGCAACAGCAATGAATGAATGAATTCTCTAAAAGTACTTTAAAATTTAATTCACTACCTCCACAATTGCAAGCAAATTACCTCTGGTGTGCCACAGAATGTTGATGTTGTACCAGAAGGTTCTATGCCTTCCTTGCAAAGTCCAAAGTCTGTTAAAACTACATGCCCCTACAGAAAGGATTATGATATGATATTGGAAACTCAATACACCCTCACATCAATAAATTCATGCACTGAGAATCAATGCCTCTGACTCCTAACAAAATGATTTTTCAGGATTTACAACAATTGGTTAATAATCACTTTGGCTTTATAAATGGAACCCACAAACTATCTTTACAATCAGAGGAAAGTCACCTTAACTTTCATAAGAGGACAGAGAAATCTGCTGACAGGCCCAATGATAGACTTAAAACCAAATGTAGAAAGAATCTTTTTTTGCTAATTTCAGTGCCTTATACCAGTGTTATTCCCACAACATTGTACAGCACACATAGATCACTTACTTTATGATCTAGAAGAATGTTTTCAGGCTTCAAATCTCTATCAGAGAAAAGAAAGTACATTCAGCTAAGTACAAAACACTTCTATCAAAGAATTTACCAACACACATTAAAAGCCTCACAACACCTTAACCATTTGACTTAAAACACACCTCTGATGCATAACATTTTAACAATCAAAATAAGCACCAGCTACCATGACCCCTTGCTAAAACTAATACATTTCACAGTTCTTTTTAATAAAAGGGCAAAGACCTGTAATACTCTCCCCCGGTCTACATTCTATGTGAACAATCACAAACCTCACTTAGTACAGTAATACAAAGCAAAAGTGTTGAAACCCACTAAGTAGTTTATAATATTTAATTGCAATTTAGTATGTAATTTGAAGACTATCCATTTCAAAAATGTGTCAATGAACTGGATACAAAAATATACAGTTATCAAATATTTTTTCCATAAAGAAACAAGACTTTGAGAAAGTTCCACTGCTTCATTTATGTACCACATAGCTCCATCAAACCTGTAAATTATTTGAAGAGAATGAAGATATCCAATTGCAGATGCTATTTCTGCTGCATAGAATCTTGCCCTGACAAAAAGAAAAATATACGAAGCAAGAAAAATTTACAGATTAAGTTTGATACAGATCTGTCATAAAGTGCATTTAAAATGATGAAAATAAGTAGGCTTTATCTATTGTGTGTCCCTGTTGTGTATAAGTTCTTTGCATCAGCCTGGAGTATGAATGTTTAGCTTGGTTATCCATAACTGCTTGAAGGCAGGACAATGACAAACCAAAATACCTGAGTCCTTATGGATATTCTTTTACATGTCCATAACAAAACATACAACATCATACTTTTAGTTATCACTTTCTTCGACAAAGAGGATTGCATTTGTCATAAGAATTCTCCCTCCATTCCTCCTCAGCCAAACTCTTTCTACTTGACTGAGAAATCTAAATTAAATTTGGGCAACACTGGACAATACTAACACTTGAAGTACAAGGCACAAGATGTTCAACATTAATCTTAAGGGTTACCACCTCTCCATAACAACTACATTTACATAAGACATCTGAGTACTGACCTTGCTTCTGGAAAATACCTTTCCTTTTGCAAGTGAAAGAATAACTGAAAATATGAAGAATCAGTTTAAGATACAGCTTGGTGTCAAGATGAAATTATAGAAGAAAGTAAAAAGATCTTATATCTTACCTCTCCTCCATTTACATAATCCAAAACAAAGTAGAGTTTATCACGTGTTTGAAAGGAGTAATGCAATCCCTGAAATGTTTATCAAAAAGATAGTCAAATTATTACTCTTTTAAGGTAAATTTTAAATGTTTTGGTTATGTGTGATGTATAATGACTGAAACACTGCAACAGGAACTGGCAGGTTTGGAGTACACCTCCTGACTTAGAGAGCATCTACTCATCTGAGGCAAAAATAAACCTAGTTGGTCGGGTGTAAACAAGACAAAACCCTTTGAAACTCCAATTTATATAATATCACCTTTCACATCAGATGAATGGTTACTTACCACTAAGAAAGGATGCTTAACATTCATCAACAAAACATTCCTTTCTGCCATGATATGCTTTGCCTAAAAAGGTTAAAAATACTATAAGTAAAAACAGAAATGAATGATGTATTGGTTTTTATACAACAAGAAGCAAAAGCTTCTGTCAGTTTGAGTTCCAAAGAAGCATCTAGGCCTTATAATTATCAGTGTTGTTTTCCATTTTCTGTAAATTAAAACTTCTACTATAAAATGCTCAGCAGCTATCTCATTTGCACACTACCCATGGTATGTTGTAGAGTCAAGCAATCTCCAAACTGTTGAGTGCTTGAGATATAATGAAACAAAAATAATTTGATTTTTTTATATTTAACTAGTTTAACCCTTCTCAGAGGTTATTAATATGTAACTTCTCCCTATAATATTCATACACTATCTAGAAAATAGGTAAGGAGAATACTCAAACTTATCAAGTAGAAGATCTAACACTAAATTCTTGTACCTTGGAAATGTATAGCAGCAAGAGGGGAGAATTAACAATCAGATCTTGGGAGTTATGGGATTAACCAAAAAAAAGAACATTCTAAACAAAAAATTAATCAGTGAGTGATGGCTGATTGGGTACTGTGGAGATGAGAAAAGCCAGCTTCATCTAAAATGAACAGTTTGCATACAGTGCAAGAGTGACATATATCAGATCAGAATCAACCCATAAGCTGATGCTTTATTTCTGGATTGTTTGCTTAAAATGACCAATTTCTATTTAATTCCACCCTTTACCATTTCAAAATAAAGCATTCACAAACCTCATTTCTTTTTCTAATGGCAGCTTTGTTTAAAACCTTAATGGCATAGAATTCATCTTCTTGTTTATTTTTGGCAAGGAAAACCTGAAATAAAATAACAAAACTTAAATTAGGAATATCAAACCTTTGACTACAAGTACACTCATTTGATTGAGTTTTTCAAGAGTTTTACAACAAAAAAAGCTTCTAGATAAAAATATTTTTTAGTTTTGTCAGGGATTTCAACCAAAAGCTTTGGGTTGAAATCCCTGACAAAAGCTGTTGGTTTACTTCCACTTGTGATACCTCTCTAACCACCATCTGTTTTGCCTATGAGCAAGCTCCTGTGACCAGGTTTCATGTTGGCTCTCACACAAGCAAGGTACGAGTGGGCAAAGGGTCTTGAAACAAGAGTCTTCCCCTGAGCTATTGACTTGCCTGATTAAGTCCCTTTTTCTGGGTGCAGCTGCCTCCAGTACCATCAGCAACCACTTACAGAGAAAGCTTTAAAACCCCAGAGTTTAAATTACTTAAAATGAGGTCAGTAAGAAAATAACTAGAACCAAGAGAAGACTTACTAACCTTTCCAAAACTCCCTTTTCCAATAACCTTAAGAAACAGGAAGTCACTTGGCTTTGCCCTGTTAAAAACAAATGATGGAAAAAATTGCATTTCTTGGGTGCATTGGTCAATTTTATATCCTTTTTAGCAGGATACAATTTAAATATTCAACAAGATATTTCAGCAGAAGTCAGATCTTCAAAGAACTTTGAAGAATGCAAAAGTCCTACTTACTTTTGATTATATGAGTCCCCAAGATCAATTCTGTTGAGATCCTTAGCCTTTGTTCCAAAAACAATTACATTTGACATCAATAATCATTTCATATTTGCAACCTAACTTTCATGTTTAAATAAACAAGCCTTGAATGTTCTACTGATAGCTACTGGAAAGGTAAGACTAATCTATCAGATAAAGTTTAGCCATTCAACTGAACTCCAAATCTCCAACAGGAGGAATTGGGCTGGCATCATCTTGTTATAATTATCTATAGGCACTTAAATGGGTGAAGATTTGGCTCCCAGTAATAAATGCATTTGCAGCTCAAGGAAAAGTGTTATTTAAAAAAAAAACAGGATTCAAGTTATGGTTTGTAGTACTTAAACAATATGGTCATCAGTGTCTAATTGTTATTATGTTTTCCACCCCTAAGCTATCCTTTAATTTAACTTACTTTTAACTTCTACTCTAAAAAACTTTAAACACATCTAATGAGACAACTAAAAATACTGTTATATCATTCTGATCAAGGGAAAAAAGGAATGGGAACAAAAAGGACAAAAGGCAATGAGTACTTCAATTTATAATTTTGAAATGAAAAAAAAAAAACTGGTAATTTGTTTTTCTTTTTGTACCAGATGAAAGCATTTTCACTAACTTTGTAAAATAATTTTTTTCAGACTAGATAGGTGATTATATAAATTATGACACTTATGAGGTCTAAACTTTCATTTATTTATAAAAACCATGATGGGAAAAAGTATTTTCCATAACAATAATTCTAATGTATCACAATAAAATTACTTTTCCATTAAGAAAGTTCACTATACCAGTGAGTCATCTTCATCAGCTCCAAACTGCTCATTGTCATTGTTAACTTGGGCATTTTTTGGATTATCCAGTGATAAAAACAGACGAATGTCAGGACTAGAGAGAAATAAGCAATTAATAGTTGAAGCAATTTAAATTGGTGTCAGAGGTTTGTACTGTAAATTTGTATGAATGTCCAGAATCTAAAATTACCACCAGAAACATGGAATGTTGGTACAAGTCCATTTGGAGCTTGCTAGCATGCAGCTCTAAGTCATTACAATCAACCAAGTTATTGGATTCACTTAATTATCAAAACTTCAAAAGTTTTCTCAAATTAAAATTACTTACTCCCTATTTACCAACAATAATATTTATAACAAAAAGTAAAAGGAGCAAGAGTCTGAACTTACTGCTCAATGGCACTGGGATGGCTAATTATCTTGGTTGTAAACTCATTAAGCCCCTCTCTTCTCATTCTTATGAACTCTGACAAAGAAAAACATGAAACAAAACATTTCAGTAACTGATTGGTCACTTCAGAATTTATTCTTAAAAAAAAACTGACTGATACACAGCTTTGGTTGATCTGTGATTCAACCCTGATTCTTTTTCAGTCTCACAAATTGTACAATCATACAGTTCTACAAAGCCTTAGCAATTCATGAGCCAAGTTCATCTGCATGCAAGAACAGCAACCAAAATAATAAATATAAATGATACAGTCTAATTCCTGTGATTTTCGGCCCTCAAGGCCTGTTTCTCATTTGCCTTAGCTTATATTGCTCATTATTTAAAAGGTTTTTCAACCAAAAATTATGCCTTGTTCCAGAGGACTTTTTGTGTCACCATGATACAATTATAAGTGTAGTGAGTTCTATTTATCATAGAGCCACATAGGTTGGAATATTCACAAAGCTATTAGCAGTTCTACAGACTCCACAAAGTCATTTTCCTGAGAAGTCCTAGGTAACATGATGATGTGGATAAAAATGCGACAGACTTCAGATAACCCCCTGAAAAATTGTCACACAAGCCAAGAGACCCATAACAGTGGACTTTATTTCAGTTCACATAGCAAAGCAAACAAGAGTGTTGCTACTCCTCCTGAGAAAGATGTTCATCCAAAATTTAATTGGTACCAATTTATACCAGAGAGGGGCTAAAGGTGTCTTGCTTAGGAACACAACATTATGATACTACATAGGGCTCAAACTTAACCCCATGATGCAAAGGTTAATGCATGATATATTAGGTCTCTAATATACAGTGAATCATAAACCTTATGAACTCACTTTGAAACAGCATGAACCTGCATGACACACATTACTGTTTATGGTAGGGTGAAACCTTTATTTCTTTTAATTCCGAGTGAAAGCCACTATTATTTTGAAGTTATTTCGAAAATTTACCATTTTATCCAAGATTGGAACATATTCTAATTGACCATAATTTTTCATCACCTTTTCACCTGCTTTGTTCCATGGATTACACCTTATCCATCATTACTCACCTGGATCAAAGTTATTTCCTAGCCTTCGTTTTCCAGGTAACTTAATGTTTAGGTCAGGGAAAACTTTCTTTATCTGAAATTAAGAAAAATAGACACATTAAGCTTGAACAAAAAACCAAGGTTTGTAAGCTTTCATGTAATTCAAAAGGAATAAATGCACACAACCTGACATGTACAAAAGTGATAGCATTCTATTACTGATACTGACTTTGAAAACAGTAATTGTTGGGTGGTGTGGCAATTGCGCATTTAATTCCTCCTTAATAAAGTGGGTGGAAATATGACCCAAATGAAAACAACTGTGTGGAAGGCTAATGTTGTGAGGGTTAAAAGATAGATTATGTAATCAGCTAAGGATACAGTAGACCAGTGCAGGTATCCATCCCCAAAAAGGCTATTGACACACAGTTTGAAGCATAACCACTAAAAACTATATATCAATGAAAAGGTTATGAAATGCACTATTTGCCAAAAATATAAACTAACTGTAAACTGAATGGGGCATGACAATTCAAAGTAGAAAAAACTTAATGGTTGCTGATCAAGTGCAACAATGAATTTTTCCTAAACCACGAGCCTCTATCCATTATGGTAAGATTCCTATACCATTCTGTACTGAATTCCTTTATTTTTTATGCCGATAGCCAAGCTTCTTTTTAACTTTCACCTCTGGATTCTTCTTCTTTTTATCTTTCTCAATTCACCAGCTAGTTTTAAACACAGACAGATGGAAAAGATCTACACATGTAACCCAAATCAGGATACGTTGACACAATTGGAGTGTAAGGATCAGGATGTTTCACATCAAAAATCCTTCAGTCATTTATGTTGCCTATTCACACATTGGCAGGAATTCAATTAAAAAATATGGTTTTGTAAATAACTTGCACAAGTTCCAATATTTTATCAAATTATTACTTGGAAATTATAGTCAATTTAATTATAATGCTTAGTTTGACATTAAAAAAAATTGGCCCATGGAGGTCTACTGTATCCATAACTCCAAAGATCTAACACCACCTTCAAGCGGGTTTACACTTCCTAATAAATTACTTGAAATGAGCACAGCTTCCCATAATTCTCTCATGTGTAAGTTAGGCTAAATTGCCTTTAACTTCATATAATTTGTGATAAGCAAGGCTAATTTTGAAGAACACCACATCCCTTGCCACTCAAATTTCTCCAGGATTCCTACACTACTCCTGTAAAAGACTATAACATAAATCACCTTTTCATATAAGTTGTAAAACTCATTATATCTTCTGAAGATGAAATAGCTTCGTCCATCAGGAAGCTTCACTAACACTTTATACACCTTAGAAGATAGAAGGATATGTTTCGAAAAAAAAAACATTGCATTGAACAACATATTGCTATCTACTGCTGGAATAAAATCCCTTCATTAAATTCAGTAAAATATCAATATTTGTACACAATTTGAAACAAGTTGAGTGGTGTTCTAGAGCGACAAGCATTAGCTGAAAGGGCATATTTCGAGAATATATCTGCTTGGACCTGTCATTTGATGTTTAAGGAATTATTGAAAGTCTTTTTCAATTGTACAGAAAGAAGAGAGCTTTGTCCAAAGGTTTAACCTCTACCATGATTGCTGTCTTCAAGCCCCCTCCCACACCCACCAAAGTGATGTTCATAACCCCTTCAACTTTCCACTACATTTTGACACAAAACATCCCTGTCCCTCTCCCTTCACAACTTGTGATCACTAAAATTTTCCATCTGTCTGAAAAGTAGACTTGGTTAAATGCCAAGACCATCGTCTGTAAGAGGAAAAGTGAAACAGGAACAAAGATAAAATTGAAAACGGAACATACTTCATATAAGAACACACTGGTTTTCGACTGTTTCAACCTCGCCAAGTGATAATGAACCATAATTTAACTAATTCAGACATATCAGTGAACAAAATAACCATCAAGTCTCATCATTTTTCTCATGGATCTCATCCTGATCGGAATTTTTTTTTGTCATTATGCCGTGTTATATATGCGTTCGAGAACTTAATTGAAGTACGCCCAACATGTAGTTGAGTAGATCAAAAGTAGTTAGCTTCTTTTATTGGAGGCTAAACTTGAAACAGTTGGGAAAAACGTGAGGCCGACGAAAATTTTGTACTGACATAACCATTAACGATTCCATCCTTAATTGAAAATAGTTTGAACACAACAGGATTATCGTGCTTTTTGGCTGTAAGCTGACAGATCGAATTCCCGTAAAAAACAAACTCGTCAAGAGCGACAAATGAAAGGGAGCTAGCAAGAAAAAAATATTGGGAAATTAAACCTACCGTAAAACGTTTGGACTTATCAGAACTCAGTGTCTCAGAGTCTGGCACAGACACTCCAATCTGTTGGGACATGTTTCATCAGCTGAACTGGGAAAAATTTTCAAAGGCAAGCTCTTGGTTGTAGTCCTTTGCGCGTGGCAAAGAAAACAGACGGCGTACTCCCTCGAGAAAATTTTGTTGTTCCCCAAGTGCGTCCCAGTAACTACACGAACGACAATGAAGTTTTAAACAACTTAACATCCATCTGCAGTTGTTTATAGAGCGAAAACATCCGTTTGTCGAACACAAACACCTTATGGCCCAAATCCTGTAAACAACTGCTTATCCGGCCTGGATGTGAATAAAAAGTTTCTCGGCTACAACTTGGAAAGACTGGTAACCATAGCTGTAAATGAAGGATAGAAGGGGGAGGGGAGGGTAGTGTGGAGTTCCGAAGATAGGTAGAAGACCTCCAAGCACCCGCAAACCTTGTCTCAGGGGCAGCTACCGAACGTTTTTAGGAAATCGTAGAAATATACGACGAAATAGCCGTTGCTTGTGTAACAACTAAAATATCATTTTTACAAGCAATTTCTGTGCCGATATCGGTTTATGTGGGCCCTGATATCTTTAATGGAGAAATTAGAGGCCGCCAGAAATGTTTTCAGAAACTTGCACTTTGTAACAGTCGAAGTCTTGATTCATGTGGTTTTCTAAAATAGATAGTAAAACTGACTGTTTTGGAGGGCATTTCTGAATCTTAAATTGACAATACGTACTGCGTTATTCAACTTGAGTAATGTATTCCAGTTATTCTGTCTTTCAGTTTTCACGTACGTAGCATTTCATTGGAAGTAAAAGAAAGGAATTTAATGTTACGTGAAGGCTAAAAAAAGACAAAAAATGACGTCACGATGAGTGGGTTGGCAGCGGTTTTCAAAGTGTACATCAAAGATACTTAGACCATACATTACACGTACACTTTGTTTGACACACGTGCAATTTGAAATTCGCAAATCATATTTCTACATTTATATTTTCAGTAGAGTACGGACTAGAGCACATCCTTCGAGTGATCAACAACTTCGTGCTGTGTTGGAAACTGTGCGATACGTTAATTACTCTTAATTTGATTGACATTTATGAGCGATTTCGTTTATCTATACATAACCAAACAAGGGGTTATGCGGCACGTGTTATATCGCCCCAAATATGGCACTGTTCGACGTTGCTTACAACGGGGCCTGCAACGGGACGGTGTGTGTTTCTTTCGAATAAGGCGAGAGTTGTGAGTGGGAGTTAACCGAAGCGCGGTGGTAAAATCGTCAAGTCAAGTGAATAAATCGTGAGTTAATAAGGAAGCGTGGTACAGCTCTTTCACGTTTTAGACAGCTGGTCTCCACGATGACAATTGCATATTATCAATTTCTAGTAAGCTGTTAAACTCCATGGCAAGTGTAACCAAAAGATTAGTCCAGATATAAAAGCAAGAATAGAGTTTTCTCAGCCAATATCCAATTCTACGGAAAACAATAGACAGACCACGAAGCTCCAGGGAATAAAACCCCTCAACACTGTGGTTAATTACAAATGGCCTCCAATTGAGGTCCATCCACTATTCAACGCTATATTGATCATCAATTACCTCGTTAATACTCATTTGCAGAAAAATTCTTTAGGTCCATCATTAAAAACATAGGCATGCATAGCATGCAAGAGTTACTTTTTGGCTGGGCGGGTTGAGATGGGGCTTCACTTTGTGTACCTGATGTTTCATTTTTGTGACAGAAAGAGAGCATAACATTCAAACGGATGAAAATATCGCATTACTTCATATTAAGCGTAAGAAAAAACCCTTATTTATCTGAACTCACTCAATTACTTTATAGTCTATTGTCTCTATTGTCGAAATACTTCCAAGCAAAAATGTAATGCCTCGGTGCTATACTTACTAATGCAGCAGTTGTTTGGTCTCGTCACACAACGCCATCTATTCCCCGTTGGAGAGAAAGCGCGTTGCGTGATGAGACCAAACAACGGTTGCGAAAGAGACTACGCTTACTGCCGTTCCTCTAACAGGAAGAAAATCAAAATTATTTGTCTACAGTTTGTGGCCTGAATAATATAATTCCACGTAATTTTACTACGAAAAGCAAACTGAAACTCTGTTGTATCTCCAATAGACCCTAACGAAAGATATATTGCGATCTCGAATAAGTGAAGATACATTTAATAAGAGAAAAGGATAATAATTCCGAGGGCTCCTTGATTAGTTGTAGTCTACCTGGACTTTGCCCTCTGTGTGTGAAATACGCAATTAAATACATACCCATATGCAGCAATCTGATTGGTGCGAGACGCAAACCCAAATGCGGCGATCTGATAGGTGCAACGAGCAACGTACCACTAAAAAAATATTAACTCAAAAAGGAAGACGCCACGTTACAATTTGTGCATCTAGAAAAACCGAGACTTAAAATGTTCGAAGCTTTCCTTCGTAATCCGCCCTTAATCCTATTCATCCTAACGCATCTTTGTTGTTTAATTGATTATTTTCATCTGTTTGGTATTTGTCATCCACTGAATATTATTTTGGGCTTCCCTTATATTTAGCAGCGTGGTTTAAAAAAAACCACATTGTAAAAGTAATTAAAAATCTGGCGACTTCTCTTCATGTTTCCAGGAAGTACAAAAAAAAGGAACATTTGAATAAAGATCAACGTTAATTTTATTTGTTTCGTGTGCTTCAGAGAGGTCACTTTGTTTGAATTGAATTAAAATACATACGCTGCATATGTAACTATAACCCTCTTCAAAACGATGCAATAACAATCACCAAGATTTGAGCGCCGACAAATGGCTAGTCATCGAGTTCAAAGATCAAATTGTTGGCCATCCCAAAAGCTTCTACTCCGGCTTGGTTACTTACATTATCATCTTTAGATTGTATATCATCCGCATTAGGTCCCTTATCTCCATTTTCGGAAGAAGTCCCTGTCCCCCGGGATTGATCATCAAACGCGTCCCATCCTGTCCCGATATCTACGGGTGACGTCCCATTGCTAAATTCAGACCCACTTGATTCACTTTCAAATGAATGTTTTCGTGCTTCAGCTTTCAATCTTGCCTCTAATTTCCTTTTCTTTTTATCTTTCTTGTTGCTAAATACACGAACATTAGGGTTGAGATTAAATCGTACATTTTTCTTGCTTGGGGAGTCGGGTACTCCGTTCCACTCATTCTCGTCACCTTGTGAATCATCGGTGGACGTACTTGAAGTCCTTCTCAAAATCGATCTCCTGCTTTTTACTGCGTTGCTTATAACATCAATTGGCACAAAGCTGTCGCTCTTTTCCGCGCTCGCTTCTTCGCTCTCAGGGTTCTCTGAGTCCGACATCACGGTCTCTCCATTTCCTTCGTCATTTAATTTTGTTATCGGTGGGCTATCGTCTAGTTGGGTTCTTTCAAGATCTTTCACAACCTCAGTCACTTTAATTTCCTCGTAAGAACTGATGCTGTCTCCCATTCGCCTTTTGTCTAGTTTCTCGTCCTTAGCGTTAATGTGAGATTCAGAGAATTCTTCGTTTTCATGGCTGTTTCCTAGATCAGTTCTCTCTATCCCAAGGCTGAGGCAGTCATCGGTAAGAGAAGAAACTTTCGCATGTGCTTCACCATTAGGAGCAGCGATGGACTACAACGGACAGGAAAATGGAAAATGAAACAGTAAATAACACTGAACAGAGTAAACACTGAGGCAGCACAGGTTGATGGGCCTGCAGATCCCACGTGTTAAAGCTGAAGGTGGTACATTGTGTTAGTTCACAGAGGGGAAGTGGGAGTTTTTGTACCTGTAGCATTTACTTTTCCACACCGTCTAGCCAGTAAAACTACAGACAAAATAGCTACAGTCACTTTCAACTCTTTTAAGCTGGTTGAGCTTTAAGAAGCTATGCATCGCATTTCTTTGAAATAAAAAACGTCTCATGAAGATTCAGTTATAACTGATAGTATGAAAATGCTTGAGTCATAACAGTAATTGACTCGCGACTTGCTTTAGTAGAAATTACTTGAAATCCCTTGCTGTTTCCCCGGCACCTTTCATTTTTTCAAGTCACGCACAAATTTTGTCCCTGACAAGTGTTTCCTTAACAAGTCTCCCTGTTCAAAACATGGTATGTCAGTGTTTGAATAACAGGATTTAATGTTTTTGGTCCAAACTCCCAAGGTAAACTTGTCATAGAAAAACCTGTCGTGCGAACAAATCACATACCCACGGATCCTGCTCGGCAATGTCATCCATCATCACATCAACCATTTTTTCAGAAACAAGGAACTGAGTCTACAAAATAAAGGACATCCACCACTTATGGGACCATGTGATAATTAAAAGCCAATTAGTACAGGAACAAATGGGAGATTTAGTGGATCAACAATAGTGTTCTCGAGTAAGACACTGACCGTGTCTCTATTCACCAAGGAAAACAAGTGGACACCAAGAAAGCTGTCAGGGAAATCTCGTGAAATGCGTAAGGGAAGGGGGAAAGGGGAAAGGGGAGGGGGGGGGGGGTTTCCTCGCCATAGACCAACATACCATATGCAGAAGTGGCTGGTTAGTATTATGCTTTATAAACCAGCATAACCTATAACTCTTATAGGCCACTGGGCTTGTAAGATTGCACCCTCACTGCACCACTCCGATATCCCAGATGTGGCACTTACACCTTCATTAACAGTTATTAATATGTTGATGAAGAATACCATCCAAAATGCACAAAACTAATTGTCACTAAGTTGAATCACCTAGAAACTAGCATTTGTCAGCACACAGTGAGGAAGGTAATTTAAAAGACACCATCAGATCAAGCAATAAAATTAACTGGCAAGGTGAAAGCCACACCCACTTGTACCAAAATGTACCTAAACACATTTAACAAAACAGTGGACTACACTATCAATAAGATTAATGACACACCAATCCACACTAGAAAAACAAAAACGGAAAAGTATAAACAAAAACGAAAGTTAAGATATCAAAAGACAAAGGCTAGTGACCTATGAGCTCATGGAGTGTTCTGCAATTGGTTATCAAACCCAAAACAAAAATAAATCTGATGAAATCAGTTAATATGCTCACCTTTAAATTTTCTTCTCCTGAACCTGCCTCAAAACTATCCCACAGCCCCTTGCAGGATTCCTGTTTGTAAAGGTTCAGAACAAGGTTTCCCTCACTGACATCAATGTTACTGAGATCTGCATCAAGGTTATGATCATCTGGGAACTGCAGATACAAGGCATAATCCGGTGCAGGCAGCTCTCCTGGGTAAGACTTTCCAGATGGGAAACTTATGTATGCCTAAACAAGGTAAAGGTGTTGAATCAAGTACATCAATAAATCAACAAAGTGAAAAAGTTTAAGTTGTCACATTCCTAGTGATACAAACAGATGTTATCCTATTTCAGAGACTTCATTAGGAATCAGAAATTAAAAATCAGAAATCAGATAGTTCTCCAGCTGATATGCAGAATTCTCCAGCTTAAACACAGAATTCTTTAACTAAATTGTGATGGCTTCAGCTATTATGTATTCAAACATGAAGAATATTTACCTGTCACTACACACTATTTTCCAGACACTACATTCCTCAATGAAAACCTGTATATTTCTGATATACAAAGTTACCATGGATATTGCCAGTCCCTTTAATGAGTTGCAAGATTATTTAAGTGCTTTGACCAGACATCAGCATTTGCAGTAAGACAAACTTTATCAATATGTTTCTGAATCACACTAATGAATCAAAATAAAATTCCCTATTTCCTGACCTTCCAAAATGTTTAACCTGACCTAGTGAAACAATATTAAAGGTATGCTGAAACTTCAACTATTCTTTCTTTCTCATACTTGACAAAATCAATCCCTTTGAGAGCACGTTAGTGAATTCAAGGCAATATATACCATGGCTGATTATCACTTTTTTCCAGGCTGCCTGGTTTCAACTCATAAACAACAGATAGTTGAGTTTTACAGATCATATGGAACTAACAGGGATATTTGCCAACCTTATTCTTTTTGAATCCCAATGAAACTGAGTCAAGTGCAATATTTGGGACATCAATAATAACTGTGATTACATCATCACACTGGTGGTATCTGTAGGGTGGGGTAGTAAAGAAACAAGGAGAGGTGAACTCTAAAAAAACAAAAAAACAAAAATTGTCATTGTTCTTGCATATCATAGTTTCAAATTTGATCAAAGGATGGTTGATAGGTTATCAGAGCATTTTATTTTATCATTTTATTTATTGAGGGGAGGTGTGTCTCTTGTAAGTACAACTGAATAGAAAAGTCCAAACAGAGAGGTTCATAAAAATTTCAACTAAAATCTTCCTCTCCCTTTCACAAGCAGAGCATAAAACATTTCTCAAATGAAAATGACCTCAACAATTCCTTATCTTGACTTCTACAGGCAATATTCCTTCTTGCAATAACCCCACAAAGTCGGGGCCAAAAGTCTGGACAAAATTATTTATTAAGAAGGTGTTTAATATAACACTCAATTATGTAAATTGATTTTAAAAAAATGCATAATACATGTTGTTGGAAGTGAGACTTAGGAATCCCATGTTACAGTTACGATGGGTCTTTAATTGAGAAAAGACAAACCTGAGGAACTTGGCAGCTTAAACCGAATGTCTGTTTCATCTTCCAAGTCACAGACGTCAAATGCTTCATTCTCTTCAGTACCCTTATCAAGCAAAGTTCTTATATTATCCTTTAAAGTTTGCTCCACAGATTCACGTTTGGGCTGTTGAAGTTCTCCAGATGAAAGTTCTTCATCTTGGTTGCTTGTTTGGGGTGAATTTGGTCGTTCCTCATTTCTACATTGCTCATCTTTTACTTGGTCACCTGCAACAATTCCCACATCCTGAAGGAAACCAAATAAAATTAGGGGTGGGCAATGCTAAACCCTGTGCAGTTTTTTGCATTTTCTCTGACATTCTGTTGTCTTGCTCATTACCAGAGCAAGCAAGAGGTAAATGGGGACTGGGGGGAAAAATTTCCAATTCATTTTTAAGTTCAATCAAAGTGAATTTCTGTCACAAATGTTCTTCAGTGCTTTGTTAAAATATTCTCTTACCTCATATTGATTGAGTGTTTTATCAGGGTTTCTATTCATGATAAAAGTGAGGCAGAAGGCTAAGTGCTATGACTGTTTTCAAGTGTTTAGAAATTCATGAACAATAAACCCACTAACAAAGCAAAAATTCATGACTGTATTTATCAGGTTTTTGCTTCCTTTGTTTCATTAACATAATTTATGCACATATTTCCAGTCAGTTTCAAGAAAGGTTGGTGTCTTTTTTCACTAGAGGCATCAGTTTGCATGGACCTTCTCAGTTGCAATTTTGATGAATGGAAGAAGCAGCTATGGAAAAGTCTTTCAAGTTTCAAATACCAGGAAGTTGCCTGGAGAAAGTTTTTTTTTTGCTCAAAAATTCAATGCCAAAAAGTACACAGTACAAACTTAAGATAGGTGGGCTGTTAATGTTTTCCAAAATTTGTTAGCCTCATGCAAGAGAAAATGCTCCTTACTCAAGCAGGGGAGTATGTTCAAAGGTTATGATTTTCCCTGTGTTTGGATATCCAAATACACTTGCTCACCTGTTTTTTACCAGGGTATCAAGAGGCATCCATGTGACTCAAATGTAGATACACAAGTGGCTAATTAACTCATACATAATTAACAAATTTAATAATTAAATATTAAAATTAGAAAGGTGGTCAGTCAGGGACCATTCCTTGGGTGCACATATTTTCTGATTTCAGTAGGCCCAGGATTGACCAGTATGTAGATCCTCCTTAACATTCTATTGCACTGCTGAACAGATAAATAACCATACCCACCATTTGAGGAATATCCGTAGCTGGTAATACAGGTAAAGTAACAGTCAGCTGTCTCTTGCTTATGTCAAATTTAGCTGATCCATTTTCTTCATCTATTGGATAAGGAAGTGCTATGTGCTTCATATTAAGGCAAAATTCATTTTTCTTGCACTGTAACATGAATGTGATTGGTTAAGTTGACTGGTTTCAATCCCTTATTACAGGAAGAGTTTATCTTTGCTTCCAGTTGCATAAGATGCTTGTCTATTGCAAGTAACCTCCAAACAATTTATCAAGCATCCCGACACTTTGCATGAACCCATGTAAACAACTAGGTGGAAAGAGACATGGTGAGAGAAAAGGGTCCCACTTAAAAAACACAATGAATGGTCACGGTTATGAACCCAAACACTCTCCACTGAGTCTTGATGAACTACTCTTGAGGCCTGTGTTTCTTATTTGTGCAGATGAATCCCCCAGTGAATGTATTTGCTCAACTAATAATGTCTATTTCACTCCACATAATCTTTAAATTGTACAAGGACTGAGGCAGTAGCTCTTTGATAAATAATAAGGATATGTCTAAATTGTAACGAGGCTTCTCACAACCCAACACCAGCTGTTTCTCAAGAATATCCAACTCCAAAGGTGCAGCAGACTCCTGCGGATCACAAAAAGGGGGTTTATATGTGGCAGTATGGAATAGTTTTTCCCACTTATGAAATATAAGATATATATACAGTCATGTGAGAGTTAAGGGTTCAATCCAGTAAACAAAACAGCACATGTAACTTACCAACAATGGCAAGTCAATGTAGACAACAAGTTCTTTAGGTCTTGTAGTAGGATTAGAATCCCTGCATTCAAATTATGACAATAACTTATAAGGAGAGAAGATTTTAATGCTACTGATCTCTTCCACAAACTACACAAGAATTTGACTTTTTCAGCCCAGGTGGCTAAATGAGGAATAATTAGAGGATAGTGGTAGAAGTATATGCAGCCCACAATGTATTTTTCAACTGCAAGTTCCAGGTGATGGTATTCTTTGAAGTAGAGGGGACAGGAGGGCACGAGCCCTAAGAGAACAGGGGGCAGGAAGAGGGAGCAGAAATTAAAAAGACACTTGTTTGTTGTTTATTGAGGCTACTGCCTCCTATAAGAAGCAAAGCCACATATGTTGTCAGGATGAGTGGGTGTGGGAATGAGTGTAACAATCGAATTCCAATCTTGACCAAATTTTCACCCTATGTTTCCCAGTACTACTGATCATTTTTTTTCGGAGTATTTTCATAATTTGACATTCACACTTGATACACAGTCGAGTTCTCTCCTTTTGTGATTTCTGGCTTATAGCCACAAGCACATTATATTTTTAGTTCTTGCCCTGACACTACAGAAGATGGTAGAAGACGATAACCGTCTCACAATCATTTCAGGTTTGCAAGTAATTAGAAGCAATAGGTGTGATTGGCGCATCATAATCAGAGCTCAAAAATATTAGTGATTTAACAATTTATTGGGGGTGTTACAATAACAGTGTAATTTGTCATTCCATTTGTCTATGCATACAAGCATTTCATACAGTGAGGGCCACTAAGTTGGTTGGATGTGATCTATTATTACTGACCATAATAGTGGCACAATCAAAATGACAATTTAAGATTTGAGAATGTCATAATTCTGTGCAATGCATATGCAATTGGTGAAACTGGTGAAAATTAGTAAAAAGTACTGAACTCTTAAGGTTGCGTTTTGCTTTCAGGTATGCTTTCTAAGTGGCATAATCCCAGTAAAAAAGGGATTCTGAAATGCAAGTAAATACACATTTGAAACTGCAATAGCTATTAGATTACACAATGGGCTGCAACTTTCTTCTCTATAGTGAGATGCTAGAATTGATAGTCTAACTCTGATAACCAGGTCAGTGACAACTAGCCTGTAATAATGTTCATCTTAAGAAAATTACCTCCCCTCCCTGCAATGCCAGAGAATGATCATGAATGATAAGTTTTGGCACTGTTTGCCAAAAACCCAGTTTTCTGATCCTTTTTATTTACCTGAAGGCAGAAGTAATACAATGAAGGGCAGGAGCGGGGAGGCAGAGGGGCACAAATGTACAGGGGACAGGAGAACATGGCACAGGAAGTGGGAGGCTGTGACCCCTGTGTGCCCCCCACTTTGAAATTCCAGTGCAAATTTTGCAACTGACACTTAAACTATGCAATTTTATAGCTTGATTTCAAATAAAAAAGTTGCAAAAATCAGTTTTAAAAAATGGTGGTATGGCTTTTTTTGGTATTCCACTGGCTATTATAAAAATTAATACTGATCATAGTAGCACCTTGCATTTGTGAAGTTCTGAAGATCAATAAGCCCTCGATGCACAATTCTAAACTCTGGTACACTGGGCTCATCCGTCTTCTTTCTATGTCTATGCCCATCCTTGACTGTTGGTTTTTTCTCCTTGGTCACAACTGTTGGTTCATCACCATAGGGATATGGAAATTTTGCATCACCAATCATCATCTCAGCTGAATCTTCAGGCACCTATACAGAGGAATATTGACAAAAATTTATTTTGCATACTACCCCATGTTAATATGATGACAATATTTCCTGGGTAATGGTATCTTTATAGTATATTATTGACTACCGTATCCTTATGTAATGGTCACGATGTTTTTTCTCTGAGAAACGGAAGAGAAAAGTTTGATATAGTCAAGTCTTATTTGGATATACAAGTAAGCCATTTGAACAGCCATGATTGTGCTGACATTAAATTTAGGACTAAAATTGGTAATAATGTAGTATACCTCACTTGTCTTTGTTCTTATAACTGTAGACTGTTTAACTCCCTTGAACTTCATCTTTGGGAATTTAAGGTCTAAAAGATATTAAGTTTAGATTTTGTAAAAATTTTTATTTGGCTACTACACCCTTGCATGTAAATAGCTCAACCTGAAGACAAAATAAATGCGCTTTGTTTCTGAGGAAACAAAACAGTGACTATAAAAATAATATTTAAATTAATAATAAGAAGAATAATTAGTAAGAACCAGTTGCAACATTATCAGTGTGTTTTTAAATGTACCCACTTTTCTTGTCCAGTCTTGCTCTAAACTCTCTCAGAATTCCATCTAAAGCAGTGTCAATCATCAACTGTTTAAATCTCTTGTCCTAATTAATACATAAAATCATAATTAACTCCTTTACATCTAACTCTATTAGATCATCACAGAAAGTGACCTTTTCTCTTGACAAACTCCTTCCACTTTTGTCACAGGCCCTATCAAGATAGCAAACATCTTGGCACTGTCTCTTATCATTAGAAATTTTATACAGAATCAATTTGGGTTTTTCTCAAGTAGCTTCATGTGTTTATGTAAAATTACAAGTATTACTTTGGACATTCATTGCTTCTTAGGAGTGAGTGATCATGCAATATGTTCTTCAAGGGTCTTATCTAAGCATAGAATATTTTATGAGCTACAGTACTAGCAGATTGTAGAAATAAATTCATATCTAATGAAGGATAGAATGGGATGTTTGTCATCTTCACCTGTGATCTGGCAATCTTTGATCACTGAAACATTGACATAAAAAATTGTTTGATATCTTAAGGAGCTCAATCACACCTCTTGACCTTTCTTGTAAGTGTCTGGATGGAATATGACATCATACACAGTACAGGGCTTGCCAGCTACATGTAACAAATTACATACAAGGACTTGAATCAAAAGAAATTCATCTGCACAGACAACAACACCAAGTGTTGTTCAATTATTTGCCAAGATATAGTTTCAAATGGCTAAAAGCCTGAGACCTTTGCTGAAGATTAGGCAACTAGCTTGATAAAACACAATAAATAATGGAGAACTGTAGCTGCTTCAATCCTCTCTATGCACATGAAAATACAATAAAATGTTGACTGACCAATTTTTTCAACTTCTCCTTTAAATTCGGGTTATTTTTTATATGAAGCACAAGCAATGGTCAGCAAATGAACAATAACAGATCTGAGATTGAACATCAACCTTAACCCTTTAACTCCCAGAAGTGCTTAACATATAACTTCTCCTCATTATATCCATACATTCTATAGCAAACAGGTAATAGGAATACTCAAATTTATCAGATAGAAGTTGTTAACTTAATCTAACACCCTATTCTCACAACTTATTAGCAATGAAATGTATAGTAGCTTGAACAGAGAATTTACATTCAGATCTTGGGAGTTAAAGGGTCAATACACTTGTATTCTCTAGAGATAAGCTCAAGTACAAAAGACATCACTTTTCAGGGCTTAATGGAAACATTCTTCCACACCATACCTCTATCAACATCCTCTCTGGGTTGTGATAAGCTGTAAGGAATATTCCACTGATAGCCAGCTCTCCTACATTTGAAAATAGTTAAGAATGGCATCAGTTGGAGATGTGCACCAAAGATTACAAAGTATGAATTACAAAAGGTCTCTCTAACAAAACAGAAAAAAAAAATATTTGAAAACTCAAAAGTTTACACCACTATTTGTGTCAGTTCTATGACAATCAAAGGCCTTGTTATTAATCACACAGCTTACAGAAGATGGGTGAAGGTGACACTGATATTTAAATGCAAAAGATGGAATACCAAACAGAATGTACAGGCTTGAAGAGATGTAGAGAATACAAAATAAAATGAATCCAACCTCTGCACATAATGAACAAGTTTTACACACTGTTAGTAAGTAACTTTGATAGGAAAACTCTGTTCAAAGGACAAAAATTTTGATCTTGACTCAAACAAAAATTCTCTGAGTGAACAAGTCCATTCCAGGAGACACTTAGCACTGACTCCTTACATGTCTCCCATTTGAGGTTCAAGTGTAATCCACTTGGATGTCAATGGACACAACTCAAGAAGTTTCTGACTTAGAAATAACTGTAATATGCAAACCACTTACTTCTTTCCATTCTCCTCTCTTTCAGTATATTGTGAAGATGCTTCCCCAATATGTTGATTCAAGGAAATGTTGACAAATACTTTGATACCACTCCCAAGATCTGTTGTTTTTACAACATAACCATCCTGTAAACAAAATGCAAGAATGAAATCTAAACACATGATAAAGTTATCACACCACATATTTGCTGACCTGAGGTACTTTTTAACCTGATGGCTTAAAAGTGACCCTTGTAATAGTTTTCAATGTATACACACCACTATACCAAATTCAAACCTTTAATGATCCCTAGATTTCCACTTCAGTCTTAGTTGTGATATATAAACAAGATAGTAGGAAGAATAACATCAATAGCACTACAACTCCAAGTTTTTTTAATCAAAGTTGCAAATACCTTCAAAATCCCAGCAAAGTCTTATAAAAATCCTTTAGATCCCAACAAAACCTAAGGATCTGCTTTTTTAACCTTTTACAGATCATAAAAATGCCCCTTCAGGATTTTTAAAAGGTAAATTGAAAATAATTTAAGAAAATATATGACATTTGTTAGAAACATATTTCAACAGTTCTTCTGTCATCTTCAGTTCTGATTTATACAAAGTACAAAATTAATTTAAAGTGTATAATAAAATGTTCATTGGACAAAACAAACAATAGAGACATTTAATAATGTATGCAATTATGACAAAAGTTTTAAATTAACATGATAAAGTTTATTATTAACTGTAGGTTGCTCCGGTTGAATGTGAATAGCTTCTTTGATTTTAAGAAGTATGAGCTAAGATGTTATTGAACACTCATCTGAACATAGAATGCGACATTGTACAAAAATATGATACCATGCCCAAAATAGGAATCTTTTTTCTAGTTTTTCTGCTTAGTATGGGTGATTAAGGTACTATTAAAATTAAGCTGATTCGACCAGACTTATTTATTTTGCTTTTTTAATCCTTGTGCTGTTCTTGCCCATTAGCAGCCTGAAAACTTTATCTTTCTTTTATCTGTTTATCTACATCTGTGCTAAGAATTATTAATTAATGAAATAATCGGTTAAGAAAAAGATAAGTTGATAACATGAGTCATCCGTACCGAGTGCTGTGGTACTAACGTACTAGCGCACTAAACAAATGAAGAACAAGTAATGAGTCGTCCATACTAAAGTAATAACGTACTAGCACACCAAATAAATGAACAAGCTATGAGTCAACTGTACCCAGTACTACAGTACTAAGGTACTAGCGCCCTAAAAAAATAAAGAACAAGCCATCATGAGTTGTCTGTACTGAGCACTACAGTACTCACGCACTAGTAAAATCAAATAAAATGAAGGACCAGCTGTGATGAGTTGTCTGTACCAAGTACTAAGGTACTAACATACTAGCGCACCAAACAAATGGAGAACAAGCCGTGATGAGTTGTCACTACCGAGTACTAAGGTACTAACATACTAGCACACTAAACAAATGAAGAACAAGCCGTCATGAGTTGTCAGTACCGAGTATTACGGTTCTAACCTACTAGCGCACTAAACAAATGAAGAACAAGCCGTGATGAGTTGTCAGTACCGAGTACTAAAGTACTATGGTACTAGCGAACTAGCGCACTAAACGAATGAAGAACAAGCCGTGATGAGTTGTCGGTACCGAGCACTAAAGTACTATGGTACTAACGAACTAGCGCACTAAACGAATGACGAACAAGCCGTGATGAGTTAACCGAACCGAGTACTAAAGTACTATCATACTACCGCCCTAAACAAATAAAGAACAAGCCGTCATGAGTTGTCTGTACTGA
The DNA here is from genome assembly GCF_964200805.1 of Pocillopora damicornis. Classification (NCBI taxonomy): domain Eukaryota; kingdom Metazoa; phylum Cnidaria; class Anthozoa; order Scleractinia; family Pocilloporidae; genus Pocillopora; species Pocillopora damicornis. Next base: position 150,512 of record NC_142681.1, on the reverse strand, counting down.
GTACTACGGTACTAACGCACTACTAAAAACCAAACAAATGAAGGACAAGCTGTGATGAGTTGTCCATACCGAGTACTACGGTACTATCGTACTAGCGCACTAAACAAATGAAGAAGAAGCCGTCATGAGTTGTCCGTACCGAGTACTACAGTACTAACGTACTAGTGCACTAAACAAATGAAGAACAAGCCGTCACGAGTTGTCTGTACCAAGTACTATGGTACTAACTTACTAGCGCACCAAACAAATGGAGAACAAGCCGTGATGAGTTGTCACTACCGAGTACTAAGGTACTAACGTACTAGCACACTACACAGATGGAGAACAAGCCGTCATGCGTTGTCAGTACTGAGTACTACGGTACTAACCTACTAGCGCACTAAACAAATGAAGAACAAGCTGTGATGAGTTGTCAGTACAGAGTACTGAAGTACTATGGTACTAACGAACTAGCGCACGAAACGAATGAAGAACAAGCCGAGATGAGTTAACCGAACCGAGTACTAAAGTACTAACGTACTACCGTCCTAAACAAATAAAGAACAAGCCGTCATGAGTTGTCTGTACTGAATACTAAAGTACTAACGCACTAGTAAAACCAAACAAATGAAGGACAAGCTGTGATGAGTTGTCCGTACCGAGTACTACGGTACTATCGTACTAGCGCACTAAACAAATGAAGAACAAGCCGTCATGAGTTGTCGATACCGAGTACTACAGTACTAACGTACTAGCGCACTGAACAAATGGAGAACAAGCCGTCATGAGTTGTTCGTACCGAGTACTACGGTCCTAGCGTCCTAGTGCATTAAACAAATGGAGAACAAGCCGTCATGAGTTGTCGGTACCGAGTATTAAGGTACTAACGTACTGGCGCATTAAACAAATGAAGAACAAGCCGTGATGAGTTGTTCGTACCGAGTACTACGGTCCTAGCGTCCTAGTGCATTAAACAAATGGAGAACAAGCCGTCATGAATTGTCGGTACCGAGTACTAAGGTACTAACGTACTGGCGCATTAAACAAATGAAGAACAAGCCGTCATAAGTTGTCCGTACCAAGTACTACGGTCCTAACATTCTAGCGCACTAAACAAATGGAGAACAAGCCGTCATGAGTTGTCTGTACCGAAGCACTAACGAACTAACGTGCTGGCGCACTAAACAAATGAAGAACAAGCCGTGATGAGTTTTCCCTACCGAGTATTACGGTCCTAACATTCTAGCGCACTAGACAAATGGAGAATAAGCCGTCATGAGTTGTCTGTACCGAAGTGCTAAGGTACTAACGTGCTGGCGCACTAAACAAATGAAGAACAAGCCGTGATGAGTTTTCCCTACCGAGTACTACGGTCCTAACATTCTAGCGCACTAAACAAATGAAGAACAAGCCGTCATGAGTTGTCCGTACCAAGTACTAAGTTACTAACGTACTAGCGCACTAAACAAATGAAGAACAAGCCATGATGAGTTGTCTGTATCGAGTACTAAGGTACAAGCGCACTAAGCAAATGAAGAACAAGCCGTGATGAGTTGTCAGAGCCGAGTACTTAGGTACTAACGTACTGGCGCACTAAACAAATGGAGAACAAGCCGTCATGACTTGTTGACAAAAACAACCTATTGTACTCCTCACAGTATGGCTTTCGCAAGTCACATTCCACAGAGCATGCAGTACTTGATATTGTCGAAGATATACTACGTAATATGGATAAACGGTACTTCTCATGCGGTGTCTTCATTGACCTGAAAAAGGCATTTGATACGGTCAATCATGAAATATTACTCGATAAATTGAACTTTTACGGTTTCCGTGGATTGATAAATGACTGGTTTCAATCATATTTAAAAAATAGAACACAAACAATTCAGATTGGAGAGCACTTATCAACAAAACTTATCTCCCCCTGTGGTGTCCCCCAGGGATCAGTCCTTGGACCTCTTCTATTTTTACTTTACATAAATGACATTCACCTTTGTTCTGATAAACTAAAATTTTATCTCTTTGCGGATGATACTAATATACTTTATGCTGATAAGAATCTTAAGGCGATCGAGCAAACAGTTAATGTAGAGTTGAATAACGTACATGACTGGTTAACTACAAATAGGTTGACATTGAATACAAAAAAATCAAATTTCTTAATTTTTCGTCCTCGTCAGAAAAAAATGCATTGCATGCAGACAAACCGAAGAGTTAGTTTAGAGCAAAAAAGTTATATCAAATATCTAGGCGTTTAAATTGATCAAAATTTGTCATGGAAAAACCATGTTGACTCTGTTATCGCAAAAATAAGTAAAACAATAGGGATGATTGCAAAGCTGAGGTACTTCGTTCCCTCTACTATCCTTGTAAATATTTACAATTCATTAATTCTACCTTATAAAACTTATGGACTCCTTGCCTGGGGCAATGCGTCAAATGCTTATTTAAACAAGATTTTAGTTCTTCAAAAGCGAGTTTTGCGCTTAATCTATTTCACCGATCGAAGAGAGCATGCCATCCCTTTTTTTGCCAAAGCAAAAATTCTGCCTGTTACGTTCCTATATTATGAAGCCGTAAGTAAACTTATGTTTGACGTGCACAACCAGAGGGCTCCCATTAATATTTTGAAACTATTTACTAAAACATCTCATATTCATACCTACAATACTCGATCATCCAAATCGCAGCTCTTTAGTACAAAGTACTCTAGACTTAACCTACAAAAAAAGGCTTTCTCGCGTGTTGGTGTCAAAATTTGGAATAAGATACCGAAAGAATTCAAAACGTTATCAAAACATTCCTTTAATAAACAAATTAAAATGTCTTTATTTCAGATACTAGATAATGAAGATTCTTATCTTGATGTTGAAAAGATCTCCTCTAAACTTAAGGACTGCATAATTAAAACAAATTGATCCGATTGCTTTCAGTACTAATTTATTTGCTTCTATACTTTATTGAACAACTATTGATGTATTTGCCAGTTATGCTTCTTTTTATAATTTAACAATATCTAACTATTTAGTTTTTAATTTTCTTTATATATTGTAAATAATGTTTGTTGATGATTGACCCGCCTCGAATAGCAAATTTGCTATCTGCGGGTCAACATAATCTAAATTATTTTGTAAGAAAAAGAAAAATAAAGTGTGTAAAAGTGTGTAAAAAAAAACTTGTCTGTACCGAAGTACTAAGGTACTAACGGGCTGGCGCACTAAACAAATGAAGAACAAGCCGTGATGAGTTTTCCCTACCGAGTACTACGGTCCTAACGTTCTAGCGCACTAAACAAATGGAGAACAAGCCGTCATGAGTTGTCTGTACCGAAGTACTAAGGTACTAACGCACTGGCGCACTAAACAAATGAAGAACAAGCGGTTATGAATTTTCCCTACCAAGTGCTACGGTTCTAACATTCTAGCCCACTAAACAAATGAAGAACAAGCCGTCATAAGTTGTCCTTACCAAGTAATAAGGTACTAACGTACTAGCGCACTAAACAAATGAAGAACAAGCCGTCATAAGTTGTCCGTACCAAGTAATAAGGTACTAACGTTCTAGCGCACTAAACAAATGGAGAACAAGCCGTCATGAGTTGTCTGAACCGAAGTACTAAGGTACTAACGCACTGGCGCACTAAACAAATGAAGAACAAGCCGTCATGAGTTTTCCGTACCAAGTACTACGGTCCTAACGTTCTAGCGCACTAAACAAATGAAGAACAAGCCGTGATGATTTTTCCCTACCGAGCACTACGGTCCTAACGTTCTAGCGCACAAAACAAATGGAGAACAAGCCGTCATGGGTTGTCTGTACCGAAGTACTAAGGCACTAACGCACTTGCGCACTAAACAAATGAAGAACAAGCCGTAATGAGTTTTCCCTACCGAGTACTACAGTCCTAACATTCTAGCGCACTAAACAAATGAAGAGCAAGCCGTAATGGGTTGTCTGTACCGAGTACTAAGGTACTAACGTACTAACGCACTGAACAAATGAAGAGCAAGCCGTGATGAGTTTTCCCTACCGAGTACTACGGTCCTTACGTTCTAGCGCACTAAACAAATGGAGAACAAGCCGTCATGAGTTGTCTGTACGAAGTACTTAGGTACTAACGTGCTGGCGCACTAAGCAAATGTAGAACAAGCCGTGATGAGTTTTCCCTACCGAGTACTACAGTCCTAACATTCTAGCGCACTAAACAAATAAAGAACAAGCCGTCATGAGTTGTCCGTACCAATTACTAAGGTACTAACGTACTAGCGCACTAAACAAATGAAGAACAAGCCGTCATGGGTTGTCTGTACCGAGTACTAAGGTACTAACGTACTAGCGCACTAAACAAATGATGAACAAGCCATGATGAGTTGTCTTTACTGAGTACTAAGGTACTAACGTACTAGCGCACTAAACAAATGAAGAACAAGCCGTGATGAGTTGTCCGCACCGAGTACTAAGGTACTAACGCACTAGCGCACTAAACAAATGAAGAACAAGCCCTGATGAATTTACCTAATACTATTAGGTACTAACGTACTAAACAAATGAACATGGATAAATGCCAATAGGTTTCACCAACATAACAGGCATTACAGCCCGCACATAAAAACTTGTAAACTACACACATACGGAACCCATAGGGTCTTTCTGTGATGCGTGCTATGTTGGCAAAACCTCTTGGCATATGTAGGATAGATCTAAGTTATTCACATAATTTCAATAATTTTCAAACTTGTACCTCAGGATTAACAAACTTCACATCCATTCCTCTCATCTTCTCCATCTGTGCTATTTCTTCTTCATATTTCTATAAGAATATATATTTGTGAACTTTGTGTTTGAGAGGGGAGGAATGTTGTATATCTGTAATCTTACCTTGGTTTCCTGAAACAAATGGGGAATAGCAGAAAATGCACATGGCAGAATTACATCACAGAAAAGGTAATATCACAAAATGTGCATCGTATTGTATTATGTTGCAATTACATGGTAGATAAGTAAATGGAGAATAGTACATGAGGGCATAAGTGAACACAGCAAATTAATAAGATATGATGAACCCGAGAGAAATTCCATAATGACAAGCAATAATGTATCACTTTGCTTATTGCATCAAGAAAATCCTGCAAACAATCTTAGATTGAGAATGGTGAATGCTTTGTAGTCATCAATTAGACAAAGTATCACAAAAGGTGAGTGACATGTCAGCAGCTGATTGGTAATATCATACTTGCATAAAAAATTGTTGTAATTTTTGCACCTTAACAGTCACACCTTTTTTCAGGACTAGAAATCATTACTAACACCACGGTTTACAAAATAGAAAGACTTTTATTGTTACATACTTCAACCACAGTTTGCACCAATTAACACTAAAAACAGATTAAAATTTAATTGCAAGTAACACATTTTCTACCTTAAATAGAGTCTGCTTGTGATTCTACCAACTTACCTTTTTATTTTCTGGATCTGATATCTCTTGAGCATATTCCACAAGCAATTTTCGAAACTCTTTATCTTTCAGGGCCTTTTCAAATTTATCAAGTTCCTAGATGGAAAAATTTTATTAGCTCACAGAGGTCTTCTGAAAAAGACAACATTTGACAAGCACCATAGACCTCAAAAAATTAAGTGTAACTGGACAAAAGAGAAGTGTTGAGGACCATGAAATAATTAGACATTGTTTAACCCTCAACAAGCTTGCCAATTGCAACATAGCCCAGGACAAAATGGAAATACATTTAGCAAATGATGGCTTAAACCTTAGTGATTTAAAACAAAATCAACATGCTGGTAGAGGGATGAGCAAGAACCCCATAATACTGCACCAAGTGAAGTATTCTGCTACAGAGTGCAATTTACATGCAGTTAAATCACAAACTGGAAGTCTGACAAGCTCCTTGCATTCTTACAGTTTTGCAATTTTAAAATTCATTTAAGAAATTACTAATGAGCAGCACACAGCATCAGAATTTTGCTACTTGCTGATTAATATATCTAAGTGATTCTTTCTGATTTAAAAAAGAAAAAAAAACCTCCTCAGAGAGTTCAAAAAAGTAGTTATAGGGCTTAAAAGCTATGTTTTGACACATTTGAGAACAAAAAAAAAAATGTTGCAGGATATTTGAGGTCACTATTGAACCAAAATCCTCTAACGATGCTTAAAATTTTCAGTTAGTGCACAAAATTTTTATCATTGAATCTCCTATGTATTTTTTTTTCAAAAGAAAGCACCTATAAAAGACCACCCTCTAAAAGGAACTTAGTAGCAACTTTTATGCATTTAGAAGTTCAAAACCTCCCCATTTATTTACGTCCAGCAAATTGAACCGTTAAGGCAAGTCTACTGATCACTTGGCAATATCTCTTGCAACAATTTAGCCTGTGCATCATTATTAGTCAAAACCTGAAGAATCAAATGACTTTTTAAAGTCGCATAAAATCTGAAAAATATTCTACAATAATTTGAGCTTTAAAAAGGAGATTATATTTCCACAAAGGGCGTTGAGATACCACCTGCAACTTTATGTTGAGAAGAAAAAGACTGGAAAACGTTTGGGTCTGTAACGACAGGCTCGATTAGCTGAACACGAGCAAACAATTCTCTCGATTCAAGTAGCAACAAAACTGAGGAACACAGCCTTATTTTCCATCAATACATTTTCAAGAATAACTGCCTCACCTCTTTAGTCATGCTAAATTCCTTGTTACCGTTAGCCTGAGACATTTTGGAAGCTAACAACCCAAGTCTAAACACTCCAGATTCGTGTGTTTCGGTTTAACTGTTTGTTTCTCTAAGCGAGCTTAGTAGCCAAGTCAATGTACACAGTTAGTTACCAGGTCTCTCCCAGTTTCCACGTCAGCACCAGCCGTCACGCAAGTGATACCAGCTTGTCACGTTCTTTCACAACATTTACAAAAACTAATGAATATGGGGTAAGTTTCTAAAGAAACTTAGGTGCTGCGTCGGTGGGGAAGTGCACAAAGATAACTCGGTTTTATCAACTGAGTTGATAATGTAGTCAATGTAAAATGGCCACCGTAAAGAGTTTCTTAGCAGACGTTTCGAGCGTTAGCTCGAACTCAGTTGATAACACCAAATTATCTAGTTTTACAAAAACTTGCGCCATAGGTTAATTTTCCAATTCTGTAAAATACTTTCGCTTTCAATTTTTTTCAATCTTTGTTTCTCCTCCTGGTTTGCGCTTTTGGGTTTTTTCTTAGTAAGTTGTTATTATTCTATGGCCAACTTCAGGATGAATCACTAAAAATAACCCAGCTCGTCATGACGTCAACGTTTCCCTTTGTTGAACGATGACGACATTAATTCGACAGTAATACACTGCACTTTAGACTTCTGGGTCAAAATTCTTACCATTTCGTACGTGCATAAACTTAAATTATATTTACATAACAGAAGCTGTAATAAGTTAACATGTCAGCGGAGGTTTTTTAAAAAAAAAAGGAACACTCCCATCAACAGACGAATGGTTGTTGTGGTTGTTGCTGTTCTTTCCTATCCTTTTCATCTACCAGTCACTGAAATATCATTATTCCAAGCAACTTAGGACGAGCTGACAATTGATTTTCGCACATGGAAATCTTTTAAGTGCCCAGCATTGCCAACGCTACAGTACGTCATCGGTTCCCTGAGCAACGGGGGACCTTCTGAGAACGGCTGGAACAGTCTTTGATATCGACACGCCAAGTACTTTCGATCACCATGCACTCGCCAAGTCCTGCCTCAGTAAGTGAGTCAAGTGTCCAAATACCAGGTAAGCAGGGATTTTCTAAATTTCTCTCATCAAGTTGTTTGAACAACTTTTTTCCACCTTCTCTCCCATTCACACCGAAAAGAATCAATGTAGATCTCCCTGAAATATTGCATAACGAAAACATCAGTTAAACTCAGCGTTTCCACAAGAAACATTGCGCTCAGTAGACGTTGATTTTCATACACCAATTCTTTTTAAGGCCACGAAGTGTTTTAAAACTGAAAATTGTGTAACGAGAAGAAATTGTTCGGTTGATGGTAGTCTAAATATACATTAATGGGAATGAAATGAGCAGAATGTGATGAAATAGGAATAACCGTAAAAAAAGGACGGGAAATATATGTCACGACCCCATGAAAAGAGATGCAACTAAAAACCGAACGCATCATCCTTGGTATGAAGCATTGGAATCACATGTTAAATTTTACAATGATTATTTCATTACACCATTATTCCTATTTTCAATTTTTCGAATATGAAAAAAGTTTCACTTCATCTTTAATTATTGATCCCTCAGTAGCATCTCAACGAAACTTGGCCAGCAAGGCCGATAGTGATGGAGAAAATCCCCCGGACATTCCACAACTCCACAACTCATCTTTCATCATCGATGATCGCGAAGATTTCAAAGATGAGTCGCTTTACACCTTCTGTGGCTCTTGCAAGAATCACGTGATGACCATGGTGACGTATAAGGCTGGTAAGTTGACTTTACTCTTTGCAGTGGCTCTGTGCTTTCTGGGATGCTTTGGAGGTTGCTGTCTCGTACCGTTTCTATGGAAACGTTTCCAAGATGTGGAGCACTTGTGTCCGAACTGCCAACTGAGATTAGGAAAATATCGAAGAAAGACAAAAAATATCTGCTGCAAGGTGAGGACTATTCTCAGTTTGTGTTTATCATTAACAAGCATGGCAAACAGATATGTCACTAGGAAAAGACTTTATTTGACCTCTTTACTTAAGTCACTTTTTTTAAATAGTAAAGAACTACCTTGACTTTCAAAAAAGTATAAACTTCCTAGTCGGTGAGAAAAAAAAACACGAAAGAGGAAACAAAATGACAAGAATTTACTTTACATAAAGAGTTCTAACTAAACTATTCAATTATTTTGTTCTTTTATTTTCTCAAAAAAATAGAAATAGAAGCAAATCAAGTGAAGAACTAGAGAATGGGTCTTTTGTGACGACCTGTGTGGCAAGAATGTTGTTTTCAATGTTATTTTCTATAAAGTTTCTCCGCGAATATGTATTAAAAGTATTTAGTGGGAGCAAGACAAAATAAAAAATAGAAATATGTAAAAAACTTTCAAGTGACTCTCCTTAGCCTCACAAACACCAAGTCTTAAAATCAAGCTTTCTCTTTTTCGTTCAAAGAAGCTACTTTAGAACATTTTTTTGCGTATTTTGTATCATTAAAGACAACCACCTTAAAAGAGAAGGAAACCTTGAAATGTTAGCTGAGGAGACTGACTCTAGAGAAGACACTGCAAGGCAACAAGGCTTTGATAAATACTACAGTTAGTAAGTTTTTCAAGATATACAATTCGTGACGCAGCTCGATTAAAAGTACCAACTACATGCATTTGGAAAACGTAACAGTAAGCAAATATTGGACTGCCAAACAAGCAGTGCGTGAGTTTTTTTTCGCTGGTGCCACGAACGCACATTTAGGGCATGCTATAAAGCGTGCGAGGCTCGTGCGAGGCTCGTGCGAGGCTCGTGCGAGGCTCGTGTGACTTCCGCGCACAATTTACACGTAGACTTTATCTAGAGTCTAACTGACGGGCAGTAATCGTGCAATAAGCAAAAACTATTCCACCCACGTTTAAAGACCAGTATCACGATTAAGTGCCGGCGACAGTACCACGTCTTCATTAAATCATTATATTAAATAAATTAGGGTCTTTTCCTCAAAAGTAAAAGAACCATTAAGTTTATTGTGAAATGTGGTGACAGTTGATTCAAACTATATAAAGGACTCGCAGAAACACCAATGTTTGCGACTAGATCAAAAGCTGATCAACAAACAATGGATTTATTCGTCAATCACAATTACAAGAGTAGTCCGGTCTCTATTTTTCAGATATGTTACAAGTTACTAGAAGGCTAATGCTTCTCGTGATATATAAAAAAAAATTGCGTTTAAATTGCAAATCGGACTATTTCATAACAGCCAGAGGTGACCTTTATCCGTGAAGTCAATAAATATTCGAGAACGCATCATCTACAAACTTACACGTTACCAAACCAAAAGGTGAGAACAAAAAAAAACACACGTCAAAGTTAACCGAAATCAAATGAACACAAGCTGCATATTGTGTAACTTGACAAATTAATAATCCAAAAATCCCCCTTTAAACAGCTATCAGCTATACTTTTATTAATGTTTCTCTTTAATCGTTTTAACCACTTTAAATACGCTTTTTCGACTGGTTTCTATTTCTATAAAAAAAATTTTCCAAATAATCTCAATCCGAAAATAATTATGTTTATTAAAGAGGACAGGTTTACTTAAATCTGGTTTTTCTTCATTACAAACATAAGATAACTCAAAAAAAATTCACTGAAGTCTGTGATTAGAAGTCTAATGAATGTACTATACGAAACAAATCGTCGTAAAAGCTATCGACTAAGCAGTTCCAAACGCTTAACAGGAAGGAGCAAAAATTATGTAATTAGAACACCTAGTGAAGGCAAAAAACTCATGAAGTAAAAGACAACTAATCAAGAATCACCTATTTGTCGAGATTTCGGTGAGACTTGAAAATGTCAGATAAGGTCGCGGGTTAAAATTTCTGATTGTCCTTTATACATAAACAGAAGAGTTTCTCGCGCCAATCAAAACCTCTGACTGACACCTACGCTGGCACTTGTGACGTACTTCCGGTGCCCTTCTGTCATTCTCTACGCTGAACAACCTTTCCTGTACCTCCGTCTGAGCAGCACAGTTGTCAGTGAAATCATAAGTATGTCTTTTGTTGTGAACCGAGCCCGTGTGATGCTTACTGATCTCTAAGTTCTTAATAACAATACCATCCAGAGTATTCTTTACCCGACTATTCTCGGGATTTCGTTTCTTAATAACTTCGGGTTCAATTTTCCTTCCAGTGGAAAGAAGTACATCAGGCAGACTGACCGTTTGGCTCTGAAATTCTTTCCTCCAACCTCCACCGTTTACTCTTTGACTTTTACCACTAACATGACGAGTGCAGGCCAAATAATCAGCGGACACAGTGGATGACAGCCCTTTGTCAGCATCGCCATTTTTTTGGAATCTATCAAATCGTTCTACTGATTGCAAACTTTCGCTGGAATGTCTCACTGAAGAGAATTTCCCAGGAACTAATTCTTTAGAGAGGAATCTTTTCAAGCGCTTTCGCCTCTTAAAGCTTTCTCTGGCAGACAATGAGGCTGCGTTTTCTAGCAGATCACTCCTACGTGGGTTTGAATCATGCGCACTGCACACGGCTTTTTCTGCTATATTAGTTTCATTTCTAGTTTTCGTGTATAAATTCACTGCGTCTTCCATGGGCGAAGAGAGTGCCTCGACTTCAGGAATACAAGAATTCAAAGCGGCTTCGGCATTCAATAGAAAAGTTTCTTCTATGTCCTCTTGTATTCTAGCCAGACGCTCCATTGATCGCCGAAGTGAACCGTATTTTCCTGGCTTCAGAGAAGTCACAACAAAGTTATCAAACTCCTTCCTCTTTGAGCGACGATATTTCCTGTCTCGTCTTCGCCGTGGAGACCTCGGGCCTTTCGATAACTGCGAAAAGTCAAAGGTATGCCGCTTATTGATGTCATCCGGGGAGAAGAGGGCATAATTCGTTCCAGTCTCAATCTCATCGCACGAACGATGACGATTTCTAAAGTTAAAACTGTCGCTACTTGCGTCGGTTGACTCACTTTCGTGTCCATCCAGTCTCTCAGACCCAGATCCTTCCCCAGTACAGTCAGGTTTATTTTCAGTGCATTCTCTTTCCTTAGATGACAAAATGTTCCCTGTTTCTCTGGTTCTGCTTTTTAGTTTATTCGATGGTGATGATGGAGCGTCCATTAACAACTCAACCAAGTTGTAAGAGTCATCAATCGGTTTAGAAGAAGACAAAATCCATTCACTCGTTCTTTCTCGGGACTGGACTCTTTTAAATGTATCTGCTTGGCTGTCTTCGACCAAAACAGGAAATTGATTATTAACGTTGGGGTTCTGTGGTGTAGAAGCTTCAGACATGATGTCAGCGTCTTCAATAGTGATCGATTTTGAAGGCGAGTCCCGCTCATCGGAAAAAATTCCTTCGTCTGCTGGTCTCGGTGTGAGTTCAGGCGAGAGCATCTTCTTCATATGCACTCCAGAACTGCCCGGTCCCTCATCCGCAAACATTATGCTATCTACCGAACTTTGTGAACTTTCGGATGACAACGAAATACAGTCGGACGACACGAGACTGTATCGATTACCAAAACTCAACGAGCCATAGTTAATCTTTTCAGCCCTGTCTTCTTCGGCATCGGAGGAAGCCTCGCAGGTTGGGACAGGATGATACCAGCTGATAATCTCTCCGGCGGTCGGACTTTTTGGTGAGGTGCAGGTTACGTCGTCATGGAAACCAAGCTCTCGTCTAGCAGAGCAGTTTTTCTTACCTGCACTAGGATTTACTTTTTCTGTCTCTCCAGCAATAGTAGAGGAAAGGTCACTGTTGCTCACGGGAAGATCTGGATGCTGCCCGAGATTATCGAGCGTTTCCATTTCAATTTCCTTCAGAGTGACAAGAGAAGAGTTTGAAACAGAATCTCTCGGACTCATCACTTCAGGGGTCGCTCCCGTAACCAGGATTCTCGGCACGCGGCTTGTAACCAGTGGATGATTGGCGTACGAACTGCACGTGCCTAATGGTCGTATGGGTGTACTGTGAACAAGGACCTGATTAGAGTCTAAACCCGACATGAACCGACGTGGGTTTCCTGTGATAAGCGAGCCATCTTGAGACTGAGGAGGCGATAGTTCTTGACAAGCAGCATGATGGTTTACACTGCGATTTACGTTTCGTATTAGACCCTCGGCCGCATCACGATCTTCTCCAGTACTCGTCTTCGTGGATTTCCTTATTCGACAACAAAAACAACAAAACCACGAATGAGTCACTTGTCCTTCAACATCGAAAGTTCTCTTTTGTATAAATATTCCTTGGATTGGTAAACTTGGATGGTAGAATCGATAATATAAAATCATGCTAATCAAACCAAATACAAATCCGCCCCACACTGCCCCTAACGCTGTTACAGCCATTGTTCCGCGAAAGGTTCTGTGGGGAAACCACATAGACACGAACAGAGAGTTCTCTACCAACATAATGGAGTAAAACAAAATAATACGCTTCCTAGTCATGCCTTCTCTCGTGTTGAAGAAGCAAAAGATGTACATAAAGCCAATAGCCGCACTAAACAGTTTCTCCCTGAAAGGGTGCTCTGTTCCGTCTTCGTCTGTACAAAAGCGAGTCCGCTGACAGATCAACCACATTGTCATCATTAGCCAATGTGCGCCCACCGCAACAAACAGCCATTGTTTGAAGTACGAGGCAAAAAGAACCATGGCAACCACACGAGATGTCACCGTAGAGAACCGCCACAGTACTTGGAATAACAAACCTGCTGCTGACAGGATATAACCTTGTGTTCTAAAGTCTCTTAACGATTTACTGTAAGCGAGAATGGCCCACACTAACGATATCAATGAACAAGCTGCAGTAGCAGCGATAAAAAGTTCAAAGTTTTCTTGAAGGCGTGGTCGTTTCAGTAAAATGTAAAGTTGAAGAATAAGTTGAGGGGCAGATTCTAGAAAAGCTTGAAGAAGTCTCAGCATGCTTATGTCACGCCATTCTCCAAGAAACGCTGCGAATTCGAGAATAGTAGCATTCTTTTGACGCGCTTTCCAGCCACTCTTGAGAACCTTCCAATACCTAGAGGAAAGCGAAAATTTCTGGTTTTAAAGGAAATATTGGAAGATACACAGTATTTGAGGATCAGAATATTGCTCGACTAATTCGCTTCAACTTTGCAGGAGAACTGAAGGAGTTCACAATATATTCAGAAGAGTTGGTATACAAAGCTAATACTTCTAGATAAAGCCAATCTTTTCAAAAAAACCGTTTTGCAACTGTCGCAATTTTAAAATAGTTAATGTTTAATATGTTAACCCTGGCTCGGAGGAAAGCGGCAGTTGACCGACTTCTTTTCAACTCGCTCGCCGACTTAAGCGAATTAACTCTATATAGGCAATAGGGAGGTTTTCCTACATAGGTTGTTGTCACTCAATTACATGTTAGAGGTACACTACATCACGGGATTCTTGAGTCTATTTACACGTATTACACGTTTTTTTTCAATTAGAGCCATGTAATTTCTGATAAGAGAGCTCCAAATGTCACGCCTTGCTATCTCGAACCACTGAAAAGTCTGTTTCTTTCTTTTTGCGTTTTTTGTTTTGGGCGAGCTATTACACTCGCCGCGCCTCACGCCTACCTTCACTCGCCGGAACAATACACAGAAATATTACAACTTTTATGCACTCTTTGTTAATTAAGAAAACTGCCTCCAGCGGCAGTTAGCCATGTGAACAGTTTACCGGCTGAAATATCCTATACGAGCAGGACGCAAATTCCTCTCTGAGTCGGGCTCAAGAAGGGAGGCTCTCGTGAGAGACTGAAGACCCTCGCAACGCAGCTTGAATGATACTTTAGCTGCCCTTATTCTATTCTAATGTGGTTCAGTTAAGTTGTCCATCATTGCGAATGGCTGCCGTTTGAACAAACTTAAAATGTCACCAAAATGTTTATTTGAACGCAACAAACTACATCATTCAATTAGGAGCAACAATGTTTTCTTAATGATTGCAATCTCAAGGTCCTTGAAGTCTAATTAATCGGTTTAGATAAAACCGTTGGTCTGCAGTGCAAAGATTGTTATCGAAAGTAGAGAACAATTACCTAAAGAAAAGACTTCGCGCAACAAAGTGATGGGCCCCTCAACCGAATAATTATAACCTGTAATCATTTCTGAAAGCTCGCAGCAAGACAGCAGTGAAACTCATTAGAGGATTGAAAACGCCTCCAGCTATGAAGATAATAATAGCGTGGTAAAACAAGCCACGGGTAAATTTGGGTAAACACTTGAAAAACAAGATTGAACGTTTTGACGATTGATTTATTTTGGATCACAAAATTAGGAGAGCGCGACAAAATCTAATCAATAAAACATGCAAAACAGACCAGCACGAACAAAAGTCGATCAGAAAAATCAGTAACTTTTTTGATGATGGAGTTTAGAAAAATGCGACCGTGTGTTCATGGCGCACAGCTAACAATGATTTAAAATGGACCGAAAAATAGTAATCGTAAGTTAATATAATTAACGCGCCTCTTAGACAAAACCAGGCCAACATAATCTGTCAGAAAATTCAACAAGCGATATTTTTATGCAAATCAAGGCCAGTTTCATAAGCTTCGCCGTTTTTTGGAATAATTAGATAAATTTAAGCGCCAGAATTTTTGGGTAAAACCTAACTATATAGCGCCTCTACAAGGCTAACCGTTCTCTCTAAAACGAGTCTGAACTAAAAGAAAATCAGCAAAGAGTGATGATAAAGTCGTGAGGATAATATGTTCGATAAACAGAAAAACAGTGTTCTTGAATATTTATGCTGACCTCCTGTGGAAAGCTTAATAGGACATTCGGATGACAAGGAAAAAGATCAAATCTGAATGCGAACACGCACTGCTGAAAAACGTCCAACACATCTCGTAGTTCGATTCGCGCGCTCAGAAACGACTCCTTAGACCTATGTTCTATATCAGGGTTATTTTATTACTAATATCGGTTAGAAGAGTGCCGAATTTCTGAGCACAGTAAAATAGTTCAGTCAACTCATACTGGCTTCATCATTGCTAGTCGGCAAGACACTTATTGTTATAATAATCCTCGTGGAGCCATTTAGGTTTTGAAAATACTTCGCACGTAAATTACGCTGACATGTGAAGTTGTGAGGAATAAACATAATTATTGAAAAGAATATGTCACCACCTTGTGGAGAAAGTTTTTGATAGAATCGCTTATTACGGCCCTGTGACTTGACTATCATCTGGCCAGTGGATAACGAAACACAGCGAAATTAGAACCTACCCAGTACCGGCAATTATTCCATATTAACATCTATAACGAACGAGACAAAAATCGGTCAGACAACAATTCAAGGAAGGCTGATTCACGATCCATGATAAAGTTTACCCGAAGCGAATACAAAATATAAAAATGTTCAGGTTTTACAAACAAACGCGCGAAATAAAGAAACGATCTTAAAATATTAGTTATTCAAGCTTAATTAAAACCTCTGTTGCTGCGCGTAGATAGCTCGGTAGTTTTCAAAGTGCAGCTTACTTTGAGACAAAAAAACGCCTGTAAATATCACCGATATTATCTTTTTAAAGAAAACTATGTTTCAATTTTAATGTAGCTTTCTGTATCTGACAAATCAGCCAAGCGACTTGAAATCCAGTCATTACGTTCGCTGCAAAGTTATCATCCGAGAAATAAGGAATGTGATAATTGCTCTAGTATATTTTGTCATTAAAAAAGCAGGCGCAAACACTATTCAAATTTCGCCGGAAATTCTCGAGTCGTGTTAACCGGACAAGAAGTCAAAAGGTTTCCGACGAAAGGAAACGCATCGCAAAGCCAATTTTAAGTGGTCTGTTTCCTTGGAACTTCGTACGATTACACGAGACACGGCAGTTTTTTTTGGTTAATTACCCAGCTTACCTACCTCACGACTGGTCCCAGATGAAACACATGTAATAAATAAGTGAAACATTGCTTTCGTTTGCCATCTTCCAAAAGCCACTTAGCAGAGAACAATTGCATTGCAAATGACGCGACAAGTACGAATCCTAGCGTAAGACTAAACCACCAGAAATTTTTTTCCTTGTAATACTTGACACACACAAGTAAATCGCTTCCGACGTCTGCAACGTATGTTATCACTGACACGAAAGTCCACAGGTCGTCTGTGAAGCGTGTTGTACGTCCATCAAAAGGATTTTTGGAGTCAATTACCGGCCGTATAGTCGCATTGTTTTGTTCTTCGACTCCGTCTCGGATTGTTATGTTTCTCGCTGTTCCATTGCTGTTGGAACATTGTACTGTCATGTCTCCCTGCTCCATTACCGCGCGTTGTCGAAAATGAGCGGCGTTTCCAATAACTCGATAGAGTGATAAATGTCAGCGGTTTTCTAAAAACAAAACACCATTGTTAGTCTCAGGGAGATGTCATTAGTAATATGTGACTGCCAGTACCAAACAATAAGGAAACAAACAAAGACTAAGAAGAGATGTACAAAAACCTACAATATCTGTATTAGAGCAAAGGTAGCTTAAATAAAGTGCGCTCCAATCCGTCCGATCACTAACTGATCCGCCTCACAGAATAACCCGACATCGGGATATATAATTTTTTAGAGGGAGAGGGCGGCAAGTATCAGTCAGCCAACTAATATTTAAACAAAGTTTGATATTTAAGAAGTGCTGAAAAGCTGAATTTTTTCAACCGATATTTTTTTTTATTTTGATTTTTTATTTTTTATTTTTTTTTCATTTTTTCTAACTGATATTTTCATTAAGATGTGCTCAAAAGCTGAAGCTTGCAAGCACACGCTTATCTTTAGCGCTTCGGCACAAGCGTTTACTTGCCCACCGTAAAGATATGACGGTAGTCCGAGAGTTTCATCACAGTTAACTATTCAGTATCTCAAAGGGCCAATTAAAGAAATCTTCAAAAAAAACAATGGCGATGACAGCCACATGGCGATGACAGCCACATTTCTGAATCGCTCGGAGGTCTGTTATGTTGCGAAACCAAGGGTATGCATCGTCGGAAAACAAGAAAATAATTTCGTAGGTTATCCAGTTCCCAGAAAAACTGTGAGAGGTTGAATAGTTTACTCGCGTTTGTGCATGCCACGTTGTAATCGAGTTTTGGTCATAGTGAGGCAACAGCATACAACAGAACAGTTCACGATAATGGCATAGAGTGGATCCACTTCTCAAAAAAGTGCTTTAACAAATTCCACTGTAGTTTTCTGACACTCAGAGGAGGTGATCACTTGAGGTAGAAGAGGAAACAGCCCAAAATGACCACACGCCCCCTTTTCCTTGTGAGGCTATTTTACATTTTAGAGAAGATTATTTCAAGGTACTTTACCTTCCAGTAATATTGTGACCCACACCCCAACAGGTGTTCTTGCAAAAAAGCCATCTCGTGAACCTTCTTCAGTTGATTCAAAGACATCTGGTAAAGTAACGACGTAGAGTATTTTAAAAACGGAATTGTACTGGGGGCCAGCGGAGTGATTTCTTCGGATCCAGAATCCCTTTGGCACACATAAGCTGATAACACATCCAAATCTCAGTACACTTTGTCGTTGCTCATTTGCCAATGTAATTCTTTGTTAGATGAATAAAAACGCCGGATCCTAGCTTTTCTTTCGCCTCTCAAGCCACTCAAACAGTGGCGTTCCACAAAATCTTTAGGCCTGTGCTTCTGAGTATTGGAGAGAGGGGATTGGATCATATGATTTTTTAATATCTTTTTCTCTTTCGTGTTTGACAAAGAAATTATGCAGATTATAATTCATGAAGGAATCGTTCTGAACTGACATACACTTGCATGGTAGAAAATAAAGTCGGATGAGGAGGCAGCAAAGGTGATATCTTATCAGGCGCATGTTCAACTATGTGGCGATTGTTGACGATCTTTGACTAGTCATAACGAATTATGACAGACACAGACCTGTGATTACACTCTTGCACAAAAATGATCGGGTTGTTCATTTGAAAATTTTGACGCCGGCTCTTAAGGATATCAAAATCGAGTGGGCATCGCCCAGATGAATATCACCCCTGAGAAAAGAGGTTGCCAGTATTTGAATTGGGAAACAACTATCAAGTCTCAAAAATAATGAGTGCATTCATGAAAGTAACTTTTTGAGTCTGAGTTTCCGGTTTAAATCGATACTTTCCAAAATAATTTTTTGAGAAGAAAATTTCTGAAAGAGTCGTCTGCTGCTTCTATCTTTAAGGTAGTTATTTAAGGCTCTGACACCCAACAAGCGATCACAACCTACCAGTTTAAGCTCCTGTTCACCTCCGAAATGGCGCAAAGGGTACAGATATCATTTTTAAAGGGGAGAACCCCATGCGTCCTAATCTCCCCATCAATCAAAACAGCTGACCCACCAACAAAACTTTATATAATGTAATGAAGTTCGATTGGACATAATTACTAACAAATAAATTATACAGCAAAAATCCAAAGAATGATTTGACAATGATGATTAAAAACGTAAAAGTACCTGTACTAAATCTGTGCCAACTTACTATCACTACTTTTGTAATTGAGTAAGCAAAAAAATTTATTTATTTGTAGGTTACATACCCTTGCTGAAGACCAGTGTTTTAGCGGAAAGCTTTTCAGGAAGGGTCTCAAAAGCGATTGGTAAACTTGAAGTTTCCTCATCAACATAAACAAAGGTTAGAAGAAGAATGTGTACATCATGCAGAATTCCGTCTTGGAAATAATTCCGCCTTTTTGGTTGAGCAGAAAACTACAGGAATATAATGTACAAATACTTATCGTTTCCTGATGAAGAAATTGTGAGTGGAATGCTGCGTTCTACAGACCTTAACCAATGTGACAATAGGAAGTCCAAATGAAAAATACCTAAGAAGCAGACAAAGGGACTAGAAAATGCAAGATGGCGGGAAGTCACTTGCGAACGAGGCTTCGTCCCAGTGTTTTCCGCACTTTCGGAAAAGCGTGGAAGTCAATTGCGTTTGAATACTGAGGCCACAAGATAAATACTACAGGAGATGGCAAAGGGAGAATTCTATATATAAATAGCATATCTCCATAAATATTCAATGATAATTTCTATAGGCCAAGCCAGATCAAAAGGTAAGATCAGTCAATGGGCAAAATTTACATTTTGGTGGCCATCATGCTAAAAATAATCTGCATGCCTGTATGTTTACAATAGTGATTTGCATCATTTTTTTTAGGATGTTGACAAGTATCTGAGCAAGTTGCCAGATAAGTTGTAAAATCTCCAAACTCTAAATTCAACTGTCATCAAAGACAATCATACAAAATTAAAGGAGATAGCTTACACTGGTAAGATTTTGGTTCTACATCAACTGTGCGTCAAGCAAGCAGGCAAGCTACTTTTGAAATGTAAGTTCAGCAATAAAAAACAAACTTGAAATCACAGACTTGATTTACCTTTAAAAAATTTCAAAAAAATTTCAAAAAGAATCAAATAGCTTATTGCAATCATATCCTCTCTCAGTTGTTCAATTAGTTATTTTCAGTCAGCATCTTTCTTTGTTGGACAACTCTCCCTATCTCCAGACAGGCCATTTTAGACATTTCCGATCTACTCAGTGTTTAAAACTGCTGTCACACATTCATGTGGGATACCGCTACCATAGGTGGTAGAGCATCATATCACAAAAAGGACTTGGCTGGGGCTAGAATCCTACCAAGAAATGTTTAACATCATTTATGTTTAATCTTAGTGTTAGATATCTACTTATTACATGACCTTGCTCTCAAACATGTTCCATATAGCACCATGATGGAAAGTTTGAGTCAAATCTATGTAGTAGACTCAGGATTTTTTCCTTTGTCCCACACTCGCAAAAAAAGAAATGTACCTCTCTTTATTCAAGAACCCTGCTCAAACATTTCTGTCCTTCTCATTTTGTTATATATTTAAACACAAAATGCTAAAACCATTGCTGAATATGGCCTCCAGAGCTTAACATCAAATTATTTGAGGCGAAGAGGATCAGCCAAGATTCCCCAACAGCCTGATTAACACCAATCATCCTGTACATCTTAGCAATGTTACTATAATGTTTTTTAAAGGTTTATGGTAATCATTTTGATTCATGTGGATTTCTGAAAGCTAATAGACCAAGTTCAGACTTCAGGTATTGTTTTCAGAAAATTAAACATACAAGTTACCAGATTTATCTTACTTAAGGCATTAAAACTTAGTAGTATTCAGATTCATAACTATTTACATACAACCATAAATATGTTAAACATTCATGCTCAAATGCCTACAACGCAGTTCTTCTTTGTTATTTCCAAAATCCATACCAAAATGGATTTACATGTCACTACCAACATACAAGTTGAACAAATGTCAAATTTAAATGACATCCTATGCAGCCATTACAATAATTGTAACAAATTTAATATTTGTGTCACTGAAAAATAACTTCAGATTCTAAAACTTTTTCGAGCTGGACTTGAAACTATACTTAATTCTTAACCCTTCAACTCCCATGAGTGACTAAGAATTTCTCCTTACAATATCAATACAATATCAACCAGATAAGTGATGAGAACAAAGAAAGCTATCAATTTTGGGATAATTAGTTGAGCCAATACTACATTCTCTGAACTAACATTATAAGAATTGTATGGTTGACAGTAAGGAGAATTACAAATTTGATCTGTGAGTTAAAGGGTAAAATCTCCAAAAAGAGGAATATTAAAGTAACTTTCTCAGCATAACTGCTTAGGGTTAGAAAAATAAATTAAGAATTCAGCCTTTGAGCTCTCTCTATCAAAGTTATCCACACTGGAATTCACCCAGTCCACCTACCCTAAGGCTTGTAAATTTTTTGGAACTTTTACCCACAGGTAGAATTTCAATACACAACTAGTCCCTGCATAATATTCTAAAAGAAAAAATAAAATTGTCATTTCACCAGGTAATTTTTCAAATACCCTTTTTACTCTTCTCATTTCAAGATTGCACCAGTTAGCAAATTTGGCTGAAAAAAATTTCCAGAGAGTATATTGTTCCAATTGACAATCACATTTGAAGAATTTCAATATATTGTAGTATAACAATAGCTTTAAGATTTCTAAGTTCTTTTGCTTAGTAACAAGCCAGTTTTACGTGCCACTACTGTTGCAGATATCACTCAATTCAAGATCACTTGTTTTCTAAGTCCTCGGAAAAGCTGTGATCTAAACTAGAGCACGAACAATAATTTCTCATGACAAGTCATAAATAAAAATAAGTTAAAGAGTTTTCAACTCCATAGACAAATTTTCCATATTCCATATTGTTAATGGATGATATAATAATAACTATAATTTTAAGTTAAAATGTAATTAATTTGTCATCTGAAATAAGTGAGCCATAGGTAAACAAGACCCAAACCCTCTCATTACATTAACTTGTTCACACACAAAAATATTTCAAGAGTTAACACCATGAGGTTTCTTTATACATTCCCTGCATTCCTGTAATCCCACCATTTCTTAGTTCTTGATGATTTTGATAAATTGGTGGATGAACTTCTCTTGATATACGAGGTAAAATATCTACATCAACTGGTAAGCTTCGATATGGAGGAGCAGCTGTTGTGCTTCTTGAAGTGTGATAAGATCTCTGTTTAATGGTTAGTTTGCGTTTATCATTATTTTCTTCCACAGTAGATTGTCTGGTTGTGATCTCACAGAAGCAGCACCAACAAACTGTCATGCGTTGATGCTCTTGCAAATTCAGTTCAGTCTTTTTCACACAAATGCCCTTCATAGGAAGACTTGGATGGTAAAAAGAATAGTAAGAAACCATACACAGGAGTCCTATTCCAAATGCACCCCACACAATACTAAGTGCAGCGATCTCGATGTCTCCATAAAGTGTTCTAAATGGATACCACATCACTACAAAAACAGTGTTCTCTCCCAACATAATGACATAGTAAGGAATTGCTCGAATACGAGTCATACCCTCTCTGATGTTGAAAAAACAAAAGATATACACAAATCCAATAACAGCATCAAACAAATACTCTCGACATAGATGGCGTGTACCTTTATCATCAACACAAAATCGTGTTTTCTGGAAAATAAGCCAAGTTGTCATCATAAGCCAGTGAACTGCTGCGACCACAAACAGCCAAATGGTATAGTATGAGGCAAACAACACAAGTGCTACAACTCTAGATGCTACCATACACATACGCCATATAATTTGAAGGAAAAATCCAACCCATGAGTGGCTTTCTCCTTGACCTAAGAAGTCTCTAAGAGCTTTAGTATATGCCACAATTGCCCATGCAAGAGATAACAAGGAGCTTCCAGCAGCAAATACTGTCAACCAGTCACTCTCAGCATCAAATCGCTTGTTATAAGCCATGATAAAAAGTTGAAGAACTAACTGTGGTGCAGATTCTAAAAAACACTCAAACAGTCGTAACATGCTGATGTCTCTCCATTCTGCCAAGTAAACTTTATAGACATTGACTGTATCAGCTGAGTTTTGCTGACGGGTCTGCCACCCAGCTTTAATGACACGCCAGTATCTTAATAATGAAATGAAGCAATAAAATATGAGACATCTAATCAATCAAGCTTTTAATCGGAAAATAAATCAAGTAGCCACCTTGGGCAAAATGACTGAACTGTAAAGACCATGTTTCTTCTAAAGTCTGAATCATGACAAAATCGGATGTTCTGGCTCTTGTGTGGCTTTCTCATTGACAAAACGAGGCAAAATGCTAAATTTATTGTAATCACGTCCACGACTAAATCAACTGATTCAATATTCAAATAAGCTAAGTCCATGAACGTAGACAAAAGCTAATATTATGTTCGGTTTTCCAACAAACTCAGAATGCCAAGTGTCAGTAATCCCCATCTATGAGTAATTAAAGGGGGTCCTGGACAACATGGGACCTAACCTCTGGTATGAAAAAGCAATACATTAAATAATTATAAAAAAACAGTCCAGTGTATACCTGTAAAACAGTATTAAGAGACGCTAGTGTTGGACTTTGTCAAAAAATCCCGCCCACGCCTTTATATTCCAACGATCGTCTTACTTACTTACTTACGTCTACTAACAGCACATAATGTGAGAAACTGATGATGCAATCTACCCGTATACCCAGGAAGAGATGCTATCGACTTATGAAAAAAATATTCAGGAATCATAATGTTAAATTTACCTGACAATCGGACCAAGTTGAAAAAAATGAAGCAAGTATGTACACCAATTCAGGTATTTGTCATCTTCGTGAAACCATTTGGCAGAAAATATTTGCATTACCACAGAAGATAAAATTACAAATCCTAAAGTTAAGGCAAACCAAAGATATTTCCCATCAAGGAAATAATGTACGGAAACTACCAGATCGGAGATAATGTCGGCAATGAATGTTAAGATGGATGCTATAGCGAAAAGATCCCAAATGATATGAACTCTTCCCGATTCCAGATGAACATAGCTACGGCGATTGACCCTCGAAGCAGCAAGATCCGTTTCATCTCTATTTATGATTCCATTAGAGGTTAAAATCCCATCTACATCATCAGTCCCTTCTATATTTCCCCCAGATATAATCCCGGTTGCCATTTCAGTGACATAGCTAGACCTCGCATGCCAATAAGCCTATGACGGAGGAACACTGGGGCCTAATAAGTTGTGATGGAATGGCGCGCCGTCGATCGAAATCAAATTGTTCTGTACGCGAAGAGTTGTCACAGGAGGAAATTTTCTGCAAGATTTAATTAGTTTCTCGATCATGCCTCCAAAGAAGCCATCTGCAACAAAGATCACCCCTAAAACTACAACACAAAAGCCTGGTACAGGCAGAGGTATTTCAGGTAAGAAAACAAGCACAACAGCAGTGAAACCAGGAGCGGCTGGAAGCAAGGGGAACACTACAAAGAAGGGCAGCACGTCTCCCAAAAAAACACTAGTCAAAGGCAAGGAGAACACCGCAGTATCAAAGGTATGACTGGGTTGGTGCAGATCCCAAATTTACGTAGGGTGTCTCCATGGTGACAAGTAAGCTTTACATTCTGTATAAAATACTGGTGTATTATGAGAATGTCTTGATGTTCTAAACAAATAAGTTAGATCAATTAACAACAGAAGCTTATAACCTTAGTTCATAAGTTTCTATTAACATAGAAAATCCTTTTTTTTCGGATATATTTCAACATGATCACGTCTTTTATCGATGATAGTAATAGTTACCAAAAAGGAAACAAAATTTGAAAGGGTTGGACAGAATAAAGTTAAGGGAGCTAGCCAATAATACCTTTCTTCTCCCCTGCTCAATATATCAAGTTACTTATTTTTTAAAAATTAGCTGGTCTATCCTTTTGATAGCTAAGGAGTTACAATATAAATAACAGTTGTGGGATAAACTATATGGTAATGAATTTGAATTCAGACAGCTGCTTTTCTCTTTGCCTCAACATAAATAGATCTATGATAAATCACATAATTTTATTAGACACAAGGTAAGAAGTGGACAAAGCAAGATGAGTCTGCCGTAATTATTCAGAAATATGTCAGGAGACACTTGGCCAAAAAGGAAATGGTGAAAAGGAAAAAAGCTAAGCAAGAATATGAAGAGCTGATGGACAAGATTCAAAAGGAGGTAGATCAAAGTAACTTATCTCCCCCCCCCAAAAAAAAAAAAAAACCTAAAAAAAAAAGTAAACATAACAGTGCACCAGGTTACATACAAGTAAAGGCAGGACTTTAAAGTTGTAAGTTTCCCCTTTTACATCTTAGTGGCATCTTTGGAGTAAGCCAGATCATTTTTTCACTTTTCCTTGACATAGAGAGGGTCACACTGAGTAAAACCTCCTTCTTAGCTACGCCTTAGCCTCTATGTGTGGAGAATCTGGTTGCCTTCTAAAATAATACTTTTGCTGCTCCTAAAAATTCCATTCTCTCTGTTGACCTGAAGACTGTACAACAAAGGACTGGTGCTGACATTGTTAGTTCACCAAGTTATCTAATGACTATGGCATTCAACAAAAATGCAGCAATGCTCATAGAGCAATATGTTTACTTTTATGTAAAGTTGTTTCCTGAATACCAGGGTTTTTTTTTTCACAATATCAGCTGACATTGCTGAAATTAGAAGATGTGGATTTGGTATTCAGATTCCTTGTCAATCCACATTGTCCTCTTGACAATGTCTGTGATTGATGACTGATAAAAGTTGTTGGCAAGGCCTTAGGACCAATTGATGAAATTCACCAGCTGCAAGCTCTTAAGTACAATCCCTGAACAGCAGTTGTAGGAGACAATGGCCTATTTAGGTCATTGTCTTGCATTCTCGAGCAAGGCACTTGACTCTCATAGTACCTAAGTCCTTTCAGGACTATGAATGGGTGCAGGTTAACCTCAAGGGAACTTGATGAACTTTAAGTGGGTTTGCCAGTGAAAGTGTAGCATTTCATCCAGGCAGAGAAACAATAATGCCAGTCCCTTCATACTAATGGACCCCATTGGACTCCTAAGATTAATCCATTTGAAGTGTTACCATATATAGCTTGATCTTGTGCATATTATCTGATTACGCCAGTCATGATAGTTGTGAAAGTCCTTTCTTAACCAAAGTAACAGGTTTTTACTTGAATGTGTTGCTTATAATGTTTCCCCTGTCTTGGTACAGGCATGGCTGAAGCTGGTTCAGATAGAGAGAGAAGAAGCTGAAAAAGAAAGAAAAAAGGAAGAGGAAGAGAGAAGAAAGAGAAAAGAAGAGACAAAGAGAAGAACTAGAATACTTGAGGCTGCATTTGATGGTGATAATGATGAGATTTTAGCTGTGTTGGACGAGGTACTTCCATCAATACTGTGTTTTATCATGAATTGGTTCTATTCCCATGTAGAGTAACATTGAGTGGAAATTATATTTATTTCAAATTGCTTGATGACTTAACTCATATGCATGGTAAATGCTGCAATCCCCTGTATGTAGCTATCTACATAAATCTTAATGAGTTAAAAGTTGATGTTTGTGTCACTCTCTGTGTTGTAAAAATTGACCTTAATGTAAGTTAGAGAAACCAGAAGATATCAGCTTTGGTAACTAAACAATTAAAACTATGAAGTAAAAATTCAGACTAAACCCAAAAATTATCTAGACGGTTCTCTCAGGTATTGGGAACAAACCACTTAGTCCGAATATCTTTGTTCCTTTGACAATGCTTACAAAAAAAAGCAACACAGTAACTGTATTTTTTGTTCTCAAAAGAGCCATGATGTTCTGTTTTTTTTTTTTTTCAGGCCTATGAAGAAGACTCCAAAAGATCAGACCTATCTGAACCTGCTCGTCAATCCCTCATAGCTAGGCATCAGATGGCTCTTGTGGACTGTGAAGATGCAAACAACAACACCCCTTTGTCAGAAGCAGCAGGAGGGGGCCATGTGGAGACAATAATGCTTCTGATCCAGAGAGGAGCTGTGCTGAATTCCAGGGGAAGATATCAACGAGTACCACTTTGGCGTGCTGCCTTTGGAGGACATCTTCAGGCTGTCCAGGTGTGCCACAAAACATTCTTGCAACAATGTCTACAACTGAATATTTTTCCCTTTCTGATATGATATATATTTAAATTCTCTCTTTTTTGTTTTTTTGTTTTTTTGTTTATTCTTGTACAATCAAGGAAGGATGCTGTTTGGATGTAAAACCATTTCTCCAAAAAATGAAATTGAGAAATCTATTATTATCACTTGGTATTGTAACTGCTTCCATTGAAGCTAAATGTTACTGTTTCCAAGAAAAGCTGCAAAATATTTTCTGGTTAGATTGATGCCCCTGTGATTAGTTCTTTTTAGACAAACTTATAGTTAGGGTTTCAGTTTAGGATAAGACCCCATGTGATCAAGATCATTTTTGAATAGAAGACAAGTTAGATCATAATCCTTGATAAAGTAATCAAGACCTGTGAAAGTTGGTAAGCAATAACTTGTTTTGTGATTATGTTACCTAGCTCTTGGTTGTTGCTCAAAGCGAAACTTATTGCTTGTTTTTTTACCTTTCTTTTGGTTCTTTTAATTGCCACAGGCTTGTTTCGAAAATAGAGATTATTCTTAAGCTATGATCACAATACTTAGGTAATTTCTTCACATAATGATTTCAGTTGACCACATCAATATAATTATGCCCCAAGGAATAGGAAAAGGAATAAAGAAAGAAAAGATCTTAGATTGGCTTGGTGTTTATCACATGCTGCAGCCCAGGAATCAAGTTTCTAAATCTAGCTTGAAAAGAAACATTTACAGTATAGTTAGGTCTCAGGTTTTGAATGTAAGGTTTAACAGAATTGCTCCTTTGATCAATTTGTAACCCTAAATCAATTAGTTGTGGTTTCCAGCATTTTTTTACCATCACAACTTATACTTTCTGGATGTAAATTATCAAAAAATATTTATTTTTTGTGAACCATGATAGACCCTTCTAGAGCATGGTGGTGATCCTAGGCTCATAGCAGATGATGGCACAAATACAATACAGGTCAGAGAATGTACTGTGCAACATAACTTATATTGACCAGGGTAGCCTAACTGTAAGATTACTGTAGTGTAAGTAGAATTCAAATTTGCACCTTTCTCTCTTGGTATGACTTATCCAAGAAAAAAATAAAACTGTTTATAAGTTAACAGTTGCTGCTGGTAAGAAAACCTTGAAATGATCATATTGGAGGTTGTGATTACTGACATGTCAAGTGTTTCCAAAGTTGGAACATGCACAGGTACTTTTATAATGAGCGAACTGTGGAGAGTTACACCAGTACCCTCTTGCCCAACCCACTGTCATATATGTTTTCCTTTGTCAAGTATAGACGTAAGCTTGATATTTTGTAGTTCATGAAATTTAAGTTGTTGCACCTGTTTGAGCCCTCTGTCTTCCTTTCACTCCAACCTGAATGGGGGTATCCTCAGGTGGCAGCTCTACCAGCTGTTGAACAGGTTTTACAGGAGTGGGACATTAAGCAAACAGATGTTTTACTAGAAAAACTGGAAGCTGATAGAAGTGCTAGACAAGAGCAAGAAAGAAAGTTAAGAGATGCAGAGAACAGTAGGTTTGTAACTGAGGTTTTCTTGTTATTACCAGCTGTCTTTTATCAAAATAGTTTTTAAAATTATAAACTCAAATTCAATTCTCCACAATGAGAAGTGTATCTAAGGAACAATCATTGCTACCAGTGCACTGATGCATAGGTAGTCAGTTTCTTTAAGAGTTAACAGGGTAATTTAGTATTATCAACTGAGTTGATAATGTAAAGTGGCCACTGTAAAAAGTTTAAAAGCTGGTTAAAGTTAGTTTAACTGTATTCTTCTCAGATTAAAGTTTAACACTTTTATGATTCTTTTGCCAAATTTCTTAATTAGACTTGAGAAGGAGTTAAATAATGCAGAAAAAGAGAATGAAGCTCATCAGAAAGAGGTATGCCCGCTTAAGATTAGATAGAAAGGAAACTTCAAGGAACTTCTGGCTTTCAGATAGAAAAATAAATTGTATCAAAACTGTAGCTCTCCTGAAATACAATATCAGTGTAATCAACATCAAACCTATTTCCCCTTTTAACTGACTGAAGCTCCAGGAACTGATTAGCTTGTTACTTCCCCTAACAATATCAATAACAGACTTAGCAGCCACAAGGTTTTATTCTCACAAAATATGACAAAACTATTCTCATGAAAAATTAAAAAATTAAGTTTTCTTGACTAATTTACAAGAAAATGTCTGGCAGCAAGATAAGAGAATGACTATGATTTAGATCTTACAACGTAAAGGGTTACACAGCTATACAGAATAATATTTATAATGCTCTTGCAAAGAATTTAGTGATTTGTTTAGGCATAATCTTGAAATTTATCTTTCTCAGTTAGCTAAAGCACACTGTGAACTAAACAAAAGAATTTATGAACATGACAAGTGCATGGCTGAAGGAAAGACTGACAAACATGAGGTGACCTTGCAGGTATGTTACAACAGAATAAACTGTTTAAAATGGGATTGAAGGCCCTGCATGACTCTCCAGTGCATGTTTTTTATAGTTTGGGTCTTAGGAGTATGTCTTTGAGAGAGGGGTGGATCTCTGTAAATTTTACCCAGCATTGTATCTCACCCAGCAGTGGTTGTCATTAAATTAAATGCCAGTTTTTAAAGTTGATCAGGCCTGTCAACCCCATTTTGGACAAGTGAATGATGTTTTACATACAAGCAGGGCTGGAATGACTGATTTTTAAAGCTGATAAGTGTCTATGTCAAATAATTTGGTTCCAGATTAGTTTAAAAGTTTAAGTTTGCAGTCTAAGATTCTTTTAATGACCAGTGAAGATCATTTTGTCACGTTAAGAAATTACTTGTAACCAAATGAAATGTGTGCTGTAAATTATGGACACGTACCAGAAACATATAGGTTATATGTTTCTGCACATTCTTAATAAACTTGACTTGCCTTATATTTCAGGCAGTACATGATGCTGAGGCAGTGCTTGAACATGCAAGGAAAAAAGCAGAGGCATCAAAAGAAGCATTAGCTCAGGTAAAATTTAGCATCTCTTACAGAGAACTAGTCAGTGTGATAAGTTAAAGAGATGCTGTCCTTACACTGATATACTGGACACTATCTGTGATAAATCACTAAATCTTGTACTGTGGGAAACACAGTGGTATGACTGTGAATTGAAAGTTCCATTTTTGATCCTCAGTGAGCCAGATCACTGTCTTGTGTTGCTTTGTAACTTGTGACACTTAAAACTCTCATTGATAGTTCCTCACAGCACAATAATACTGATTCATGTAGTTTGTTCAAGGTCATCAGATACTAAACATGAACCTTTACACAGGTGAAACTTGAACTTAGAGAGCAGCATAAAAAGGAGGACAACTCTGCAGGTGAAATAAATGTTACAAATAATTGCCACAAATTTTTAGTGCAAATTAAAAGTGGTGAAATGAAAAAAAATATTCACAGACAGTTTATTGAGAATCAGATATAGTGAATTAATTAAATGTAGGAAAGGACAACAAGATACATGCAAACAAGAGTTATACAAAAAAGAGTACTAGATTTAGAGTTTGAATGAAGAAATTTGAAACAAAAGTGAATTTCCAGGCAATGTGTAGTTTTCCCATCTTTCCTGTAACTTATACTAAAGTAAGCTTTAAAAAGGTCAATGCTCAGTTACTTTATTTAATCAACGAACATACTATGTACGTATTGATGGAGTTTGATCAGGAAAGACAGACTTAAGGCCATGCCATACTGACTGAGCACAGGGAGGTCTGTATATCATGCTTGATTATCTAGTCTGTAGAGTTTCTAGACTGTAGACAATCCAGATAGGTGTATCTACCATAGGGAATGTGGATAGGTGTTTTTAATTCACCGTGGAAAATGTAGATAACTGTATTCTGTTGCTATACGGGGTTGACAATCAAATCAAATGTAGATTCTTTGCACAGTAAACAGTCTGAGTGTGGAACATATTTGGTTTTTTAATGAAGTAGTACTCAGAGTGACTGTATGGTGAAGTAGTATGAAGTACACACCCTTTGCAAAAATGTTGACACTTAAAAAAGTGTTCACAATGAACAGTGAGAACCCTACAGCTCTGAGGGTACACATATACATAATGACCACCATTAGCACATGGTGAATGATGGAAGCTATCCACACTTTCCTGGAAGAAATTAATTATTCTTAATGAAGGGTTTTCATGAATTGTGAGAGAAGTGAATCACTGATTATGTATCTGCAGGTTAGCATTTGGGCAATTATGCATATACCTACCAACAGCTAGTTGTATTTTAACTATTTTTGTATGTGTGTGTGTGTGTGTATGTGTTTCTTCCTATCAGTGTTGTTCTGAGACACAACACCATTGTAAAATGAATCACTGAAAGTACTTTCAAATAAAGAAATATATTTCCAGATATCAGAGGTAGATCACATACAAATTAAATTACAATAAAATACTTTAAGAGCACAGGAGGATCTAATTTGGGATTACTCTTTATTTAAGCTGACATAGACATAAAGGGAACGAAAGTTATGATAAAAGACCTTGATGATGTATTGTTCAGAGATGTTGGTGGCAAGATTGCTGCAGATGGAAGGTAGAGCCAATAAATGCTAATGATTTTTGCTGCTGTTCTTTTTGTATGTTTGGCTTTAAATTGTTCAAGCCAGTTTTGTTTTGTTTTTGTTTCTGTTTTTTATGTTTCATGAAATCAAACTGGTGTGGAAATTTTACACTGAAAAAAAAATTGGAAACATATCAGACAATGTGTATAAACAGATGCATTAAAATTGCCAGCCTGGATTGTGTGCTCCTCAAGTTTAAGTGTAGATCTCAAACAAGCTATGGTTAAGTTTTCTTGTGTATATGGCCATTATAATTGTCTAATTTGTGTTTACAGGTGGCCCCTACTGATAGATTCATCTCCTCAGACCTCCACTTTCTTGCGCTACCGCGACACAAATTTCTTAAATGCACTAAATCCCAAGCAGATGGAGCCTGATGTGATTCGTCTGGCACTCTTAGGAGCTTTGAGGTGATCAACACAAATAACTTATTGTGGTCAATGAGCAGTGCATTTATTGAAGGATTACCCTAAGAAATATGACACAAAAACTCTGTTTAAGGCCCTGATAAACACAGTGTCGTAGAATGAGTGTTATACTTTTGTAATAATTTATAGTACAATGTAGGATTAAAAAGTTGAATGCTGTTACTTGCTTGTTTACTTGATAGATATGGGAAGCCAGCTGTGCTGGATATGATGGATGTAGACATGTTTGATACTGTCACTATGGTATTTGATGGAGTTCAGAAGGGACTCATGGCCTCACTCATGTCTAAAGAGCTTCTGAAAGATAATAAGTTAGTATGAATGTAGTATTTGGAGCACAGCTTGTAACGTCTGTAAGAAATTACTGTAAAAATCTATCAGGTGTAGCCGCTATTAGTCAGTTATGTAAAAAGTTATATTAACTGGGCACACATATTCTATTATGCTCAACAATCAGTCACTTTTTCAGAAATTAAAGACTGGACTTAAAAATTAAAGAAGGGCTAGTATTCAACTTTGCTAGTTTTTCAGTGCCTCCAGTCATAAAATCAAGATGACTTAATACAACACTTGATACCTGTAGCCCTTTTCTCTTCAGCAGCATTTCCTGCTTCAAAACTTTCAAAAAGCACTGAAATCTCCATAAACTTACTACCTTTTTTATTATTTAGACCCATCTCTATGAACAAAATGTTTACAATTTGTTTTGCAGATTTTTAGAACTTGTCCGACCAGAAGATGGAGAGGAGTACAGTAAGACAAGTTTCTTAGGAGCAAGAATAGAGAAATTCATGTTTATCATAATTACTCAACAATGGAATCCAGCAGAACATTTACTTGAACAGACTTACCCAATAAGAGTAATCATCCCTTCCAGGCCAGATTTATAAGATTCTGTGCTAAACTTGTTTCTTCATGTATCACTCACTTCTTCTTCAATGCAAATTAAGGGACTTTTTTACTGCAGGTAACATGTCGGTGCTTTTTAGAGTACATAACTTATATCAAGCTACTTGCAAGTTAATATCAGTGGTGTATCCAACTATAAAAAAGTGGAATTGCCTAGGACTAAAATCCTCATGGTTTTGATGTCCACAATCTTTCTCTCCATGTTTCAAGTATCATTCTGTGATCTGAATTACTATTCTAATAAGCAGTCTCTTATGAATATGGAAATTCTGGACATACAGCCCTTCTTTCTTAGTTCTCCTTGCATACATAATACCATGCATGCGTCCTCATTCTTAATGTAGACTTTTATGTCAAAACTGAATTGTTCTGATGAAATAACAATAAAATAAACTGAATCTTTTTTTTTAGGATCTTTCATTGTAACTTGTGGTGATATGGATTAAGATATGGGTAGACAAATGAAAAGAAAGCCAGAGGGAAGTTTACACACCAAATATATATATCATCTTTCTCAAAGTGATCATGAGTCTGACAAAACTTTAAAAACATTTATTGAACACTAGGTTTGTTTTACAAAGATTTTTAACCCCAACATATTTGATAATGCACGACATTGCTTTTATAAGAACAAGATGTATTTTAGCAATAGTCTAATATAACTATCCTATTTTATTGTCAAAACAAAATTTGACTTCAATACATGAACATAAATACTTGGAGATGAATGATCATGAACAAAACATGTTCCTTGTGGTTTAAGGCTGATAAAGCCATAATATGTTCCTTCACCAAGAAAAAAGTTTCTCCAACATGTCTAAAACCTACTTCCAGAAACCTTGATAGAGAATATGATAGCATCACTTACTTAAACTCAGTTACCTCTAACCTCCACCTTATCCAACTTACAGTGCACAGTCATCTAAGAGCTACTAATTAACAAATTTTAAAAATTATCTTTGCAGCTTTTAATTAGGTTTTCATTTCAAGAGTATTGACTAAAACAACCAAAATCAAAAAGTTGAAAAATTTGCCAAACACCATATGTCAAGTTATGCCTGTAGACTATACCTTAATTTGAAGTTTTTGGTGCACTGCTCACTGTGATTATGGTCCTCCATCCCATGTGTTTTTCATTAACAAAAAAATCCAAAAATTGTAGGAGGACAACACATCCTAAATTGAATGGGATTACAATTTTATGGCTTCAGTGCAAAGATCTTAACATGAAACACATGGCAATGCATTTTAGTATTCACAGTGTTATAAATTACTCTTATTAGTCAGTTACCATTGGTTGACCTGAACTTCATTTCTCTTGGTAGTTAGAGTAAGCAAAATTCTACAGAACTGTCACTTGTAAAAAGGAAGGGGCACTGAATTTGTATTAACTGGATGTGTTCTAAACCAAAGTATGCCTGTCCATATTGAAAGCACAAAGTTTTATAGGCAAAATAATGTTACTAGAGAAGGAAATCAACGTCAGGCCTGTTTTCAAACAAGTTCTTGAGAACAGAAGAGTCAGCCATGGTGGTCACATCACCAATCTTCTTCTCATTCTTTGCAACCTGACGAAGAACTCGACGCATGATCTTGCCTGATCGTGTCTTGGGCAGACCAGGTGCATTTTGAATAACATCAGGAGTGGCAAAGGGTCCAATTTTTGTGCGCACTAAAGTATACAAAAACCAAAAAATATTACTGTCAGTTTATGAGAGCTATAGCCTTCTGTAAGAAGCTTTGAGAGGGATAGAAAAGATCCAGCTTTAAAATAACTGATGGAATATGCTACTACCTGGAAAGTCAGTGAACTTTGCAAACTCAATGTAAGTTTCAACTGTCATTAATAGTTTCATTAATTTTGACAAACAGTTATCACATCTGTGTTTACTTTTAGGCCAGTGAAAAGCTTAGCTGGAGAATTAAAGCTTAATATTTTTAATCTTAGGTGGACTTTCGTTGATTTTTTGCAATTAACAAATAATCATTTCCTAAAAAAACTTATACTGCCTGGAAAAATATAATAACATGGCTAAGAGAAAATAGGGAGAACAATAACGAGATAATTGGGAGAAACAATCAATTTACTACCTTTTTGCTTAAGTTCTTTGATGAGCTGTTCATTAAATTCCACACCCTTCAAAGCAAAATGATTATAATTACTTCAACACATATACTTATTTCAGGAAGTTTAAAAATACATGTGCTAACATAGCTAGAAATAAAATGATAGGAAGCAGTTTTAATTTACAATTCAAGTGAAAATATCAATTGGGACATGCTATTGTCATTAATTTTATGTCAATTATTGTCTTTATAAATGACTGCAATGACAGTCCTTTTATTGGTGCTTTTGTAATAGCTGACAAGGCATTTTATTTTGGAGCTGATTTTACCTCCATCAATGTGGTAAAACAGTAGATCCCTTCTCCTTTTTCTCTGTGAGGACAAGATACCTGAGTGCAAAACAAACAAGTTCTGTGAATTGGATGCTGATGAAAAGATCTTCCCTATCAATTTTTGTAAATTCATAAGTTTGTGCATTGCATTGAGAGGCTTATTTCAATACTTATGGACCAGCTGTTGTACAAGTAAGTATATAGTTAACCAAATATCCAGGAGTTAAAGGGGTTTTCTCCCCTTAATTAGGGAGGGTAGTGCAAGGAAGGGCAATTCAACTAAGTGTTAAACAATCAAAACCAAAGCTGTGACATTGGCAGCAAAAACAAATTCAAATATGACAAGGAGCAAGGGAAAAAAACTGAAATAAATCTGTCTGATGTACAGGAAAATACAACTCTCAACTTTTTTTGAACTAATACTATTGATGGAGAGGCAAAGGAAAGGCAAGTTTCTCAGGCCCATTACAGAGCAAAGTGAAGCAAAACCAACCAATCTCAAAAAGCTTTCAACACTAAATTGGAAATTGCTATGACTAATCTTGTGAGTTTGTGCCTTTTTGAAAAACATGAATACCAAGGGGTAACAATGATGATAGTTATGAAGCAGCTGATGTTCAACAGATCTATCCCTAATAATATCCTAGAAAGGATTTTATTATTATTATTATTATTATTATAACTATTATTATTATTATTACTATTGGTTGCAGTAGAAAATATCTTGTACAATCAGTGGTGAAAGTACCGTAATTTCCGTCCATTTACTCGCATCAGTCAATTTTTGCAATAACAAGAAAAAAATTTCAACAGATTACCCACACTGGCAAATAACCAGCACCCGAAAACAAAAGAAAATCGTCGACTCGCACAAAGTTCCTTCATTGTTTTTGTTGACATGATATCCTTTAACGTGCAATTAATAAATTGTCTAACCTGTTTCACTGAGAATGATCTGTTCTAAAAAAATCGATATTTCAAGATCTATTAGTCAAAGAAATCCCTTGGAACGGGAAATTACTCGAACCCAAGGCAATGCTAGCTAAGAAATTTCACTAATGCGTCGAAAATTCTGTCACATCATTAATCATGCTGCACCACAAAATGAACAAGTCAGGATCATTTTCTGTGGGAATTGCTCTGAAGTCAGCTTTTTCAAAATTAATTCTTCTATTTTCAAGTTCACTTCCTGTGTAAGTGAGAATTGTTTTTTGAAATCAAAAAAGGAACAAGCTGTGAAATTGACAAGGTAAGAAAGTAAGAGTACAAACAAGATAAAAGCTTTGTTATCAAGTTTTGTATGTTTTTGATTTGCGTTGGCTTTCATCGAGAGTATTAAAGTCTCTAACTGTAACGAGCAATCTGTGCAAAATAAACGAGTTATTACAGAGGTTTTTTAAGGTGTATCTTTAGTGGATCTTATCATCTCTGGTTTTTCCTGCTTATAGTTTTAAAACTATACCAGAAGCTTTAAAAATTATCCTATTACCCACACCTTCCTATAACCCGCACTAACAACTGTTTGTAGAAAAATTAACAGATTATCCACAGGTAATTGGCTGGAAATTACGGTACCTGGCATGTTAAATACAATAACATTCAAATAAAAAGTCCTTGAATTTACCTGGTTGTTACTGTAAGTTAATGAACTTCCCTTTCCCCAGGGATAGAAAAGCAATCTTCTTGGTCAACTCAGACTTTTGTCCCTAATTAATGATTTAAAATATATACCCCTTATCTTTAATTAATAATAATGACTAACATACCACAGCAGCTTCAGTTACTCCACTGTGTTCCACTAAAGCACTCTCAATTTGTGCTGTGCTTAGCAAGTGACCAGAGACATTCATACAGTCATCTGTTCGCCCGGTGATCCAATAGTAACCATTGTCATCACGTTTGCAACCTACCACCAACATGTATAATCTCCTTACAATCTCAGAATGTTATTCAACACACAAGTGACTAGAATGGAGAAAGCACCTCCTCTAGAGAAGGTTACATGTACTAAGCTCTCTTAATTGGCTAAAAAAGAAATGTAAAGCTGTTGGAATGGAGGATTTCTTATCAGATCTTACCAGTTGCACCTTTCAGCTCCCAAATTTCTAAGCTTTGGACACTAGGATAGGGTCCAATAGTAATGGCTCACTAAGTGTGTAAGACTAAATTCTCCATTTTAAATCCTTCAACCTTCTGACTACAGTCACAGCAAAGAGTTTG
Source organism: Pocillopora damicornis (assembly GCF_964200805.1). Classification (NCBI taxonomy): domain Eukaryota; kingdom Metazoa; phylum Cnidaria; class Anthozoa; order Scleractinia; family Pocilloporidae; genus Pocillopora; species Pocillopora damicornis. The sequence continues at coordinate 112,753 of NC_142681.1, read as the reverse complement.
GTGAAGTGTACAGAGCACATGATTTATAAGGACCTTACCATCCCCTGTGGTGTAGTAACCATTGAACTTTGAAAAGTAAACATGTTCAAATCGCTCATGATCTCCATAAATAGTTCTTGCCATGCCTGGCCAAGGTTGTTTCATCACCTTCAAAATGAAAACAAGCAGCATTATAACTATAAACTACCATCATGATGTCATTCTGCTGTTGCATACTTAGAAAGTTCAACAAATAGCCTGCAGGCATTACCAAAAGCCCTTCACAAGCTCCTTCAAGTTCTTTTCCATGTTCATCAACAATGGCTGGCACAACTCCAAAGAATGGAAAAGACTGCGGAGAAAAAGTGACGCAAATTTAAAATATTGTCACAGAAATATGTAGTGTTGGGCAAAATTCTAAAATAATACTAACTGTCAAAAGCAAGAATTCACAAAAGTAGCTTGTGATGAACTTTGGAGGGTTTCCTAATTTTTGTTCCTTTTTTCATTTTTAATTTCTCACCCCTCATTCATAAAAAAAAATCAAGTTAAGTTACAGGAATTTAACAACATTTCATTCAATTTAACACATGATGGGAAAGAGAACATCTATAACAGAGTGCAAATTTGATATACAACCTGTTCATGAGGTTCAAAAAAGGTAAAGATTCTATTGAACTGAATTCATTCAAAATTCTTCCCTTTTTCTTGAGAAAACTTAGAGTTTATGGATCGAGAAGACTAAGCAATAGACACTTAAAAAAAAGGGTAGGAATCTTACTGCAGCTCCAGGTCTCATGGGTGTTGCTCCAGGTAGGGAGGTGATGACATGTCCACCCTGTATTTTGAAAAATCATTGTGAATATAGTGTCATCAAACTTAAGAAGGAGGTCATGAATATCACATCATCATCAGAAATGCCTGATTGTGGGTTCCACAAATGCATAACTGTCTTTTTTCATTTTTTGTTTTTGTTTAGTTAAGTTTTTCCATTTGGTCAATTAGCCTTATATTGTGGGCTTCTTTTGTTTCAAAGGTTAATTTTTAATTTGCATATTGTACATCTTCCCTGAGCTAGTGCTTTTGACTAGCACACTTAAACACACATTTAGTGAATTAGATGTACATGAACATGTATCAGGGAAGAGGAAGGAAGTTTACATTCATTCACCCTTAGTTGTGGCAGGAACAGATAAATACATTGCTCAATATGTAACTTGTACTCACAGTCTCTGTCTGCCAGTAAGTATCAACAATTACACATTTTTCATCTCCCACAGTGTGGTAATACCACAGCCACGCTTCAGGATTTATAGGCTCTCCTACTGTGCCAAGTACTTTCAGAGATTCACGACTGTACCTTAATTTAACAAGAAATATTTCTTGGAAATTAAGAATACAATTGCTTGGATTTTTCACAGGTAATTCCTAACCTTGTATAATCATTATCAATAATTACTGTCTTGTCAAATTAAGCATAACGCTTGTGCCACATTCATGAAGGGAAAAAAATAATGTTTTATCAATAACAATATGGACAAAATGCCAGGATTTCTGCTGTTTCTAACACATGGCATCTCATGACACACACTGATCATTCTCACTACATCTTTTACAAAGTCTTCAGAGTAACTGGGTACATCTAGGGCTTTTTGCCAGCATAAATGAGGTTGGATTGAGCTTTTTTGTGCAAGAAATAAGTCATATAAAGATAACAAGCCTTTTTTGTTGATACATGTTTAGTTTTGTTTTTGAATTTTTAATTTCTGACAATGAGAAAGAACTACAACTCAACATATACAACAAAACCAAAAGAGATGTTCTTTGCTGCTTACTTTTTTACAACATCTTTTCCAAACTTCATGAGAGACCTGATGGCTGTTGGAGCTGTGTAGAATTTGGAAACCTTATATCTATCAACAACATCCCAGAAGCGGCCAGAGTCAGGATAGAAAGGAGTACCTTCAAACTATACACAAGAAATCATGATTGGAATTAGGCAGGGAGGTCTATATACTATAAAAGTTCATGCACTCAAAATACAGCCACACTCATGAAACAAGCAACTAGAGAAATCAATGAACCTGAAAGAAAAAGTGACAGTGGTCTTTTCTTCCTTTCACTCAATGAAAGGTTCCTGGCCAAAAGTTTGCCAATCAACTAACCAGGCATGTAAACTTATTGTGCAGATATTCAGGCCTGTTAGCAGCATTAGCAAATTGACTTGACATGTTGGCGATCTCTCACCAAGCCACCATTGCCACCAAGACAAGTTTCTTTTCCTTAGCATAACAAATCACACCTTCATAATGGTTTCACCAACGCCATGCAAAGTGTGTGAAAGTAAACAGATTTGGAGTGTCTCTGCATTTAATTCAAAATAAATCATTCAATTTGGAACATTTAACAAGTTATTTACTTGTGCATAACAGTTAGCAAGAAGAAACACTCCACCAACAGAGGAAGGGATACCATTTATTCATGTCGTTGTAAAAATATCAAGCCGTCTGTATCCTTACTGAAGGCTAAAACATCTGAAACTCGGAAATTTGAATTTTTGATTGCAAAAAAGAATAAAAAAGAATCTATTCATTATAAAAAATGGGAAAACATGTTATTGTAACTCAATAGATGAGTATCAGGTATTAACAGTTATAGACGCAGTTGTATATACAGTCGTTCTACCAAAAAAGGAATTTGATGTAGAAGTATTTGTACAAATTAGGTTTATATTATTATATAACCACAACATAAATTAAATCTAGCCGACTGTGAATGTAATGTAACGCAGTATTTCGTAATTAGTGTTAGTGAGTAGCGTAAGCGTTAGTGTAATTAACTTTGTATTTGTTTGTATTATTCTAGTATTTGTGCTTTAAGTGAAAATAAAAAAAATGTTAAAAAAATAAAAATAAAAAAAAAACAAAAACAAAGGAAGGGATCATTCACAATGATCTTGCATCTCACCTCCTAATAGTTAATAAGTTAGATCAATGAAAAAGTGTCTCACCAGCACACTTGTTGCACCATTTGCTAAGGGTCCATAAGTGATGTAACTATGACCAGTGATCCAGCCAATGTCTGCAGTGCACCAGTATATCTCTCCTGGGTGATAGTCAAACACATACCTACAAGCAGCATATCAAAAAACATTACTGGATGATCGACACACTGGCTTTAAAAGTGGTAAGTGTCAAACTCCAGGTCTAGTCTTGTTTAAATGTTATATTTTCTTGCGCAAAAGTTTGCAATGAAGTGGTATGCCTAGGATTTGTCATGAGTATAGGCAAGGAAATTCAAGTCCTTCAGTCTGGTCCTATGAAAGTATCAAATGATCTACCAGGTGAGCAATACAAATTGTGCCCACATGAAAATCATTTAGCAATGTCAAAAGCATAGTGTGTGAAGAGATTGATTGAGAAGTATGCTCTGTTGGTAAACTAAGAGAGATGACAAAAACACCACAAGAACATAACAAAGAAAATTCAGAATTCCTGAATTTCATGAATAATGGAATTTCACTCTTTTGACTTGAATTATGCCACAGAAGCCTTTCTACTGGTACCATTTGTTACAGTCACGCATATACCCACTGTATTACCTTTCTGACTCCAATCTTCAGCAATCTCTCAAACAAGTCAAACAAATCAAACAAATAAAGCAAACAAAGAAAAGTAAAGAAAACAAAAAATACATATCAGGATGTTCTGTTGACATACTTAAAGGTAACAGCAGTGTAGAGCATATAACCTCCCACAGTGTGAAGGACACCTTTGGGTTTACCAGTTGATCCACTGATGACCAAGAGAGGGAAATGCACTTTAGTTAATATGATAAGTTTTAAATGACACCAAATAGATTCCATTAGTATTGCAACATTTCATGCCCTTTTCTACATTAATTACTAATTCAAACATAGGAATGCATAGCATGCAGGAGGTTTTTTTTTTTCCTGGCACAGATTGAGATACACACTTTGTGTCACTGGACAAAAATTGGACAAATGGACAAAAATTTCACAGTACTTCACCTTAAGAGGAGGAAAAAAAAATAATTTGTCTGAAGTCACACAGGTATTTTGTGGTCTATTGTCTAAATACTTCAAAGCATAAATAAAATGCATTGGTGCCACACTTACTGTTGTTTCCCTCGCAGCTGTTGTTTGGTCTCGTTACACAATGCCATGTATTTCCCATTTGAGAGAGAGCGCGTTGCATGATGAGACCAAATAACAGTTGCGAAGGAGACTACCCTTACTACCATTCCTTTAACAGAGAGAAAATCAAAATTATTTGTCTACAGTTAGTTGCCTCAAAAATAAAAATATAATTCCATGTAAGCAAACTGAAATTCTGCTGTATCTCCAATAAACTCTAGCCAAAGATATATTGCAATCTCAAAGAGGTAAAGATATATTGAACAAGAGAAAAGGACAATATTTTAAAGAGTGCTCTTTGATTGGTTGTACCCTATCTGGACTGTGCCCTCTGTGTATGAAAAACCTGATAAAACACAGGTTGTGTACAAGGAATAAACATGCAATTGGATTAATTCCAAAAAGGTAAATTCCAAATTTTATATGCAGAAAAAGTAGAAACACAGGAGAATTGTGTGGAAAATTTACAATCAGTAGCATTTAGTTCCATGTGAATTTTTTCAGCGGGATCGGAAAATGCGGTAAGAATACATGATCAAATGCAGGTTGTTTACACAGAAATGACACGTGATGAAGCAAAGTCTAATTTGGCAAAATGGAATTTGATTGATGGAGTACAGTTCAACCACATGAAAAATTACCTTATGTTCATGTAGTGCACTGATTTGGTGTGTTTTCATTAGACTTTGGACATTATATTTATTGTACGTGATGGAATGGAAGTTGTTTGGCATGTGAGTAAAGGCAATCTGATTGGTGCAAGATACATACTCAGATGCGACAAGCTGATTGGTGCAAGCAACATACCACCCTACATGCTAACATAGTTGATTTCGTTTTTTATAAAAAAAAAAAAAAACTAAAAAGTGCTCCAATTTACCAAACTGATAATTTTCCAAAAACAAAGGTTAGTGTTAAGGATACTAACTCTTCAATTGTTTTTTCCAAACTAAGATTATTATTCAAATCATGTGGCCTAAGCAGAGTATTGGTGGCCTAAGGCTTGCCCCAAAATATGATAAAAAATTATTGTACCATATAGGTAACATTTTAGCCCAAGTTATTTACATGAAATTATGCTGCTTTGCAAACACTTCATCCCATTAACTGCACTCTAATTGAACTTTGGAAATAAAAAAAACTTTCTCCACTTTTTCAAGATGTCATATTTATTTTCTCTTTCATTTTCTGACCAAATTCAGTAATTCAACACATTTAGTAATTCAAAAACCCAGCAAAAGCCTTTTGATCAGCAGAAGTTTTAGTTCAAAAACTAACATACTTAGATAGTTTTGAGTACCTTGTGTAGAGCATGAACAATGGATCCTCAGCATCCACCCAGCATGGCTCACATTTGTCACTAGCATTTGACATAAGTTCATGCCACCAACAGTCGACAGCATCATTGAAATTTACCTGTTGAAAAAAAAAGGTAAAGGTCAAAGCCTGCTCTTGAGGCTTATGGCTCACACTTCCTCACATATCCTCCTAGTTTCTGTAGATTAATAATCATTAAAAGAATGAAATAAAACCAACACTACTCCTCCTAGATGGGATGCTGGTATGATAGCATTCTGTCAAGTTTTTTATAAGCTTACAGTTAAACACAGTTATGTTTTTTAGTGAAGAGAGTAACTGTGAGACTCATGTACCTTGCCAAAGAACCCAATACAATATGCATTTCTTTGCTGTGCAGGAAAACTAGGAGATCAAGAATGATTGAACAATGAATCACCTGTGCTGGTGGACAAGGTTTTTTGGCAACTGGTGATGAATGTGGACTTGTGGCAGTGGCGGCTCCCACATGTTGAACAACAATACAAGTTTCCACAGTAAATCCCCTGCAAGAAACAATAAAGAAAAAGTATACTGTATCAAAAAAATATACTCTATTTAGTGTAGACAGACATAACATTATTAATCACTATCATGCCAGAAACATTTCTTCAAGAAATTCTATGTAATCCCTGACAAAATAAAATTTACCTTCTCAAAAAATCTGTAGTTGCTTTACCACAGAACTATAAGGGATGCATCTTGAATACTGCCAGCATTCCAAGGTCAGTTAAAAGCTTTGCACAATGATCAAAGGAAATAAAGATGATACTCACTTATCTTTGCACTTTGCAATGGCATCATCAGCAATTTCCTTAAGGTTAATAAGCTTTGTTCCCCTATATGACCCATCTGAAATTTTGCAGATAACATCAACATCATTATTGTTATCTCTTGTGTTATTTAGCTTAAAACCACATGCGTAACATCAAAATCAATGCGAAAGAAACGAAGATGAGACTAATATTCTTAAGGACAATAGTCAATAGTGTATGCAACACTTTCACTTTAATTATCTGCTTAAAAAATTAGTGAGTATTTTAAAAGACATTGCTAACCCTGAAAGGAATTTTAAGTCACAGCTAGTGCAAGTAGGTCTAGTGGACTGTTGAATGAAAACCAAGAGAAAGTGCTTACCAGCAGTAACAAGTAATTTACAAGATGAATCAAGAATCCGCTCAGCCAAAGATTCTGCAGAGAATCCTCCAAACTGGGGATGAGGTAGCACGTATAATATATGCAAAAAAAACCACCAAAAATAGGTATAACCATTCAAGATGAATTAACTATCACACAACAACTAGAACCCATGTAAAACTCCTTAAACTGCCATCATGACAGCAAAAGTTTGACCAGTTTTTACACAAGCCAGGAAACCTCTTTAAAGGAGATAAAACTTCCCATGAACAATTTGAAACAAAAGATCCTACATGATGAAGTTTTTGTGCCAACTCTTTCACTTCTAAGTTGAACTCAATCTAACTCTTAACTAGTGACAACACATCACATTGTTGCTTGTTAATGAGAATTTGAAGTTATATAAAAATTATCATTGCTCAGAATGAGCCAGTCAGCAAAATACCACTACTCTAGGAACAATCCATTATCTTTTAAAGGTACTATTAACAAGTAACAGTCTTGTCTCTTGGGGTCTCAACTTCCTGTAATTGATTAACTGATGCCATCAAAGAAGTCAAATGGTGGTTGGTGGGTGAATCACTTTGAGAATATTATCAAAAATGCATGGACAAATCATTGCTTGGCTGATGATCATAAAAATGGCAGTAAATAAGGTTGGAAGGTAAATGAAAATATCAAAATGTGAAATGTAAATAAGGAGGGGATATAAAGATAAAAGTTAAAGTGAACGAAGTTTAATAACTTTTTCTCACCACAATTGAGTGAACAGCTCCAATTCTTGCACAAGCTAACATTGCAACTACCAACTCAATAATCATTGGCATGTAAATGGCCACTCTATTGCCTTTCTTAATACCTAATGTTTTAAGAGAAGATAAGGGAAAAAAATGTGGCTTAGTTTTACTAGCCATGAATGAGAAATGATAAAAAGCAAATGTTCAATATATCTAAAATCTTGTCTTTAAAATTAATTGGTCTGGTTCACTTCCATTGCAAAGTGCTGTATATTAACTCCACATTATATCATTTTCACAGAACCAATAATTCAGTAAGGAGACAGATTGGAATTAAATACTAAAGAGGGTTTGGGTTCACAATCCTAAAGGACCATTGTTTCACTGAAGAATCATTTTGCTATAATGAATGGTTAAATCCAATGTGCACATTGTTAATGTTTACTGTTCCACATGCCCTCTGTTTCGACGGAACATCTTCAGCTTATCTTGGTTTGAACAGTTTGAAACAACAAAGAGCCTTGTTACTATTTTGTGACAAGATGTTACTCATTGACTGAATATCTCGCAGTAATTAAGTTCTGTTTATGGGTTAAGTTCTTGCTGACAGTTTGCTGGTACTAATTAGTGCTCAGAAGTTGCAAGAGGCACTTTAGTAGTAAGTGCCTTCCCTAAAAACACAACACAATGATCAAGCAAGGACTGAACCTCTTGTTTTGAAGTCAAGCATACCAAAAAAATTTTACGTCAATCTAAAATTATAGTTATAATAGTTGATAGTCCCTACCTTTGTCTTTCAAAACATTGGCAAACTTGCACACTTCTTTGAGAAGTTCACTGTAGGTAATCTGCTTATTATCTCCAGGAAAATTTCCTTCCCTAAATTGCATAGAAAAGTGCACACATTGCTTAAAATCTGCCAACACAAAGGACATCTTGCAGCAAAGTATAATGGTTTGACTCACAAGGTAGTCACTTCTGATGTGGATTGCCACAATCCATCTGCAAACTGCTTGTCTTCTGCTTGCATTTAGGTTAACTGGGTACACCTCCCCTTATGAAGCATTATGGTCAGCTGAGATTGGCTGGTATTCCACCCCAACAATTAGCGAATTTCAGTTATGTCCCATTGGCCTTCTGTTAATGCATGGCTATTTTTGGTTTTTTCCCCTTATTAATACTGTCTATGCTTCTAGCTAGATATCTGCATTATTAACCCTGTTGATTTTGTTGAGGTGAAGTCTGGTATGTATTACACCAGGGATCACACCCAATGAACTAAAATTTGTTACAGAGGAGGCCATACCCAGTGTCCTGGGTATGCTCTGAAATAGCAATCACAGCTAAGTATAATGGCCTGGTTCATAAGGTGCAACATATCCAGTTGACCGTATTGCTTAAAGAAGAAAAGAAGTACACAATCCAAACATCATATTCCACATTGGAAGTGACAATATCTGAAGAGAAATGATTATACCTGCCTTACTATTAAAGTAATCTCCTTTATGAATAATTGCAACCATTTCAATGATACAAAGCACACATAAACTGAATTCTTACTTTAATTTATCAGAGGAAGTGAACACAACATTACATAGAGGATTACTGACCATTACAAGAAAAGAACTAAATTTTTCAAAGTCAGTCCAGTAGTGGTGAGTGGTATTTTAATTATCCCAAAGTAAAAGTGTTCTAATTTTGTAGATAAGCACATCAATCTTTCTGTGTTACCACTGTTTGCCACTTCTAGTCCCTACCAGAGTCACAAATTGTGCTTTTAAGCTAAATATTAACTTATAATATTATGCTACAGAACTTAAAGACTCAGATGACGGAGTATATAATTAGCCTGTTTATGACATGCATGATATAGTGCATGTCTTGCACAAGGGAAACTATATTTGTGGCACAAGTGTTCTGTACTGACTACAGAGCAAAGTAAAGCAAAACCCAAACATTCCCTACTTTTGATTGGTGTATTACCAAGTTTTGCTTTGGAACACAAGTCAGGAAGTCTGGGTGGCACAAGCCACATGTTGACGATTAAAAATAATAAGTTAAATTTAACTTGGAAAGATTGGAGACACGTGTACTGTCTCTATGGTTTCTCTGAATACATAACAAGCATCTTAATAGTTTATCATTGAAGGATATGTTTATTGGATTATCTAATCATCGTCGGAAATACTAAATCGTTTCAACACAGCTTTGGGCTCTTGTCCACAAAGCAAATAAAGGCGTAAGAAAAGAAAAGTCTTTTTGGTGATCCTAGCATGACTGTCATTGGAGACGATAAGTTAATGTAATTAAGGGTTAGGAGACAAACAGCTATCATGTGGAATACACTGACTACAAAACAAACGCACAAAGATTCCAAACTTAACAGCGCGCCTTATTAATTTCTTGAGAGAGATTACTTCATGAAATAAATCTGTATTTTTTTCACGGTTTACAAGTCAAAATGGTCACGAAATTAAACGCGACTTTCACGTGACAAAAGTAAAGACAGCAATAGAAAAAGATTAACAGTAACCCTAGGCTAACTTACCAATAAAAAGCCACAGTGTCCCCAAGCCCTTTATCCACATTTCTGTCCAATACATTGTATGAAATATTTGTAACTGCCCCTTCCATCCATTTGATGAAGACTGGTCCTTGACGAGTGTCAAAGTTAAACTCCATAAATTTGTCTTTGCTTGGTGGGACTTTCCAGAAGAACTCTTCTGCAATCTCGCCCCAGAAAACAGCTGGTTCGTGGATGGAATGGTGATACATTTCTTTGTATCGATCCATACTGGACACATACGCCTCCGATTTGATCTTTTCCGATGGGTAAAACCATCCCACCAGCTCCTTTTCGTGCTCACTAGTGTCTGCTGGAATTACGCTGTCCATGATGGCGTGGAAATACTTCCTTTATGAGAAATGGATACAAACTTACTCAACGGGGAGGGGGTAAGACAATTTTTTTTTCCTAGCCCAAATGAACACGCTGACACAGTCTTCTACTCGTGAGAACTTCACGTCGATTTGAGTGTGTGGCTTCTGATGAATTTCAGATTTGCAAACATGTGTTAAGAGCTGTCGGACTCGAAGCCGTATATTTCCTTAGATCGGACTTTTGTAAATTTCAATTGTGATCTGGCACGTGCTCATCGGAATGCACGAGTTGTAAACACGCTTCACATGCACCTCGTTCAAAGGTCTTTCTAGAACGCTTGTAAAATGCCTTTCTTTATTTTATGCAAATCATAGTTGAAAAGACTTAGCGGAAAAAACATGAATACATAAAATGTCTGCAGTCATTCTTTAGAATTCATGATTCACACGCGCCTGGAAACGATAGCTGTGCATAAATTAAAAGGCCAATAACAAAACTTTGGCCTCTAATTATCAAATATGCTCGTTCAAGGTCTCTTAAAGCTCTGAAAATGCTCTGTTTTAATAAATACAAATAAAACTTGACAACATTAAGCGAAAAAAGTCGAAGGCATAAAACCTTTTCAATCATTCTTTGGAGTTCATTGACACGTCAACACAAAAAGGATGCACTTGTAGACAGTGCCGCTAGAGGTTGCTTGATTGCGCTATGGAATACTGTTTCACTAATTAGAGTCTTCCTCCAAATCCAGAATGAATGAATGAATCCCGAAGTTAGTCAATACGCCTTCCGCGGTTCTACATGGCCCCCGAAGTAGGTACCCTAAGAAACAATTCGCGCGTTCCTTCTATGCCCAAAATCCAGCGGTAACACCAATTACTGAATGACATACTCAAAATAGACGTGAAGTTGAACTGTTCCTTTACATATCTGATTAACATAAATGATATACTCTACAAACACACGGAAATCTTTAAAGATATTTCTAAAACTAAACAATATCCGAGCATAGATTAAAGAGGGTAATTTAATATTATCAACTAAGTTGATAACGTAAATATTGGCCACCATCAAGAGTTTAAAAGCTGGCGAATCGAATCGCTGTGACGAAGGGCTGACGCTGGAAACGTCAGCTTTTAAACTCTTTACGGTGGCCAATTGACGCTATCAACTCAGTTGATAATACTAAACTACCCTGTTATACTCTCCGACCGACAGCATCACAGTTTCTCTAAAAACTTACCCCCTTTGTAGACTAAAAAGAAATTTATTTTTTCTTGTGAAGGCTATTAATTCCGCTTAGGGTAAAGTAAAAACGAAAAAAATGAGTAAAAACGAAAAAAAACTTTTCATCTAAAAAAGTAATATGAATTAAAAAAGAAAAAAAAAAGTAAGGGACAAAAATGTTCTGGCAGAGGGGGCACTCGGAGTTGAACCAAGGACCTCTCGATCTGCAGTCGAATGCTCTACCACTGAGCTATACCCCCTCTCATGGGAAAATCATGTAGAAATTAAAATATTTGAACTAATCTATTAAAAATCACTTCCGGTCTCCACGCACATTTCGGAAAGCGGTAAATAAAGTTTGAAAACCGTTGTGCAGAGTTAGTCAGCTAGAATGTATGTAGAAACTACTGTAGTATCTCATGTTGAAAGGGAAAATACCTAAACATGAACATGTAACTTGAAGTAGAATTGCAGAGGAATTTTTCTGTCTTTGATTTTGGGTTAGATAGTAGATTAATGTAAATTCCAATGTCTGGTTGGAAACGGGGTCAGTAAAAGTACGGTTGGATTAAATCTCATATATATGTGACGAAATCAATCGATGTCTATTCATAATAGCTGCATAGATGTTTTGAAACATAATGGTTAGTTTCGGTGATGGAGCATTTACTCGAGCATTTGCGTAATTTGTCATTGTGGTTAAAGACAGTTGTAAAGAACTAAACACCCGTGTATTAGTGTTTTGTTTTTGCCCTTTGGGATTTTTGTCTGTTAGTTAGTCGTGCGTGCAGAATGTATTTTTGCGTGTTAGTCGAGTAATTTATTGTAATATATTCCTCAGTATCTAAAGGACTTGTTAGCCTTTTCGGGTCAGTTTTTTTTTTTCGCTTGCCATTTCCAAGCGATCATTTTTGGCCCTACGAGCATCCAGATATCACATTACAGTTCGTCGCCGCTCCAGTGCAGTTTTTCCCAGCTCCTAACAAATGTAAGTGTCGCTTTGGTCCAACTTTCCGTTGCATTTTAGTTCACTTTGTGACGTTCCTTTCTTTGTTTGTATTTTAGTTTTAACCGCTTTGAACAACCGCAACTACAACATCGTTTCTTAACCCTTTAACTCCCATGAGTGACCAAGGCAGAATTTCTCCTAACAATATCAATACAATATCAATCAGATAAGTGATGAGAATAAAGAAAAATATAAACTTGAGAATAATTGGTTGATCCAATACTAAATTCTTAGAACTATCATTATAAGAATTGTATAGTTGAAAGTAAGGAGAATTACAAATTTGAACTGGGAGTTAAAGGGTTAAATAAAGCACGTTAATACAAGGCTGGAGTGTTTGGAGTGTTTAATGCACTGTTGGAAATTATAACAGTAGAACCTCTAACTCTAACTGGAACAAGATTGATTTACCCTTAGAGATGACCCCATTTCTTCTGTCATGTACTACCAGCTAACTGGAATGTAGTCATCTCATACAGTTCGTTAACTCGGACTAATCTAGCTTTCTCTTTGCTAAAATTTACCCTAGTAAGTTGTACTGAAAGTGGAAAGAAGGGTTGATTAATGACAGAGTGTTAGTTGTTTGACAGCTCTCATTCTTTAATCATGGTTGATATGACTGTTATAAAATTTTTGAAAACCTCATACAGTTAGCTGAACTTCCCAAAGTAGATGTTCTAATAAAAGCTATTATAAAACAAGCTTAATGTATGAAATGGACTGTTGATTTTACAAAAATGGTAAAAACAAGATTCCTTACTAACTATTTACAGGTGAATTGAAATTGTACACCAACTTAGCTAAGTTGAACCACTTTGTTTTCCCTGGGAGTTTGAGTTGTGGGGTTTTACTGTAACTGCCTTGCAGAACTCAGAGGCCAGTGGGAGGGATGGCTGGTGCAGTGTTAGTTAATTAATGGATAGGAGGTGTAACTTTATGCTGTTAGAGGGTGAGTAAAACTAAAAGGGCCACCAAATCACTGATTTTAATAGCAAATGTAGTAATTACCCAAAAAGTGGACACTAAATAAAAATGTCCATTGCTCCTTTTGTATCTGAAGTGTAGCATGGTGTCTTCATATTATGGATGCATGTCTTTGTTCTAACACAGATGTCACTACTGGGATCAAAAGTCTGGTGGCAAGATCTATTGAACTGATAGGAATGTTGGAACCTGTTTAGCTGATAGGATTGTTAAGGGGGAAGGTAATAAATAATGCCATATCAAGACGTAACCTTGGGTCAGAAAAAATCCTTTATTTCAGGGAAGCCTCCCAATGTTCTTGAGCAGCTTTTCCTGATGTCCACATAACAGTTATGAGATGTTCTGTGATAAAGCTCTACAAATTCCTAAATGGTTCTTTTTGGAGTCACTCGATTTAATAAAGAGAATTACCAATGCACAATATTTTTGTGCTGATGTTACATGGATTTTATTTTAGAAAGAATGTGAATTGATATGCCAAATTATTGAATTTACTACTTGGTTAGAGTTTAAGCTTCTGTCCTGACAAAATGGAAGAAAAGGAGGGACGAAGAAAGATGGTAATGGCTTAGCCAGGTTGTCAAAGAAAAAATCATTTTTTGTGAGCAGTGCAGTAAGGAAAAATGGAATCCCTTGTCACAGATTTAAATTTCAGATCAACTATAACCCTTAACTTCCTCCCTCTCTTAGCTCCAGAGAACTTGTAGTTGAAAAAAAAAGTCAATATCATTCTCTATTCATAATTCTGACAATTGCTTGGCTTTTTTTTTTCTGATATGACATCTTTATGTTTCAAAAAACCAAGAATCTATTTTGATTTGATTTTAGTGAGATTTTCATCACCAAGTTTTTCTCAATTCAGAATTATCACAACTATTATGAGCACATATCCACTAAATTTAGAGCAACTGTGGATGGAAATACTTAGTTGAAAAATCTCTTTACGTCAATATTGTAAGCAGCTACCTAGAGTATGCAAGGCAAAAGTGAGTGTTCAGTTATTTTCCTGTTGATTGTTGTGATTTGAAACAGAATGCAACATGTTTATGGAATGGACATTGCTTTTCTTCAACTTTAAGTGACAACATTTAAATGAGGTGTACTGAAATGAATGAAAAATCATCAATTACTAGAACTTAGAAAAATGCAGATCACTGATCAGACAGATATGAATGTTAGAATAATTTTTGCATCATTATTTTGAGACATTAGTAAAGAACAACATGACAAGTAAGATGTTTCTTTTGTATTGACAGTGAAAGCACCATATAGTGTAAAATGTTTTATATCTGTTTTAAGGAAAGGGTACAATTTCATTGAAAATAAAAATAATTTGCGTTTGGCATTACATGTGCACCTTCTCAAAATCCAGTGCAGCTCTGATCAGCTATCCACTTGCTTGTGTGAGAGAAAGTGAACTGTGCTTTTATCCATATTTATTAGCCATGTTCATATAATTTGTTAGTAAATTCAGTTGCTTACATGTAAGGTATATGTTGTTGCAAAGACTTCCCTGGCCTACCCCTAATGACACACAATCTGAGTAGAAGTTAGGTAATGAGAATGAAAGAGAAATGTATTCCTTTCATAACATATGCATTTGTTTTGTGAAGAATAGGACTCGTCCACTGACATTTGACCACCTGTCAGCCAATAGTCAGTGGACAGTTGGCAGACACTAAGCCAACAGTAATCATCAGGTCAGTGCCAGGTGTTGAAATAACTTTATTAGACACCATGTTTACATTTTACAAAACTGAGCAAAGCATACAATTTATGCATGTTCACTTTCAAAACTTGACATAAAACTAACTATAAATGGCTTGAAATTCCTCAAAATGCCACTAAAAGAGTCAAAGGGGTTGTTCATTTCTGTAAGTAAAGAGAACACATCTAGTTTCCATTGGCTTTTCGGCAAAAACATTGGTAGTTATATACAAGGGGGTGACAAGTTTTGAGCTTTCCAAATTGAATGCACTTATTGAGGCTGACGTTACAATGAACAAATGAAATGGGTTTGTATAAGTCAAGAAGGATTTATTTATGGCTGGTAATCTACAGTATGCATGGAATCTGGAAGGTTCTAGACAGCTCTGTTATTTGTACATGGACATTACTCAGTGAAAAGTAACAGCAGGAAAGTGCTCGACATTTAATTCTTTAAAAAGAGGATCTTGTTGTTTTGAAACCTGAGATGCTTTAGTAAAGAAAAGGTTTCTTTTGTTGTTTACTGTAAGTAAATGTTGTCAGAATGTTTGAGAAGTGTTCCCCCAAAGAACTTTAAAGCAAGTAAAAAGTTGGATTTATGAAAGTATTGTAGCTTTATAGGCAAAATAACAATGCTTTAATGATACCAAAGCTCACAAAGAGTGGGTAAATTTGTGTTTACCTTCTACAATTTATACCAAGTGTCACTTTTCCTGAGAAGATTGAGATTCAACCCTTCAGATGAGGTATGTACATAGCCTTGCTTATTAGAATTGTCAAGCAACAGTTATGTCTGAAGAGAGGTGTAAAGACCTTTTTACCAAGGACTTTATGGTCCAAGAAAGAATGTCAACACTCAAAACATGTACTGTAATGGAGTTGGTCATGAAACATATGATTAAAAAATCCAGTTACTAACTGGGAGTGAAAAGTGATCGTAAACAGCTCTGCTAACTTTGAAAAAAGCACTATACAAGACAGCCTTGAATGTATATACCATATTAATGGAATGCCCTCCCTAATCTACCAAAAAGCAGTTTTACTTCAGTTTCTTTAGGATTGTTGTAGACTATTTCATCAAGAGAAAAAATGAATCATGGGTCATCTTCGAATTTTCTGCAAATGATATGCAATGCTCCTAGAACAATTTTCTCTTTGTTAAATAAAATTTTTTTCCTCTCTTCCTATTTTCAAAATGGAATATTTTTTTCTGTAAAGTTTGAAGTTGATGTGGTGAGAAGTATATTTTGTCTTGAGAAATGTTTGGGAGTTTTGAATTGAAGTCTTACCAGGTCAATGATTTGGATAGAATTCCAATTTTTTTTGGCCAAATAATAGATTGAGAGGAACATGTTCACGAACAATTTGTCTGTTAGTGATGTTTAAGTTTTGAATTAAAACTGAAAAGAGCAAACATCATTAAGGTTCTAAAGATGTAACGACTGAAGATATGACACTTGCTTAGCAGATGAAAATTAGTGACGGCAAGACATTTGAAAGAAGTTGTTAGAAATGTAGTATTTAACAGAAACATGTTCAACACCATGAGTAAAAAAACTGGCCATGAGCTTCTGTACATTTTCTATGAAAATTAGTGAGTAAAATATTGTGTATTGATAATACCATGTGGACAGTTTATTTTATTGTCAGCACTAAATTGCAGAATGATGTATGGAAAGTGAGGAGAAGTTACAATTAATGAGCTGAGGTGCATTTGAGGAAGCTAAATTAAATTCCACCAGCAGGTATGTACCTCTCCATGGCCCAAAGAAAGAGAGTAATAGAGAATTGAAATGTGTACAGCTTTAGATGTTACATATTGGATGAAATGTTAAAAATGACAGCTGTGTGCAAGCCATTCCTTCTCCAAAGCAAAAAACAAAGAAATAAACAGCCCAGGCCTTTTTTAGAGAGCTGGGTAAGAATCGAATGCAACTGTTACTCAATTTGCAGAGATGAAATAACTTGTGCACAGAAAATAGGGGTGGCTGATTGGTGAATGAGAGATTGTGATAGAAAGATAACAAGGTGTGTGTTTATGAAATAGTGCAAAATTTGAAATGAGGAAATCCCTTCCTTAGAGGATATTTTGCAGTGTAGAGTCCCGGATAGCCAGGCAGAGGGCAATTGATATTACTGAAAAAAAAGAAGAGGCATAAACAGAAAATGATGAAGTGCGTTAGAATACAAAGTGACTGTTACCTTTTGGCCTGAAAAACGGTGTTTGAAGTAACGCTGAAGTGCTTGATGTTGATAAGTGAGTTGTTTGTAGCCCTTACCCTAAGTAGATTTGATGGAGGGTTGTTTGGGCAGCCTAAGCAGTGAAGAAGCCAGAAGGCGTTTTGCTGGGATATTGATATGGAATGAAGTATACCGTAAGAGCATGGGCAGAGATGCAGTTATGGATAAAAAAAGTAAGCGTAGAGTGCGATGTGTGTTGATATGGAGTGGCCTGACTTGCAAGGAAGAGACTTTTTATGTTTTGATGGTTAGTTGGCGCAGTTGATTAGTGGCAACTATGAGATACGTCAGAAAGCATTGTGACGTCTGGCAGTAGCGCTTAAGTAAAGTGAAGCAAAGATGGCGGAGGGTGGAGGCAATAAATATTGGAGTTTTATTAGAAATGATTTTAGGCCGCCTGGTGACTGAAGGGCATCATAAAGCCTGTTCAGTCCTTAAGCCAAGCACACGGCTCAAAGAAGCGAGTAGTGTTCGGAGCGTGTTTGCCCTAAGGCAGTAGTTGTCAGATGGGGTAAAGACGGTGTGGGCCAGGCGGAGGGTCTTAAAGCAACTCTCTTAAGGAATTTGTGGGCGTAGTGTGTAAGAGTGGTGTAAGCAGAAGTTTACTGGGTTTGTGAGTGGGGCTAAAGCAATGTAGTGGTGTTTAAGCGGGTTGCTTTGAGACTTAAAAGCAAGATGTAAATGTAAAAGGGCGTACCTGTCATCGCCAATTTCTTTTTTTCACTTTATTAAATATGCATGACCTCCTTGTGCTACCTACATTCTTTCTCCACCCAACCACCACAAACATACTTCGCACAAACATACATACTTCGCAAAGCGCGCCAAATCTTCGCCGGGCTATTACTTATAAATCCCAGCATGCACTTGACACACTTGTCTCTTCCCGAAACGAAGATCAAAACGAAGATTAAAACGAAGATCAAAGTGCTCTGTAAACCGCAACAAAGTGCTCTGTAAACCGCAACAAAGTGCTCTGTAAACCGCAACAAAGTGCTCTGTAAACCGCAAAGGCGTGAATTGAAAGAGGACTGAGACGTAATCTTATCTGGTTTAGGCAATAATTTTATCTGGTTTAGGCAGGCCAATTGAAATGATCATGCTGTTACACGTGTTTGAAACATATATCATTTTCGTTTCTGGTTCAAAAGAAAAAGTACCGGTAGGTAATGATGAGATATTCGAAAATCATCAATCTTTGTAGTGTAAAACTTTGGCATTTGAGTAGGTAATCATGATTGTTCTTTAAATATTCAGTGTAATTATTTGTTTAGGTGTTATTACCTGTAATTTGGTCAGTGGCTGGCACCTTTTGTCGCTTCGCTTCGCTTCGCTTCACACGGAAAAAACAGACGACACGAAATGTAATGATCGATTTTGTCCCAAATAAAATAAAAATGTTACTTCGAACGCTTCGGAGTAAGTAACATTTTTAATAAATCTTCAGGGATCGTAATTTGTTCTGTTGTTTCAGTGTGAATAGTCGCACGCCTGCCAGTCACTGAGTCACTGAGTCACTAGCACCGCTTGTTGAGACTAAAAGGAAATAAGAATTGCCAGTATAAGAACAGCCACAAGCAACGGCCACAAGAAAGAATGACAGACTAAACCGGCTGTGTCGCGGTGCAGTTCATTAGGATAAACGTCTTCTTTTGATTACACGCACCACGCACTAAATGAAATAAAATTCCATGTTAACGACTGCGTGCAATTTTGCACAGAAAGTCTATGAATAGCTGCGCTGTCAAAAATGTCTGTGCAGAAAAAACGACCGTTTCAAGAAATGGTCCACTGTTCCGAGCATCAAGCATCGAGCATCGAGCATCCAGCGTCCAGCGTCCAGCGTCCAGCGTCCAGCGTCCAGCGTCCAGCATCCAGCATCCAGCATCCAGCATCCAGCATCCAGCATCCAGCATCCAGCATCCAGCATCCAGCATCCAGCATCCAGCATCCAGCATCGAGCATCGAGCATCGAGCACCGAGCATCGGGCATCGGGCATCGGGCATCGGGCATCGGGCATCGAGCATCTAGCATCTAGCATCTAGCATCTAGCATCTAGCATTAAGCATTAAGCATTAAGCATCAAGCATCAAGCATCAAGCATCAAAAAAAAGTCCTGAGCAATTGATAGTCCTGAGGGACTTTGGCCGAAGGGAAGCGGAAAAGCTCGTAACTGTAATTGATGGAGAAAATTGTCGGAGTGACAATTTTGCTGCAACTGTGGGAGTGACTGCTAAAATCAATCTCCATCGGTGTACCCAAGGGTATACTTGGCCCTCGCTTAGCACATCGAGCCAAAGGTTCGCAAATTCAAAAATAATTAAAGTTATCCATATTGCAGTGACTGGTTAAAACCACCTCCACCTTCACCTCTCTCTATATGTAAGTCAAGTCAACTGGTAAAAAGTCAACGCACAATGTATTTTTTGGTCTTACTACTGGTGTTAAATGCAATCTAAAGTGACGGTTTTCTGTGAAGAGCCTCGTGGAGTTATTCTCGTTTTCAGTCAAACGCGCGGCATGACGAGGGTGTGATATTTTTAGTCACAAGTTTCACAATGGAGAAGTGGCGAACCTTTTTTCTTTGTTTTATATTCTCTTTCGGAGAAAAAAAAAACAAGTCTTCCTTGAACTAATATAGTTTTACGACGGATTCTATCAGTCTTTATTAAAATTATAAAGCTATCAACAGTTCTCCCAAATATTCCCTTTGCAGAAAGCGGACATTGACTTTATGTTTGTTTTAATGTAGCGCGAAAGTAAATTATGGGAGGCGATTGCGCAGCACCTTATGCAACCTAGGAAAATACGATAACTTTCCTGGCGCGAAATTTGATTGCCTACTAATTTGGTAGATGAATTTGACAGCGTCAGTGACGACATTGAATACACGTAACCTGTTGCACAAAAAAAAAACT